>NC_136909.1:73423709-73767341 GCF_949606895.1 Notothenia rossii
TGATGAGTGGGACTTTAACATTGCTTGTTAAAGGAGATGTTAAAGAGAGGGAACCGAGAGCCACACCTGACAGTTTTACTACCAGAGATTACAAACACCTCACCTCCAAAGAGGGCGGCCTCCACCCCTATCCAGTTGGCCATCTCTTCACACACCTCTGCTGATGCTGTAATTGAGCTCGTATTGCTCTGTAATTGCGGCGAAACAAGACTCCTGTGGGCAGACCGAGTGAAACAACAGGGAGAGTAGCCCAGGGCTTCACTACCCCTGAACCATCAAAGAGTTTGGATTTAAAACAATGTCTGCTGCGGCCCTTCCCACGAAACACCTGCTTAGGCTGCAAACACAGCGCAGATCAGTCATTATTCATCCACAGGAAGAATGTTCAGTTCTCAAAGCTGGGGTATGTAACATTGGAGAAGCCAACAAGAGTAAGTTAGATGTTTTAAATTATCCACCAAAAAAACCTGCCCAATAATGATTTTTTTTTACCATAACTCGCTAAATCCAGTGAAATTATTTGAAAGTGGTAACACTGACCACCCGTCTGTTTAAGGCATTCCTAAAAGACCGCTCCCCCCAAATGATCACGATGATGTGAACAAGGAACATGGCTGTTGTTGGGACTTATTAGAGTCCTGCGGCAGCCACAGATTCCAAATGATTTTGCATTTCATTCCTTGATTGCGACCGAGATGTTACAAATATTTCAACAAACAAATAATCCAGAATACTCTGCCCACTCAAGCCATAACTGATGGCTTTTTTAACACCATGAAATTCATCATGTTAAAAAATCGTAAGACTGGCAAACCAAGGTCATAGAAAACATTTGTTTATGGGGTATTGAGGACATCTGCTACATTCCCAGCTCATAAGTGTATCTTTGATCCCAGGCCGTGTGATGGATGAGGGTTATGAAGACCAGATCCCAAGCAGGGCAGCAAAGCAAACACACGGTACCCCAGACTCCCTTTCACTGCAGGAATAATCACCATAATCACAGCAATCATCTTCCACTCTCAAACTATATCCACACACATTACTTATGCTTCATTTAAACTGCAGGTTCTGTCCTCAGCCAAAAGACGAGCAGAGCCAGATTAAACAGTTACAGAATGATCAAAGGTCATTATACATTTATAATATCAGATGCTGGGAAAAATACAATGATGTTAAAATAATGCTACTATCATGATTACACATGTATCAGTTATTTTGTAGTTTAAATATAATACAATTGAATGCATTATAAAGTGACATTATATACATTTATGTTATCATTTCATGTTTAATAAGACATGTACAAATGTTAACACACATTTGCCAATCATTCAAGCAAAGGACTCGACTTTCATATTTAGCTTTCTAAATGTATAAGTCCTCTTTGAGTTAAAAAGGTGCATGTAATACATTTGTGTAAAAGCTTAAACTAACAAAGCCACTAATCAAGCAACGTTTTAGGATGATCAAAAAACATTCTGAAGGCCTTAATAAAGTGAACCTTTATTTGAAGCGATGCTAATACTTTATGACTGTGGAAGATAATGATTTGGTGCTACAGAAATGCAGATAGCGTAAAACCTCGGATTAACCCTCTCCAGAGCGACCAGGACGAACACTACAGGGGGCACCTTTCTCAGTTAGCCTCTTCCCATAACTCATGCCTTTTTTAAATCCCATTTCAGTTTCAGCAGCAGGTCGTTATGACATTACTGGAGTTCATCCAGCGCTGTGAAGGATATCCCTGCCAGATGTTTGTGGAGAATGAAAATGGGACTATTTTCAATCATTCACATTAACGAATATCTCCCAAAGTCTCAAAGCTGTCCTGATCAGTCTGCAGAGTTTCCCTGAGGCTCTCCGTAAAGCCCTTAGAGCTTAAATATAAGAAGCTGAGCTTATTTCCACATTTAAAAAACATTTTTTCTCACCATTTGTGATTTCCATTACACTAAGACACGTGAGCAGCCATTTGCACGCAGTTAAGATCTTGATTTGTCGCATATTCTGTTTTGTTCAATTCATCTTTTAGGGATGTTTGCTAAATGACATTCTGCTTTAACATCTGTGGTGGTTTTTTCAATAAGTGCAAGAAACAAGTATATGCTTCTAGATAGGGCTATTTTAATCTCAATTATGATTTTGGCTTGCAATGATTACGAAAACAACGTAATCGAAATAAAAGATTATTATTATTTATTTATTTTTAAATGTAATTGTTTCTTTTTTTAATTCTTTTTTTTATTGGTTTTTCAGTTGAATTATAATTAAAGTTCAGGGTAATCAACTGTTAAAAACATACTGTTCACATTTTTCAATAAATGGATGTTTTCAAAGTAAATGGATAATCGTTTTTAATAATCATGATATCAATTATTGACCAAAATCGTGATTATGATTTTTGCCATAATCGCACAGCCCTTCTTCTAGCTTTGAAAGCAATCCCCAAAAAATATTTTCTAGAGTTTTACAAATAAATTCAAATTAATTTACACCCTCAAAAAAATGCACTGATCTGTCAAATTGTTTCTTCAAGATCAAACATTTAAATAAACACTTTAAGCAGCTTTTGTTTCATTAATTTGATTTTCACAATTTAGATAATTTTGTATCTTGTATTATAAAAAACATTTAGAAGTAAAGAACACTGTAGTTATTGAAATGTCTCACCAATAACACGTATATAGTGCTTGTATGTGAGACTACACCTATTTGATCATAGTCTCTGCCATAGATTAGCTTAAGAAATAGTTCATGACACAAGAAAGTCCATGATTAATGTTATGATTATGATCAATCAGCACCGAGGGAGGTAAGGTACTGCTACATTTACATATTTCAAACATGTCATGAGGGTGATACGATACAACATATCACTTCCATATGCTGAACATGGAGCACAGCAATAAGCTATCTGAACCAACGTCCTCACACTAGAAGCAACATTCAACAAGTTTATAAAAGGAGAACACGTATGAAAATGTATGAAGTAGCCAGTTTGAATAATAAGATACCGTTTAAAGGGTTCTAAATCGGTACAGAGAAACGGGTTCACATCTGGTGAGAGTAAGATGTTATGTTACATCTGGAGGATTTAAAAAATGTTTCATGTTGGGAGGATAGGAACCTTAGCTGAGGTTTTTGAAGATGAAAAGGCAGAGTGTCCTGTAATATCTTGTCTACTGTTGAACGCTGTTAAACACAGGAGACAGCTGTATTCTATTTGTGCACAATAAATAAACAAAAAATATGAATCAACTGAATGCATGGATTATTCAACATTTGTCTATCAATGACGCTTTCTGTGAGGTTAAATAATTTGTTTGAATAAATATGTGGGGAGAAGGCTACTTAGCTCACTCTTGACAAACGGTAAGTCTAAAAACGTATGCTATAACAATATAGTATTAATTTCATTCTTAATTCAATCTTATTTTCCAAATTATAACTTAAATGCAATACAAAATAAAATACGTATGTAAGGGCGATGAATGGCAATTAAAACTAATTGCCAGCGTGTGATTATTTGCCTGCTGCAAAACATCTCTTTTTTAAACCCCAGTACACAACGGTAGCTCACAATAGGGTTAGGAAAAAGGGAAGGCAATTGTGATGACTCTATTTTATGTCCAACATTACAAATGAATCACCTGCAGCATCCCTTTAGTGTTGAGATGGTTATGTTGGCGTGAATGTGCAGAGTTCTGCTCGGCTTGGCTCTGCCCCCGTGTCTGTTCTGGACCTACAGTGAAGGGTTTAGAGGCAGTGGAGTTCACCAAGGAGAGAACAAGTGATGTAGAGCCAGGCTATTAGCATAGCGAGTAGGGCATGCTGGCTGCACCCAACGCAGGGTTTGCTACTCTGCCAGGGAAAAGGACCAGGCCAAACATCTGCTCCTGCTTAGAGGTGTCGGCTGCTGCCATTCAAAGCAATGGTTCAAAACCTCAGGGAAAGGTTTCACTTGGCCTCCTCTTGCCTGGGGCATTGAGAGCAGTCCTGTACGTTCCCTAAGGGAATGCAGGTCTAAGGAAAATACCACCGAAAATTCAATTCCACTTTTCCTTTCCGTGCTTCACTCTTCTGACCGAGGGAAATTTCATTACACACTTATGGACTCATAAAATACCTTCAATAACATGCCGCTGCGTCCCGCACATCAGAGCTTCAGAGTAAAGGGGCTTGGAGGGCAACTAGCTATAATGGGTAAAGTGCCTCAGTGCATGAGAGCCAGCCCTGAGTCTAGTCCAGGTATTTATATATTTCTTCCATCCCTTTTTTCCCTTTATGGACATGTAAACAGCTACCATGAAGAGTTAAATAAATATGTGGTATTAGGGTTGCACTGCCTGAGTGATGAAAGTCCATAAAATAGTTTACATATTTTCCCTGTCATCTTGCAACCATACATCAGCTGACATCTAATAAAACCTCCAAATAAAAACCCAAGGCACCAATTACTGGATAGTTAAGCCAATTAACAAAACTCAGACAAAGAGAAACTTTGGCAAATGAGAACGAAAACAATTTGGTCACACATCTAACATTAGGCTTCCATTACCCCTCTAATGAGCCAATAAACTTTCCAGAGGTGGCTGATCTTCAGATGTAGCCAAACCGCTATCTGTTGTTGGTCTCAGTAAAAGTAGGTTACACTCTAACACCAAGCCCAAACTGGCTTCAATATGTGTCCGAACAAGTTTCTCGCATACTGTGATGGATTCACAGACAAACAACTACAGTACCAAGCCCATCATGCTTCTCTCACTTCAGTTTACAACATGTTTTCATCCGACACAAACAAGTGTAAAATAAAAAAGCCGCACTGTAATCCATTACAAATTAAAGCTGTTCAGTAATCACTATCTTTCATAACAAACAGAAAAGCAACACATTTCAAGGAGATATTTCTGCCATGAGGTCAGTTCCCCTTTAAGACTTTACATTTCAGCTGTTTCCTGGAACTCTGGATGATGTCGTTTGGATACCAGGGTTGTTTGTTATTTGGCTGTTTGCTTGACAGAGTCTGCACTGAATCATTGTTTTGGAAGGTGGCTGGGCACCTGTAGGTTTGAAGTCTCCAAAAGGAAACAGGACATCAGGATCTGGATTTTTATGCAGATGCTTAAGGGCTTTGATGTTGTGGCTGAGAAAGACAATTAAATAACCAAACACCTTATAATAAACCCCAAAGGTAATAAGAATCCCCTGTTCAATATGTGAGACAAATATGCAGCTTCTCTCACCAGTAAGCTATGTGCTGCCTCTGTTGTTGTGCATGATGTTGCATAAGCATGTTGCAAGAAAGGAATCTGAGAAAACAAATGTGACTATGTGTTCAATTTGCAATCCGTCAAATTTGGCCAGACTGAATAATGCATGTTGATCAGGACCCATTTGAATGAAGCCGCCAATCATTATGAGCAGCAGCATTCAGTTAATGCAGAACTTCTGTGCGACCCTGATTCTGGCACACACTTCAAACCTCTGAATTGACTTATTCAAACAGAGTCTCGGTCACAGGGTCCAAGACATCTCAACAATGTTATTGTTCTTCTTTTGAGCTTAAATGCAACTTTAGTGAAGAATACACAAGTTACTATGGCACCATTAAGGCCGCTTTTGCTCATCAATATTCTTTTTTACTTTCGGTCGTAGCATATGGATGTTTTCCGAGCCCTCCGGACACCACCCACAGAATAATAAGGATGTAGCTTCTTCCCAAATCCCTCTGAGGCACATGCATGTTCTCGTTTCATGTGAGGGTCAGAGGTCATTCACAGCCAGGAGCCTTGCCTCTGGTGCAGGTAGAGCTTTAGTCTTTTTCTCGAACCCCTTAACAAGGACGGACATGTTGTCTCAATTATCATGTTTTTTCTTTGTTAAACAAACATAGAGTACAATGTTAAAGTTTTATAATAATAAAATCTCATTTAAGATTTGATATCAATTCAACGAGAATATGTTCTTTATCTATTCATATAAATACACCAAACACAGTGAAACTGCAGTCTGCCATAGAAATATGAAATAAATATGAAACATGCACTTTTCTGTTTTCCAACTGTCAGTGTCGGAGGTAAGCCGAATTTGATGCAAATGTTAAAACGGCTTGTAAAAGGAATTTGGAAACACCCTTTTTATTAAAGATGTTTTCTTAAGCGAGCTCTGAAGATATTATTTGTGCTCCGGGGCTGTTGGGAACGCTAACACAAGGGAAGCTCCTGAACCCTGAGCACTAACCGCTCTGCTCAACCTTGAAGGAGTTTTACACCACAGGTGTCGGCTGGGTCCTCGGGTCTGAACTGCCAGAGCCGGCTGGGGGGGTTAAAAGGTTGGTTCAGGGGAAAGAAATAAAAAATATTTGTTGGCCTCATTTTAGGAAGAAATATGTTACTCTTCTTTTATTTAGTTATTTCTTTGCTCTATTCACGCCCTCATATTTCCCATCTGCCTGTTGCTGTTATTTAATTTCTCCCTCCTTCCACCCCCTCCCTCTTTCCTAATCTAACTATGTTCTCTCTCTCTCTTGTTTTCACATTTTGAGGGCTGCGAGCCGTACTGTGAATCCCAAACTCAGCGGGACTCCATGGAGTGATAGATGGCCCCTGACAAGGTCCAACACATCCAACAAGCCATATGCTCCAAGTCAAGGAAAGAAGGAGAGGAATTAAAGAGGATTCACAAGTGGCAGGAAGAGAAACATGCCTAACTCTTATGCAAGCACCATTTGCTGGAGTTTAGACTAATATAAGGGGGGCTTTCAGAGTGAGATGAATGACCCGAGTGCTAAAGACTGGCTGGCATTTCCTCAGTTAAGTAGGCAAACTCACAAATTCAGGGAAATGACATAAAGGAGAAGAAAGAAACAATCTATTTGACAAAAAACCGAATTACTCAAATTATGAACGAAAGCTTAACAAAGCTACACTGCTGGACGCAAACTAGGAACATTATGGTGAAGAAAGTGAAAGAATGCAAAGTATACATCTCAAAAATGTTAAGCATGAACGCTGGTTAAGCTTAGATAGATGTAGCAGATACATGCTTTAAAAATGCAGAGAATTCATCTGTTTACTAGGAAACCGTAGGAGAGAACATATCCCTCACTGAAAGTGTTTTGAGGCAAATGTATGCAATATCAGGTCATTGTATTATTCTATTCACGCTAAAAGACTACCTGAACTCCTTGCTGATGATGAGCCATCAGCTCAGGACTTCACTGTATTCTCTCACTTACAAGGGAAAGGACTCTTTCCTTGAAAACACAAAAACACACCAGCATGCCGAAATGCTGCAAACATTTGTGTGACGCTAATGAGTGTGTTAAATTCCAGTGTAAGTAGTTGAAAGAAGAAACATTAGCGTAACATTCTTAAACACCAGGTCAAATCACCTCCCTAAACAGTGGTTACAGCTCCTTAGCCCCTTACTTAGCCCCCTTGTTGATGTTGGACATGGAGCTGCTGTGACGCAAGTCAAATTTCAGACTTGATCTGACAAATAAAGTAATATCGTATCGTACAAGCCCCTACTTCCAGTACAAACTTTACACACAATGAATACATATGAACAGCCACACACACATATGCAAACGCACACACGCACAAAGGGCGATCTCATAAATAACGGATGACAGCCTGAGAGTCAAATTAAGGAAATAAAATGTGTCTCGCTGGTAATGAAGGAGGCATGTTTCCCCTCAGGATAACAACTTCATCTGGACCCATATAGAGCTCTCACACACACACACACACACACACACACACACACACACACACACACACACACACACACACACACACACACACACACACACACACACACACACACACACACACACACACACACACACACACACACACACACACACACACACACACACACACACACACACACACACACACACACACACACACACACACACACACACACACACACACACACACACACACACACACACACACACACACACACACACACACACACACACACACACACACACACCGTATGTACCCACTAACATGTGCACACATACACACACTAAAGAGGTACCAGCATTCCTGCTACAGGTCCATCCCATTGGTAGGAACGGGCTCAGAGCAGGCAAGAACACAGTGCCATGATTTGAAATCTGACACAAAACGTATGTTTTCTAGAGTTCTGAGGGGAAATGTGGAGGTTGGATGTCATGCCAAACAATCATAGGAGAGGAAGGACTGCTTTCAAACATATCCCATGCATCAGGCTATTAAAATGACATTCGTTTGCAGGTTGCTGGCACTTGTCTTGCGCATATTGCAAACACATGGAATTACATGTTATGTCCATCCATGATTTAAACACTAGGTTTTCCTTTCCATCAAGGAAAAACAGACACTTCTGGATCTGTGCAAGCCATGTGGAAAGAGTGAAGAAAAGGCAGGCAATATGACCATCAAGAGTTTTTCACGCTGAGGTTACATCACTGCTGACCATTTTAAACTGACAGGTAAGCCCTAAGCCCTAAGAAATTGCATGCTATACATTTAACCAAACACAGAGGATATACGGTAATGTCACATGTATTCACATTCTGAGAGAGCTCCTATTCTTCTACCACCACTACTCTGCGTACATTGAAAAATACTTCATGTGTAAAACTGTTTAATGCTGGATCCAAACATTTCCATTGGTACTTGAACAAAAGTAATTTCATAATACAATTTTTTTAAAGAATGATTATTATTATATTATGAAGATGCATTTTAAAGCTAGCGAATGAGACTTCGTTTAAATATAGCACAATACGACAAATGCAGTAAACTAAATCCATAAAAAACCACAAATGTATGACCCTATAAAACTTCACTACCGTAAAGTTCAGTGGAAGAGTTACAATTTTCAGACAATAAATTGATAAAGTGCATTTGTGCTTCTTTCTAAGTGTTTGCTTTGTTCAGTAGGTGCCAGGTTTGGCTCTTACAGCCAGACTGAGGCAGCCATTGTCTTTGCTGTTTCTCCACCACACGCCAACATCTCAATTTGCAGTGCCTAATTTAATCTACAGTAGGACTGCACATCATTTGCTTTGAAATACTAAAACCATGCTGAGCAGAGTTCAAAGCCAACTTGCAGTGGGAAGCCTAGATCATTTAAAGGTCATTTAAATGTCAGCATGGTATTTTAATGTTTGTTTTGCTGCCATGTGTATCAACATCTCTGTTCATGTCCAAAGACCTCATTTAACTCATTTACTGTTATTAAAAATACATTTTCACAAGTAATAATAAGTATGAGTATAAAGATGAAGGTAATAGCGTTGTAAAAATACAATAAACAACCTACATGACTCTTGGATAAAAAGTTTATAAAAGCATTGTCGAAGTCCACGGATAATTGTTCAGATAATACGGTTTCTTATATTTATCGCTATAATACAAAAGCAAAGATAAAGAAATATAAAACGTCCAAAACCTCTCGTTTAAAAACACAGTAATATAGGCTAAATATCCCTTCTTTAAAGACAAGCATAATGAGGGGAACATCTGTGTTGAGTCACTCGTATTTTGGAGCACTGTTTGAGATCACTTTATCAGTGTATTTGTATAAAACAAACATTGGTGTACTGCTTGCAGCTCATTGATGCGTTTCGACCCCCCTCGGTTGTTGGAAGCACGAGTTCCCAGGTCCTTTTCATAAAACAATACAGTTAAACAAACAGTGGGGCGATTCTCAATGAGTCAAACATACACACAGCCCCTAATGTTTTTTTAGTTTTACCACATTACTTTCTAAGATCCACCATAACTGCTCATATCCAATAATATCATTATGGATATCAACAAATCAAAGCAGATTATATTCATTATCCCGCCATGAAGGCCACTGGCTGCACTGCGGTGTTACAGTGTGAAACTTGGCAGGAGAAAGTCTTTCTCTGCATTAAGCAGCGAGATGGAGATGGAACGGGAAATGGAGAAGCTGCAGCCAGGAACTGAATCCATCACAATTCACGCGTTGTGTGTGAATGAGCGCGCATATTTACCTGGGGAATTTCACACACAGGAGATAAGGCAGATGTTTGGGAAATAGTTCCACTTTATCTTTAAAAGAAAGGACAACAAATTAAAGAAAGAGTGGATCAAATGCTGGCAGGAGTTGTATGGCAGAACTAATAGGAAGGATTGAGCATGTTTCCCCATTGTTGCGGGAAAATATGTTTTGATTTTTAAATGAGTAAAAACAGAAAGTTATAACTAGAGGCTTTGACTACAGACAGCTGTGCCAGTTTGTTTGGAGGAAAACATGTTCCAGCCGTTCACAGATGTTGAGTAAAATCCCCTTTCTTAGCCTGCTCCTAATGTTTGTCTTGCCAGATTCTTAACCTTCTGCCGTTCTCTATGTGCTGTTTAGTCACTCATAATAGTTTTTGTCAGGGACATGCATTTCCCTTCAGTCCTCTCCATTATTGTATTACAGAAAAGCGTTTTGCTCCTTGAAATTCTCATGTGATAACTGAGCCAAAGCTATTTTAAAATATTCAAATTGATGCTGTTAAGGAACTTCAGTATTACATCACGCACGCAGACATACTGCAGTTTTCATAGCTTAGCATTGATAATCCTGCAAAGCAGCTATCTAGGATTCACTAAACTACATACAGTATGAATGGAAACCATCACTGCATTCATTTTCAAACTTGGCATCCTTAGCCAATTGAGATCATTGAATAGCTGAGATATCCACAAACTCAACTGTGCACAATTATCCAGGGGTGAGTTTGAATTTAGGAAAGCCTACGTTCAGTTACAATGTCCACTGGAAAGAAACAATTATAATCTTGCTTTCTACTACATGTGTACATAGCAAAGTATGGTTTGGTAAGGGAAGGATAGTTTACAAGGCAAATAACTCTAAAGATTTGGTTAGGTCAGGAAAACCGAAACAGTAAGTTTGAGGCAAATTGTGTGCAAACTTTAGCCTACTGCATGAAGTCCAATCCACCACTCACTCCGATCTGAGATCCGTCCAACACCTCATGTCAATGCCAGAGCACGCATCCTGGAGGTCAGCACATGGAGTTAAAGTTCACTTTAGATAAAAGTTGGCTGCAAAATCCGGCAGAAAATCAGGACAGTGAGAACCATTCTGCTCTCTGGCTTGTGCAGCTGCTCGGGAGCGTGTAGCCACTACCGCAGTTGAATATAATGGCTTTGCTCTGTTGCAGTTGCACGTTTGTTGTGAAAGCAGGGTTATATTAGTATTGCTTCACACTTTTCTATTTTGCAGCTCTCAGTGCGAGGCTCCCGGGTGAGACTGCTGCACCTCTGTGTCAGTTCAAAGAGAGCTGGGCTCAGGTATTAGTGTCTCATGGACTCTCAGCAATCTTTACCTAAACCAAACAACTGATTAGAAACTGTAAACATGTGTGCCACTTGACACCACACACGGTGAGATCAGACTAAGGAAGAGAGAAAGTGGCGAGTGATGTCAGGCTGCATGCTATATGCCTGATCATGAAGCCAACGTTGGCCAATCTAACATTGGAATAATGCTGATATCATTAAAACGACCTTGTGTGGTGTCAAACTCCGCCTGCTGCGCCCACTTTGCTAGCTTGTGCCTACGATCTAGGTTATGATATATTATTATGATGTCCTGCGTAGCATTTACATCCCCTCCAGATGGCTCCTCTCCCCAATCCCCCGCTGTTCCCTGTTGTCCAGTCCTGTGTCTAAACTTAAAATAACTGACACAACAGCAATAACTGGTCCAAGATACAAACTCCAATACAAATTTGAGTTTGCATTATTATTATTATTATTATTAAAGAGGCGCCCGTTTGCTGCCTCGGCACTGCTGAGGTGAACTTGAGAAAGGCACCGGACCAAAAGAAAAGCTCCAAGGAACCGTACGGTAGCTTCCCACTGATACTAACACTTAAGGTTAATGTGTGTGCTGTAGGGCTGCTCGATTATGGCAAAAATCCTAATCTCGATTATTTGGGTCAATAATTGATATCACAATTATTAAAAACGATTATCCATTTACTTTGAAAACATCAATTTATTGGAGAAAAAAAGGTGTAGAATGTTTTTAAAAGTTGATTACCCTGAACTTTAAGTATAATTCAATTGAAAAACCAATAAAAATAATATATATTTTTTAAATAAATAAAATAATCGATTTATTTCGATTATGTTGTTTTCATAGTCGTTGCAAGCCAAAATCGTAATTGCGATTAAAATACGATCATTATGTAATGTGTTCTTCTTGATGAGGTTGCTTGTACTGATACAGACTCTAAGTATATAACTTGTTCCTCTTTTTCCTCTCTAAACTGTAAATATGTGGAGTAAATAATAAAAGGCTGTAGGTGATGAACGCATGGAGACTATAACATTGTTTAGTCCCAGTGATGCAGCTTTTTCTGTCTGTGCAACAAATTAGAGCTACAAGCATTAACAGAATTAATTGAATATTTTTGCCCCAATTGATTAAATACTGTATAATTTTTTTATTGTGCACATACTGTATTATCATAATTTTTGGAATAAAAAAACATATTTGAAAATAAATGGTTGATACTAGCAACAGAAGAAGAACATTAACTTTTCCATTCACTGCCTGAGGAGCAGCTGCAGACCTTATAACTAAATATATCCTCTGTTTGACTCTTGCTTCTCCAGTTTCTCTGTTTTGGGAAGATTTTCTGCTAGTCCATGTTCTCAAATATTGATCGGCCGGCCTTAGACTACAAGAATAACACAGTATAGGAATTCCTAAATTGAGTTGTGTTTATCCCTTGAGCCTTAAACACACGGATGAGGCCTTTGAGGTCACAAGTTGAGCGGAGTGACTGCCTCATTCTCTGAAGTGTCAAATAAACAAAGGACTTTCACACGGAGACACAATATACACAGCTAAACCAACAGTAAACATAAGAGAGAAAAAGAGCGAGAGCGGCGTTAAGGTGGGGAGAAGAGCGAAGAGGAGGAAGAGACGAGAAGAAGTGGAGAAGTGACGTCTGATGGAGGGATAAACTCCTGGAGGGAGACATGAGATCACCATGACCATGAACTTTGGGAATTTTACTCAACTTGAATCCCAGCTGAATGTGTGTGTGTGCATGTGTATGTGTGTCAGTGTGTGTTGGCTCGGAGCGGCCCCATTATTGATAGCTCTAACAAGCCTAGGTTAAAGGTCAGACAGTGGTGAGTGGAAAAGGATGGAGCGAGGCTATTATAATGTCTTTTAAACACCTACTGCCCTTTTCTCTCTCTCACACACACACTCACACACACACAGTGATTGTTACCAGACCATATGTAAACACATCTCTGGTGCCTCTGTACCCCTGTTACCCTCCACCACTGAGATGTGAGCGTACAGTTTTGAGTTTACACAACATGCTTGGAGTTCAAATGAGTGTACTAATGAGACCCGAGCACAAACATGTTCACACTCGTGACTTCTTCTGCATTGCCAGTGCCTTTTCTGGTGCGTAACTTAAACAGTCCATGTATTTTAGATTCCATCCGAGGACTCTTTTTGAACTATAAGAAGAAAACAGCTGCTCCACCTTCACAAATAATCTATCCTTCAGACTAAAACATCTCCCAGGGGAGAAACCTGCAGCTAGTGTCTGTGCTTGAAAGAATATGCGCTTCTGTGGGAAAACTACGCAGTAAATCAGCTTTATGTAAATAATGTCCTTCTGCTTGGCTCCCCCCCCCTTCCCCTCCCAGCCAACCAGTCAGGAACAACTATGGCACCTGCTCAAAAACAGCAAGGCACCGCTCTCTGTCTCTTATACACTTCTACTCTTAATGGGAACCATCACACCAGTTTCACATTTCAAAAGACCAAATCCTCCATAGGGCCCGAATCAATCAGTGAAATAGTTCAAATAGTGAGTGGGAAGATAACATTCAGTGGTGATTTATTATTGCATCAATATTTTTTCACTTTATTTAATCCTATTTCCACCTGTGAAATAATTTAGCAGTTTCAGTATGCTAACTTAACCTTCAGTAAATCATTTCCACGTTTGTTCTTAACTGTCCGTACTTAACTATCACTGAGAAAACTCTGTGGGCCTTAACGCTGCAGCAGAGGAAAGTAACCAACGGTAACATCCTCCTTGGGACAGGAAGCAGCAGGGTTTATGGGAAATGTGGTTTTAATTTTTAGAAACATTAGCGCTACACCACATGTAGACAGGGGTTATTTGTCTCGACCATGGTTTTATTAGTTTTAAGCTATTTGACACCAAAATACACCAAATTGTTGTTTCTATGTATTAAAAGTGAGGTGAAAATGCCAGGCCTAAAGAACATCCTTAAGTGTTATATACCAATTATACAATAGGGTGCTATACTACAAGACTCCTGATATGAACTTGTGAACTCAGCCCTCACATGAGCAGTCTCATATGATAAATGCAACGAGGCAATGTTTTGACTGTTGCACTTGAGAGTATCTGCAAGACGAAGATGATGTACGAAGTCATGTTGTTCCACATCTATCACTAATATTGGAATCTCACGGCGCGGCCACTTCAGGGAAGCGAGACCTTCTGAAAACATGGAAGCCACTCATGCGAGACCTCCAGTTCTGTGTGCACAGGGTTGGGAGGGTTACTTTGTAAATGTAATCAGTTACTGATTACTGAATACATGGCTCTGAAAGTATACAGCTACAGTTACGTGTCTTAAAAAAGTAACGTATTCAGATTACTTTTAGATTACTTTCTTTTTTCATAAAAGATGGTTATGTTTTGGTGTACAGGAGGCACAAAAAGCAAAAGGAAACTGAATATGTTTTTACTGTTTTAATGGCTTATCAAGACAGAGCACAACTGAAACGATGTAACAACATAATCAACTTTTTGGGGATGCAGTTTAAGATGTGAGGAGTGAGGGACACGGCTTAGAACGGGCGTGTCGCCGCCCTTCTATCCTGCCAGTGTTGGCAGGACATGAATTAAAATGTCGAACTCAGACTTCATTTTAAGGACATTTCGGCTAGGGGTGTAGAGCTACATTTGTTTAAGCACCGGATCGGCAAAACAGGAGAGTGTGCACCAGTCTGCCTTGGTCCATGTATTCATGTCTGTGACTCTCACAGTATCTGCTGCCCACAGCTGTTTTATAGAAGGAAAACCTCCTTCACTTCATGAAATCTCTGCAGCACCCGGAGGCAGCAGGAGGGTTAACTCAGCCTCTGGGAAGAGGAGCGTGCAGTGCCTTTCACGCACCGCCTTCACTGTGTTTACCTTCAGAATCATTAGAAAGGCTAAAGAGCGACCGCAGGCTGATGTGTTTTAACCACACACACCTCTACACACACACACGACTTAAACGCAGACTTTTGTTCCTCCATGTTTTGTTGTTATTGTTTCACTGAGCGGACCCGTACATTTTTTTCAAACGCTCCCTTTTTTGGTCCATCCTTTTTAGGTTTTGTGCGCTGTGATGATTCGGCTGTACTTTTAGTAATGAGTATTAAATGTTGTGAGGAAATGTTTCCACCAATAATTCCAATAAGTAATCCAAAATGTATTCACTTCAGGTTTACGAAAGTAACTGTAATCAGATTACTCGTTTTTCAAATTTAACGCGGGCTGAATACAGTTACTTGATTTTTGTATTCTGATTACGTAACGTCGTTACATATATTCCGTTACAATCCAACTCTGTGTGTGCATTATGACCGAATAAATTAGTGACACGTCCAACTGGGTTCACTTGAGGTAGATTTGGATTCTTTGTATTATGTCATTCATCAATGTCTTTTCAAAACACATGGCCAAGTATTTATCTGGATCTAAAGTGAACATGGGGTTGTGATCATTACCATAACTACATTTATTTAATTTTTTTGGAACAAACACCAAGCCCACAAAAACAACTTAAGATGCCAAAAGAGTTTAAGAGTCAGTGTTTTTGTATGAAGATGCAACAGAGCAGTTAACATTTGGATATGTGGAGAAGTTTGTTCTATAATGCTGTTCAGTTTTGTATTATTCAGGGTTAAGCTTTTTTTTGTTTTTACTTCCTTTATTTCCTTACATTTTAAGGTCATTCTTTTATTGGTTCTATATCCTAAACAAGCCAACTAAGTTAATAACTGTGTGTTTCCAGCTCTTTAAAACCACATAAAGTTGACTGATCATTTCTGACACTGACTCCTTTTATGCACGACTCACTGCCATGAATCCAAAAACTGCAGTGATTTTAAGAGACAAATCCTTAATTTACTCCCTTCTCCTGCAGTTCCTAATTTCCATCCAAGCCAATCACAGTAACAGATAAGAAATGCAGCCCACCCAAAATGCGGACTCCAGAGTTCTCTCTGCGGTCAGGTTGAGTTGACTGTAACCATTGAAAATGTCAGTGCTCTGTTTACTAGCCTCCGCTGCTGCACTCCTCTATCCATCCCCACATTCCTCCTTTACAAATTACATTTGTCATTCTGAAAGCTGATGGTTTACATTGGCATGCTTTGAACCTTGAGCGAGTGCACGTGTGTGTGCAAGTACACATTTGCATGAACGTGCATGACACACAGGGTCCAGACTACTTATGTGAACATCCACAACATGTTTCTCAGGATATGAGTGTGTGCCCAGGAGAGCAATATTTTTGTGTGAGTGATCTCCTACCTGTTATTGTAATGTTGCTGTAGATGTTGGACAGTTGCTCCTTCAGCAGGACGAGCTGTGTGGTGGCAGCCTTTTCTCTCTGCAGCTCCAGCATTATGTCAGGGTGGTTGGCCAGCTTGCAGCCCTTCTGTTTGTCCAATGCGATGTCACTGCGCACTATGTCTGCAAGCCAGCATAAATGGAAAAATAAACGCAACATTAACATTTTTTATGTCATGGCCTGAACAATGTTGTACTTGTGCGGCTATTTTGATCAAAAAGCAGTATTTATCACAACATTAAATAATTGTTGTAACTAAAGTGTGTTTAAAAATGTAGTTGCAAGTTCAACCTGGACCACCTGTTGAACCCTAAAAGGTTGTGTTGTTTTTATTTTTTATTTTTTTGAGACGCATTTGGATATATGAATATGTCAATATATAGACGCTTGTAAAACTGTTGTAAAAGTGCCCCTTACTCAGTTAACATTTAATAAGCCATAGCTAAAATGAATACAGTCTATTAAACAAGCCTTTCACAATTCCCACTTTGGTAAAGTCAAAATATATGTTTAAAAGAGGTGTTAAATCAACTTTATTATAGTTAATTTTTGGTTATGGTTTTGCAAGCTGCATTTTGGGGTGCAGTAAAATTGAACCCAATTGTGAGGAATTTTCGAGTTTTGTCATATATTGTGTCTTCCCCATTTAAAGAGGATTAATATTCGAGAATTAATAGGTCCGGTGTCTAAGCCGGGTGCCACGAATTTAGGGCAGCATAATGTTTTTGAAGGAAATTAACCTGTCTAAAATAGGCTACTGAAACAATGTAACATTTAGCGGGAAAATGAATATGTCTGCAGTAAAATGGACTCGGTGCGTCTGACTATTCATACAGAGAGGAAAATCCGTCAGACAGTCGAGGGACGTCCAAACAAAGACAGAAATACACATGGAGACACGTAGAGGAAATGAAATGTCGTGTGCAATCACCGTCTTCGTAGTTCTTCAGATAGTAGTCTGGCCCCGGCCCTCTGAACTTCGCGAGGTTCTTCTGGTTGTTGAACTGCAGGAAGTCGGTCCGCTTCCCCCCGAAACGCAGAAAGGCAGGCGACAGGCCACGCGCTAGGGTCACGAGCCGCTTTGAGCTGCGGACAGAGGACAAAGAACGTGCTAAAGAAATGTTACGTAGTCACAACTGTGCGTCATTAAAACGTAGTCTTTGTTTGTGGTTTCAATGTGGTCAAATATAGGCGGAGCAGAAAAGCGATAAAGCGAAATTCAGCTCAATATCCTTTATTTGAGATATATTTCCATATTTGAAATATATAAATATAGCCTAATATATAAATATAGCCTTACACAGACATATGCAAATTGGGGCATTTAACTTAGCTGTGGCGGTTAAAAACACCCTAGGCCCATGTCAAAACGTCTGCCCTGTTTTTCCCTTTGACATCAGCGGGCCAAGAAACAACTTCCACCCAACACTATGAGGAAAAGCAGATGCAACAGTAACAGTGTATCTAAAAAGGATTAAAACAGCACACTTATGTAGCCTAATATGTGTAGGTTTTACTCTCCACAATAAATTTGAATGACTTCTTATTTATAAAGACCAACAAAAGTATCATCTGTAGATGCTTTTACTTCCAGCTGAACTTCTAAAATGGTCATTTGCTTATTTTTTGCACTTATTAATTGTTGTGCTTTTTGCAATGAAACATGTAATTATTTGTAATTAACAAGTGTGTACAATAACAAGTGTCGAATTCAAAATAAAACGTTGAGCTTAAATATGTAAACACCATGCAGCAGAAAACAAATTAAATTCAGTTGTAAATGGAATTTATTGTAATATGATTGTAATATTTCAATATTTAAAAAAACAAATGACAGTAGATTAAGTTTATTTACCTTGTTGTTAATCTTTTGTGTTTTTAATTACAGCCTACGTGGCAGGCGCCTCTAACTTCACACCATAAAATGACGGAAGATGCATAAAGTGACGGCCGAGAGTCAGACTGCAGTATTGTTGGGTTATTCAAATCTTATCTACTTTTCTGATAATACAATGTCTGGTTAATGAAGATTCACTGATTCAATATTGTTATAAAAGGAATGAGCAAAAAAACAACGATTGAACCTAGTTATAACCTATAGGAGGCTATGTAACAAAGAGAAATGATGAATATACAGTTTTGATGATCCTACTGAAATTGAAAAGAAAAATTTACAGATTCCTTTAAAAAATATATTTTATATTATTATATTATGGGGGGAAAACACACATAGGACGAATAACAGGCACACATGGTACAACATGCTTACCTGTCTTTTAGTCATAAAATGCACATTATTAATTAAATAATTTGTATATCAAATCTTGAGCAAATCTTATTTATCTTTAACAATAAAGTAGAAGCTGAAAAAAACTATGATACTCAAGAATATTTCACTGAAATCAAATCCAGCACATGATGAGTTAATCTTGTCATTTAAAAGTCATTTTATAGTGAGATATTTTTCCAAGTTTTGAATTTTAAAATGTCATGATCTATGATCCATGGCCAAAACGTACAGTCTTATAATTTGCGTCTCTGAGAGTACTGAGTAATGCTTTAAGGTGAAACATGAACAACATGGATAGCATAACAATGGAGAGGTTGTTGTAGAAAATAATACAACTTCAAAAAACAGTTTTAATGACTTGACATTGTGCATGGACTATGGGTTAAGGACACACATTTGTGTCTGAAGTTATCAACATATCGTTTATATAACAGCAATAACGTCGGAATCGATAGTCTTTGAACCAATCGTTGACTCAACATTTCATTATTTATTTATGGTATAGGTTTTGACCTTTTCAGTCGTTGTAATCCTTCAGTTATGTTAGACCACTCAGTACCCTGAGGTAGTGAGAAACGTGCTGGCTCACTATATGACAATTCAGACAACGTGGCTGCCTAATGAATAAAAGAACAACCAAACATTTAATGTCGACACAGATTCAGATCGATGCTGTTGGTAAACAGGAAAACTCTTGGTACCTTAGAAAGTCCAGCCACCCGTCCTTGATGATCGAGGGGTCCAGCTGCAAAGAAAGGAAGTTGTCGTTGAGGACTCTGATCGGACTGCGGGTGTTGACATCCAAGAGAACCAGCGTCCTCTCCATGAAGCCGGGTCGCTTCCCATCGGCTGCAGATCTCTGATATGTAGAGGAGGAAGAGTAGGAGGAAGAGAGCACCGACTGCACAACCAAAGTAGCCAAAGATGCCAGCCACAGGGAGGACCATGGGAATGCGCACGGTGAGGATTTGGGCATCTTTTTGATTTGGAGAGCAGGAGGATCAGTGCGCGTAATGAGGCTCAATTGGTGTGAAGACAAAAAAAAGAACAAATTGTGTCGCTAAGTTCGATGGTTATTCTTTACCTCGCTCCCATCTATCTGGATGGGTCTTCCTGTCTAGTTGTCTCACCCCCTCTGAGTCTTTTTGGGAGCTGCTCACCAGAGCGCACGCCCCGAGCCAGCCTTCCCGGTTAGAAGAGCCAGAGGCTGGGAGGAGGAGAGGAGGCAGCACCGCCCCTCCAAGGTTCTCAGAGGTATGAGTACAAACTAGTAAAAAAGCGCTTCTCTTAAAATGTGATGACGCAATGCAGTCTTCCTGCTAAAATGCATAAATCTCGCTCTTAAATCTGTTTAAATGTGTAAATATTACAACGATCGGAATATAGGTTTGGTAAAAAGTTGAATCCAACAGAGTGAAATATAGTGTGTGTGCTCAGTCCACAAGTAACTGCAACAATTATGTTTTTAGTTCATTATGATGACATATTTCATATACAATTACAGGCTTTGCAAAGGCCAATCCGTGAAGTAGCTCATGGTGAAACTCACATAATAAACTCATAACCAGTTCATATTCATTTTGTTGGTATAAACTCAAATGTACATCATATAAGGAAGTGAATAATGACTCAAGGTTGCTGTGGCCCAATGTGCAGACACGTTAAAAATTAAATAATCCAACAGAATATTGCTGTAGGCCCACAACTGTCTCCGGCCAAGACATTTCAAGAGAACAAAAGAAGGCATGCTATAAAAAAGAGAGAAGACGCAATCTTTTCAAAGGATCTCTCGTGTTCCTGGGTATGTAGGTGCTTACATTGTTTTGACAAACAACCGATTGATTGCACATTTTTGAGACCAACAACATTTGGAGATGGCAACATGAACAGATTGGACCCTCTTCAAAAACATTCAAAACTAATTTAGGATTTAAGTTTCTACACATGGAACTCACCTATAAACTCTTTTAATGACTGATCCAGATGTTTTTGGGGCACTTGCCAGAGAGAAAACCCAAATAAAGTTAAGTCTATTGTGATTTCTCCAGGGCAGTCAGCATAGCGAGAAGTGGTCGTGTAAGGTCACTGCTGTGTAACAGATGAACAGCGAACGTATGAGAAGAGAATGTACCGAGCAAAGGCCGATTTAATCTTTCCATCCCGGCCTACAGGACCTACTCACGAACACAATAAACCGCAAAATTATCCAAGGTGTTAATGTTTCGCGTTTACGCACGAAGGTTCCCATTAAACGCTTTAAAAGAATCCAGTCTTCGCTTTGTAATGACGCCTCTGCAAAACGTGTCTTTAAATACTTCAACTAATGGCCAATGTTCAGTGGGTGACTTTTGAGTGCCAGATACACTTCATAAACACTAGATGAAACGGGCATTAAGTCTGACAGTTTCTGCTTAATCCGTCCTATTCACAGATATGCAAGGCAGATCATGAACTGCTGCCTCATGTTGTCTTTTCAGCTATTATTCATAGTAAACATGTGGTTTCAATATAATCCGTTTTTTTCAATTATCATTTAAATGGAAAGGTGCTTTACTAAATCTAGGCTATACGCGTTCCTGAATAAGATCTTAAATATGAAACTGGACACATCTGGCATGTGACTGATAGTTTTTGGGATGTTTTTCTAAGACAATTAAAGATTAAGAAACTTCACCCTAACAAAACATCAATATAATTATAGGATTGAAAGGCCATTAAGATAATATTAATCTTGATTGTCCGTTCACACGAACATTTTTAATTTTACGCTCCTTAATCAGGATCCTTACAATTAGCAGAACACCAACAATAAATCCTCTTTCAGGTCACCCTCAAACAACACATCCACACACGTACAGACCAACACACACACACACACACACACACACACACACACACACACACACACACACACACACACACACACACACACACACACACACACACACACACACACACACACACACACACACACACACACACACACACACACACACACACACACACACACACACACACACACACACAAATTCTTTTTAATTATTATTTGGATAGATCTGAGGATCAGATCGAAAATAACTTATAAAACAGAAAATATAAGATAAGATAAGAGATAAGTCGTTGTGAACGTGGCTTACTGTTTTGAATACAATTATTTTATTGAACGAAAACCGTCTATCAGACATGTTCAGTTGGAAAACACGTCTAACCCCAATGGCCCAAACCAATTATTTGGAAAGCTAAATTATGAGCTTGTATTAGAAAGTGGATTTGCAGTTATAGGCAAAACATATAGTATTAGTCGATCTGAAGGGGAGCTTTTGGCCCATTTGGTTCTATTTTATATAAACTTCAAAACCTTTTGCTCAGAAAAAAAGGTCATTGTTTCTTTTGATTACATTTATTTAAAAAAAAAAATTGGATTAGACTTGGATTTTGGGTTAAGAGGACCCACGCGTATAGTGGTAGGCTAATTTGTTATTTTCACAGAGAATTTTGCTATTGTATTTTTAAAATTGTATTTGGCATGCCTCTTTTTGTTATTACAATGCTCAACATATAATATCTGCCATTGTCAACATTTTAAATAGCTCACAAGAGAAAACGAACCTTTTATTAATTTATAAAGAACACATTCTGTGGCCAAGTTTTTCAAATAGTTTTGATAAACAAATAATTAACTAACGTACAGGATTCTGCCTGAAAGTTAGCTGAAATGTTTACATTGGAATATAGTGTTACGTAGGCCTAGGTAATTGTTTTGCATTTAGATGAGAAGTGCAGGAAAGACGGGTTTAAAGTACCCGTAATGTTTTTGTTCTAGTGGGCAAAGCCTGTTTTCTCCTGATGTTACGGTGGATGTGTGGCTGATGGAGAGCAGGGAGAGCGTGTAAGTGTTTAAGACGTGGCGGCGCTCTGTTCTCACCTTCAGTTTCCTAACTCGTAAATCCTGCAGGCTGTGGTCATCCATGGCTTCAATAGCAGCTCATCAATGTGTGATAAATAACCAAATCGCCTAAATCTTTTCCACTTATTTTCTTTTCTTAATATTAACAACCCCGCTTCACCCATGGCAGTCCTATTCATATCTTTGAATAATACATTGGGATATCAAAGTTGTATGTGATTTTAAAAGTGCAGGTTCAAAATGTATCCCTTTAAAATCTGTTGAGGGATTATTGTACCAAGCTAAGTGATGAGGATTCCGAAACCAAAACCGATATTTTATGACTATGAAATAAATCCAGGCACAATACCCCGTGTATTAACATTAGTCTGAAAGCTTCAGTTACCTTCCAGAATAGACTGCAATTAAATAGGGGATAATACTGCCATCTAGTGGACACACTAAAACAGTAAAAAAACAAAATCGATCCTTAAACACTGCGATATCTCGTCATCTAAAAACAGATTTGGGTCAGCCTTCAATAATTTCCTTATCATGGTTTAATTGTTGCCTTACTATTTGTGGACATGTGTTGTATTTTTGTCTATGAAGCGGATTCTACAACTGTGGGTCTCGTGTGTATTATATTAATTATACATGGCTGAGCATTTCCTGCTGTCTATTTTTAGAAAGTAGCAGAAAGCAAATAAGACAGGCCTACGTCACGGTTTGTCGTGTATATTTAAGGACTCCTCTCTCTCTCCCTGTAACGTGCCCATGCTCCTCTGCATGGATATGGCCACCCAGCTGCTCGTATCCCATCCGCAGACCACGTGACCCAGTTCTCCCATGTCCTTCTGTAGTTCATTCAGCATGATGGCTGCGGATGCTGCGGATGCTCTTGGCTGCATCCTGCATCCGCGCCGGCTCTCTCTACTCTTCCTCACCGTAACCCTCTCCTCTCTGCCGGCCCCTACAGCAGCGCTGCTCGGTGTCCGGCCGGAGGACACCCAGAGCGGGGAGCTGTCCGTCCAGGATGGGATACTGAGGGCGATCGAGGGGACCCGCTTCATACTGAGGGTGTACTACTCCACAGCCCCTGCTACGGAGCATCCCAACCGCTTGAACATCAGCGGCAGACCTGCCGCTCCGTGGATCGCGTTTATAGAGGAAGCAGGGGGGGACAGTGGGGACACGGAGAAGGACAGGTCCACAGGGAATCCATGCGAGGACGAGGATGCCCGGAGCTCAGACATCGAGTTGCTGGGCTCTTTCAGATCCACATCAAGTCACAACTCAGTTTTGGTAGAGCTGCTCGCTAAAGACCTGCGCAGAGGCGAGCTCATCAAATACTACTCCATGTGCGCATTTGATGGAGTGAAATGGGAACATTTCACCACCAAAGACTTCTGGTTGGCGGTGGTGGAGAGACCTCCGGAGGCAGATGTTTGGCTCCAGGCGGGTGTTTCGGTGCTCTTGATAGGACTGTCTGCCCTCTGCAGCGGGTTGAACATCAGCATGCTGGCTCTGGACCCCGTGGAGCTGAGGGTCCTGCAGAATAGTGGCACAGAGAAGGAGCAGAAATATGCACGGAAGATAGAGTCAGTGCGTAAACATGGAAACTACATCCTTTGCACCGTGGTGTTGGGAAACGTGCTTACAAATACATGCTTTGTGGTGTGGATGTGCCAGATTTTAGGATTGACTGTTCTCTCAACAGCCTCATGTACTTTGGGAATATTCTTCTTTGGAGAGATTTTACCTCATTCCCTGGCGTCAAGGCACAGTCTCGCCATCGCCTCAAAGACCCTCTGCGCGACCCGCCTGCTGATGCTGGTGTTTTTCCCCATCGCATATCCAGTCTCCAAGATCCTGGACATCATGCTGCACCAAGAGATCAGCAACTTTTACACCAGGGAGAAGTTGGTGGCCATGCTGCGCGTCACAGATCCGTACCACGACCTGGTTAAAGAGGAGCTGAACATCATCCAGGGGGCCCTGGAGCTGAGGAACAAAACCGTAGAGGACGTGCTGACCCCACTCTCTGACTGCTACATGCTGTCCTCGGATGCCGTCCTGGACTTCTGCACCATGTCGGACGTGATGCAGAGCGGCTTCACCCGGATCCCGGTCTACGAGAACGACAAGTCCAACATAGTGGACATCCTGTTTGTGAAAGACTTGGCCTTCGTGGATCCTGACGATTGCACTCCCCTAAAAACGATCACTCAGTTTTACAAGCATCCCATGCACAGCGTGTTCAATGACACCAAGTTGGATGTGATGCTGGAGGAATTTAAGAGAGGTAACTCCACTTTAAATAATTTCAGAGGTCAGGCCTCAGAAGTGCTCTGCAGGAGGGAGGCGTGTCCTTTGTTTTTACATGTCAAGAACTTATAACTTTTGGCCAAGCAGTCAGTTATGAGTGTGTGAGGCGCCATATGTTGGTTTTGGAACAGTCTCAAGGTTGCCTCCAGCCACCTAGGAGTTAGATGTCTTTTGAAGTGAGTGTGCACTTAAATACTATGTTTTCAGTGCAGAAGTCAATGTTTACATCACATCATTGGCTCACAGTGGGCCTGTCAGAGAATCCTTTTGATCCGTAGAGCAGTGAGAGCCATATGTGAAATCTGATACAGTGTCACACAGTGAGTTTGGGTCAGCCAGGAGTTAGAGGCTGCCAAAGACCAGAATGGTTTTATCTTAAGAATTTATGTAGTGAAAGTGGTTTACCCCATGTCAACATCACTTTGAACTTTATCTGCCCCCCCCCACCCTCATGCTGGCTTCCTCTTTATATACCATGCCATGTGTATCAGTTATCAAATATACACTTTAATTTAAAAAAGGAATCAAGCAAATGGGCCAGCTTCCTCAAATGTCAGTAGAGGCAATGAATATCATATCTATTCCTCTGACTCACACATCTTTTGTCTGATAAGACTCTTTAGCGAGTGCTTTCACAGTATTGCAGTCCCTCACATGCTGATAGCATCCGTTTACCAAGTGTGCGACCTTTCCTCATCCAGTCTCGATGATAACGTTGAATATGAATCTGTACCGATGCCCTCCTGCAGATAGCTTAAACTGTCCCACTGATGCTGTCACAAGGTAAAATAGAGACATATGACAGGCTACAGGGACAGCTGTTATGTAAGGACTTCACTGACATTGGTTTATGTTGGGGGGGGGGGGATTAAGATGTAAATCTGCTTCATTGACAAAGAGAGCTCAATAGATGTGGGTTGGAGCGCAGAGGCAGCAGTTGTAAAATTAGAAAGTGAAAGGTGACACTTTGGTGACTTTGGCAGGATCATAAATCAGATTGCCACTTACTTACTTACACTCACTTATTTGGAGGTCTACAGCTTTATTTTTCTCAGGATTAGGAAGGATAGCTTCAGTCTGACACAAGTGATCCATGGGCCCCTGCCTGACCCTGTGTGTTGCCATATTGTCTGTTATTTATAGATAAGGTTAGGCTCAAAGGTTAAAGCAGGCTTCACCTTTAAAATGTTTGTGCGCTCCGAACTGTCAGCCCGCGGTGACTTTGAAGCTTCCTTTTCTCTGTGGGTCGTCGCCTTCCAAACCTGCCGAGCAACCATGAAAAATTCATCTCCAACCTTTTCTTTGACCCCTCTTGACTCCTTCCTACTTTTCTCTCATGGATTAAAGGCTCCTGCTGTCAGGAAGCCTGGCTGGGAGCAGTGGGGGCATCCCACTGAGGAGGGTGGGGGGCTGGGGTGAGGTTCGTGTTAGAGGAAAGGACGGAAATGTCAGCAGTAATGAAAGAAATGTAAGGGATGACTGCGAATGTGCTCTACAGTGTAAAATATTAACCTTTATATGGCAAGCAATGCTTTTATGAGCAACCCAAAATCTGCTATTAATATTTTAATATTTTAGAGTATTCAGGTAATGCAAAGTAGCGACAGCAAGGCAAGAATCAGAATCAGTTTTATTACCAAGTAGGTTTACAGGAATTTCCGCTGGTATAAGTGGTGCATAGAGAGACAGAGAAAGAAGAATACATAACTGAAACAATAAAACCATAAAGCCATAAAACAATGTTTAAAGCAAAGTACTACTTTGTGAATTGTCAGTATAAGCCAGAAAATGTAATTTAAGTATCAAAGTAGTGCAGATTGGCCCCTGTCGGTATAATGCAATTTGATATTACATACGAATGCATTGATGTAGTTAAGGTGCTCATTGTAACTACTTAGTACACTGTTTGGCAGCTTAATCAATAACACTATGTTTCACATTTGATAAGCTGATCAGATGTTTTGAAGGGAAGATCTTTATCCGGACAGAATGTCTTCAACCAAATGGCATTCATTCAAGCTGAAGTGGAGTAGAAGCGTATTAGTACCCAACATTTGATTTAAGAGCAGCCTTTTAGCAAATGTATTGAGAACTTTTTACCACTGCATACAAATCGACTATAGAAACCATTTACCTTGCTAAACAATACACAAAATAAATGTAGGTGAACACACAACAAATCATAGGCAGCCATTGTAGTTGCTATCAGCTAAATTAATGCGTAAACTGTTGTGTGTGCATGTGTTCGAAACATGATAAAAAAAGCTGCATAAATATAAATAATATCATTTCAATACATAGTATTGTTTGTGTAATGTTTGCAGAATGCCAAACAGCAAGTGCATAATTGTATGCTAATATATTAAGCATTATGATCTCAAACAACACAGAGACTGGAGGAGCCTGGGAAACTGCTGGAGCAGAAACATTCGCAAAAGGGACATCCATGCTAGCCACGGGCATTGTGTCTGCGTGTGTGAGTCTGGTGAATGTGTGTGTGTCGTTCTGTTGGAGTATTATGTAACATGTGAATGATGTAATGCAGTGCCCAGGCACATCAGCAGCTGATGGCAAATCCACTTCACTGACTCACCTGAGCTTTTCAGACAAGTTGACCTTAGCCCTGAGTACATCCGCGTCATCTCAGCCAGAGTTTCATGTTTGGAGATGGCTGCATGTCGGTCAATCAGGTTTTTTTTTGTCTTGTTGCAGTGGATTAAAGCATTTGATCTATTTTATCCCCTGGCAGTGATCCCACCTAAATCGTCCCGTCTACTATGAGCCACTGATTTAGTTCAAAGTAAGGTTGGAGATTGCTGAAATCTGTG
Source organism: Notothenia rossii (assembly GCF_949606895.1). NCBI lineage: Eukaryota > Metazoa > Chordata > Actinopteri > Perciformes > Nototheniidae > Notothenia > Notothenia rossii. The sequence goes on from NC_136909.1 coordinate 73,451,730, forward strand.
TAGTGACGTCATACACTCGGTTAGATAACTTATTTGACGTAAGAAGAATAGTGACAGTGACGGTCATGATGAAAACGTTAAATACATTGAGCATTATAATAGTTTTATATTATCTTATACAACAACTAATAGTGTGATGGTTGACGTGTTCATGTTAATTTGTTCTTCTCTCCTGGTGATGTTGGATTGTGATGGCACCTTTAACTTCTTGTCACATCCGTTTTATTGACTCGTTGACTGGAGATGCTGTTGGCGAGCTGTGTCATTGTATCTGGCAGGCTTGTCACGTTCAGCCTAACTCTGCCTGAGAGGGAGCGCTGGGTCCGCTCATGGATGTGTAACGTGTGTGTATGTTGCTGTATGTTTACAGGGGGTGGCAGAGGCATGGGCAGTTTAGTCAGCAGACACAGGCATCCCCAGACTGATTGCATAATCTGTGTTTACGTAAGGGGCCCAAGTCTTCCAAACCGTCAAACTGTCTCCATAATAATCCCCCAAAGCCCACTTTCTTCTAGTCTCACACTCACAAACACAAGTGAAGTCCTGACATTGGAATAATTTAATACTAAAAATAGATTTACCCGAATGTATGGCCTCTCAGCTCTAGTATTCATTTTCCTCTTGACTGCCCACATCCGGTTGGAGGCTTGTGTTGTTTTTTATCCAGTAGCCGCTAGTTTGAACTCACGTTGTGAAAACATTTGAACTCACCCCGTTTCTCTTTTGACCAATGCAGGGAAGTCCCACCTGTCCGTAGTGCAGAGGGTGAACAGCGAAGGTGAAGGAGACCCCTTCTATGAAGTGATGGGCATCGTCACCCTGGAGGACGTCATAGAGGAGATCATCAAGTCTGAGATTGTGGATGAGACAGACCTGTTTAGTACGTATGAAGCATAAAACATGCTGATGGTGAATCTCCGGGTCACTGTTACATTAGCTGTGAATCTATTTAATTATATTTCCAGCTCCCACACTGAATAGATTTTCCCTCAGTTTGTCACAACCACTGACAGAGTTTATTCAGCTGTGTGGTCTGCAATATCGCATGAAAATGCTTCAACAACTAATGCACTATCTAATACCATTTGATGGGTTATGTAGTGGCAATTTCTTATGTTACTTTATATGGTAAAACCAAATGATTATATTATGCTTAGAAATTGGAAAACACACACACATTATACCCTGTGTGCACTCCTGCAGACTACTCTATACTCTGTGAGACATGTACCTTTGAAGCGCTTCAAATAAAGAACCAACGAAAGACAACGCTGCCTGCTTTCACCAGTTTATTATTGATTACTCTCATTGTACATCTTTACAGTATTGACGAGTTTAAAATATCCACAACAGTTATTAAAAGGTGGATTTAAGCTTTTAAAGCACATTGACATTTCCTTTCCACCCTCTCCTATCCTGCTTCTTATTAAACTATTGATCCCAAGTTGTCTCCCCTGCTGCTCACAGCTCCGCGCTGCTGCATAATTAAATAATGAGAGTAAATGGCCCAGTCCCACAGATAATCTCTTTAATCCGCTCATCTTTAATTGGCTCGCAAGGCTCTCCACAGAAAGGAAGTCAAATGCCAAATTCCCTTCATTATATTTCTAATCAGATCGGTGCTTTCATTTTACTCACTGAAGTTTACTACTCAACATTTGGGAGAATAACTTCTGAACATGACATTTTTATGTGCGCTGCAATTTTAATTACATGCAGAGTGTGTAAAACAGTCAGGGATGCACTTCCTATACTCCTTTCTTCTGTGTGCATAATGATGTGTGTGTATATTTAGAACAGGGGAGCTCAACTCTCCAGACTTTGCACCTCAGGCTTCATTGCACCAGCTGTTCCTGCTACAGCTACGATGTATTTAATGCGATATAATGCATTTAATGCTTCTGGCGTCTGCTAAGAATAAGTCAATTCATCAATGAGTGCTGGATAATATCAAGCAATCTGCAGCTGGGGATAGATAATCCAACTAATATATTTGTAGCGTTTCTTAGTGGCATCAACTAATGAGGTTAGGGGCAACTTAAAGTAGCTTCTAATTCCTTGTAGTGCCAGCAAGAATACTGTATACTGTAAAGCATAACTACAGTGTTAGGCAAACTTAACGAGTGAATGAGTGACACATTTCATTTCATCTATTGATAGAGTATATAAAACAATGTGAAATCTGAACTGCATACCGTGCATTTAAGGATTTGCAATCTGTCTGCTGTCAAAGCAAATTCCTTGTATGTGTAAACCTACCTGGCAATAAACTTGATTCTGATTCTAATTATAGCTGATAATCGGACCAAAAGGCGAGTGTCCCACCAGGAGAGGAAACCACAGGATTTCTCAATTTTCAAACTGGCAGAAAATGAGCTGAAGGTGAAGATCTCACCCCAGCTGCTGCTCGCAACACACCGCTTCCTGGCAACAGGTAACAGCGTACATGTGTTTCAGGATGTGTGCGTGCAGTGTATGCCGAGTATTCGTGGGTGCCCACAGTGAATTGCAGGATAAACTGAGGACAAGGTGACTGGGAACCTGATGTTCTTTTGTGTGTGTGTGTGTGTGTGTGTGTGTGTGTGTGTGTGTGTGTGTGTGTGTGTGTGTGTGTGTGTGTGTGTGTGTGTGTGTGTGTGTGTGTGTGTGTGTGTGTGTGTGTGTATGCATCTATCTTATAGAGGTGGAGCCTTTTAGGCCATGTCACCTGTCAGACAAGATCTTGCTGCGTCTCATCAAACATCCCAGCATTGTGCAGGAACTCAAGTTCAACCCCAAGAACAAACACGCTCCTCAACACTACCTCTTCACGAGAAACAAACCTGTGGACTACTTTGTCCTCGTTCTGCAGGTAAATATCACCATCTCTATGCCAGATAATAATACTAATGCCAACAACCTCCTACTAACAGATGTTGCGGAAGAATTATGAAACACAGAAATAATCACTCCGTATCTGGATGTTATAATTACAGTGTTCATTTCCTGTGTGGGAGGCTCCATTAGATGAGTAATCAATGTCCTACCATGAGCATCATGCTAATGTATGTCAATTGTTGTGTGGATCTTACAGGGACGGGTGGAGGTAGAAATCGGAAAGGAGGCTCTTCACTTTGAAAATGGAGCTTTTTCACATTATGGCATGCCAGCAGTCATCATGCCCCTGCCTATTGGTAAGTACAAATCAAGCAATACAGATCAATATTACCATGAGACTGGTGGTAATGACAGTTCAGGAATAATAATCATAGAACTAATGCAGGGCTGGACATGTTTTTACAGTCTTAAATCCCACCCAGCTTCTTATCTGTATAGCGTCAGACTGCAAGAGCAGCAGCAGCAGCAGCCGTGGGAAGTAAGTAATTAAAAGAAGTGATTTCAGAGAATTTCCCAGTGGAAGGACATGACCTGCACAGGATTATATGAAATCCTGCTAAGACTGCAGAGCCAGCAGAAAGCCTGTCTCCCAATCGCTCTCCCTCTGTTTCTTGCTGTGGTTGTTTTGCATGTTTTCCATGTATGATGTTCAGGGTGAGCTTAAAGCAATTTGGAAGATCCCATTACATTTTAGAAAATTCCCTTCAAGGGCATTACAAAGCTGAAATGTTCTCTTATGCTGCTGCAAGTATGGCAGCTCAAAAGAGCTGGTCTTTAATCTTTTTTTAAACTTGCTCTCTCTCTCGCTCTCTGACAGCATTTTATGCCACTCGGCTAGGCAGTGCTCTGTTCAAAGAGAATGATATAAGCAAATAAAAAGGACCTGTCACAACTGCACACAAAGTACTTTTATGTCTCACACCACACATCATCTTTTGAAATATGTTTTCTTTGGAGGTCTTTAGTTGCTGCCAACATTTCCCCTGCTTTCTTATAGCGGTATTTAAAAGTAAACATTAAGCCCACTCAAAAAAAGGCACCTTAAAGTATATAAAGAAAAAAAGACTATAGATAATGAATGAAGCAGGATTTATAGGACTTTTGGCTTGTTAACTTTTTTTGTACCCTTTGACCTCACTGTTTTTTTTTAACCTACTGTAATAGCGAGGACGTATGTTTGAAACGCATAACTAAAAGCATGGTTCCCTCTTGTCCTTTTCAGGTCGGAGACATAGTTCCCGGGGCAGTGGTCTGAACCACTCAGAATCACTGCTGAGTGGAGGCAGTGCGGGTCAGCTCACTACAGGAGGGGGGGTCTACTTGCCAGACTACTCAGTCCGACAGCTAACAGACCTGCAGATCATCAAGGTTACAAACATGAACAGCTACACGCACACAAAACAGAAACAAAAAAAAATCATCAATTGCTGGTATTATAATCTCAATCAAATGTATCATTTCCTGCACAGCAAGGAACTGCACTTTTAACCCAGAAACTCTTCCTCTGATGCAGTGTGTGCCTTTGAAATGTCCTAATCCCTGATTCTGACTGAACACAGACATCCTGTCTCTCGCTCGCCCCTCCACACACCCTCTCTCCTTTAATCACTGGGGATAATTGAGCTCCTTTTCAACCATGAATATGTTAGCCCTAAATGGTGGTTATGCCCTCTCGTTTCACCTCTCCTCCCCTTTCTGCATTACAGTTTCCTCCCGCCACTGAAGCTAATACTAGATTTTTGTTCCCCACAGATCACCAGGAACCACTACCAGAACGCCCTTACAGCCACCAGGATGGACAGCTCCCCTCAGACTCCAGACCCCCTGGATCCTGATGCTAAAGGGAGGCCTGCGGTCCCAGAGGTCCGCTCACACAGCATTGCCCTCCCCCTCACACACACACACACTCGGCTGGGGCTGGCCCGCCTTGCACATCTCCATCCCTACGGTGGCCTTCGCAACACCTCCCAGCTCAATGCGAGGAACCGAATTGTTCGTAAGTACACTCTTGTACGATTTGAATCTTGAAAATGTTTCATTAGAGTGTTGGGTCAATTTCACCCAAAATTCATTTACTTTCTCTATTAATTATCCTTTTTAGGTTTCAATGCTATTTTAGAGGTTGTTTGATGCAAGAATGAAAATTCTAAAGAAAACACTTTGTGACAATTTGGTCTGGCATGAAGATTGACAGAACATATCACCTAGTGATTGCCTTAATCCACATACAATGACTATTAGCAAAATACCTCAAATGCTAATTTCCATTTTAGCTTCCACTTCTTATATACTTCACATTTCAATGTGTGGGATGCAATCTTTTAGTACCTGACATTGCCATCACTCTGGATAAAAGAAACACCAAAGCTCTGAAATGTAAATGAAGATTGAGCTCAATAAAGCTCAAGATGAAGGTCAGGATTTATTGGAGTGGTATAGCGTTCTCTTTTGAAGAGGAAAAAAAAGGAGGTTCAGAGGATCTATCAAACTGATTGGAGTGATGTGTGGGCTAGGAGCCAAACACCTGCCTGACGGGAGCAATACATGATTCACTTAAATGTGGGATACTCTGACGGGTCGGGGGCAACCTGAAAAGTAATGATGTGTTGACTGGCGTGTCGAATGATGATACTGTAAAAAAGCCCCACAGACATTTAAAAAAAAAAATATATATCAGATTTAATTTATGAAAATTAGCTTGAATGCTACACACAGCATATTGTCAAAAATATTAGGTTTAATTATTACTTTTTATCATTTTAACATCAGTAAATAATGAATTCTATAAGTTGATAATGACTCATTCACAACTGGGTGCAAACGTGGCATCAACCAATCTGTACTGGTTTCAAAGCTTAAAGGATTTCGTGTATACCATCTGTCTCACACTGAGCAACACGCCACCCAGTTTGTGTGTGTTGGTGTTGTGTCAAAAAACACTGCACAGATGGCTCTGTTGGTTGTCAATAAAGCAGCAGCATCCAGTTATAAACAGCCAGGTTTTATGTTCAATCTTATTTCACCAATTAAATCTCCTCCACTGGCTGTAGCTCACTTTGAGTTGGATCTGCATTAACACAACGACTGATAAATAGCAAGTTCTCTACCTCCCTCTACAGGCAGAGCTACAAACCAGCTGCTGTTATTTGGATACCTGTAGTACGTTGAAGGTTGATTGGTCCAATTCTCTTTACAGGCAGCAAATCTGACGGGCAGAGGAGTCCAAATGATACCGTGTTCCTCCGTTTGGACGAGATTCCCTATATCCACGAGGATCGGCCGGAAACGTATGGAGAGAATGGTGAGTGCTGCTGCATGGACCCTGACCTGGAGGAGGCAAGCTCAGAAAACTGAATCTCTTCGGTCTCAGTTAAAACTAAAAAATGACGCGCAGCTGGTTCCTTTTCAAAAATACACACGTTTTTATTTTTGTATTTTAATCATAGGCAGGCCTATAGAGATATTACATTGACTGAAACGGTTAAAAAAAGTTGCATAGACAATTCGTTACTCATTTTTTATGAGAAATAGGGAAATATCCCTTTAAGGCAGTGCAATTTAGCCTCATAAAATAATTCTGAAACATTCTAATGAAGATATAGCACCTTCTCCCTTTTCCAAATTAAAGTTTTATCCACATGCAACACATTTTTTCTCATTAGCTGCTACAGCTTTAATTATTTAATTATATTTGCTTATGCAAGGTAATACTACATTATATCAACTTTAGATGTATTTCTGTTTAACACACATTACAGAGTCACATTGCTGAGTTTATGACTACTTCCCGTACTTCTTCTTCACTACTACACTTAATTTTAGCATGTCAGATTTCAATGGTTTTATGACAGAAGGAGGCGTTTCCTCCTTGTTATCACAGTCTGCTTACTCTAAACCAGTTTTCCTAACAATGCAGTTTTTATATTTTAACGTCTAGGCTGTAAACTGTTCATATCCTTGTAGGTCTGGGGAATTGTTCAAGTCAATCTGCTCTGTCTGTCATTCCTGCTGTATCCTCATCCTCTCTTTCAGACGTGCCTACAGACTCCCCGCCCTTTGCCTCTCCCTTCATCAGCTCTCTGTCTCTGTCCAGCTCGGAAGAGAACATTGGGAAGAAGCTATTGCGTAAATTGAGTGAGTAAGATGTTTGTCACCTACATCGATGGAAGAGCACACACCCACACACACGCTCACCGTCAGATGTGCCCAAACTTCTCTTTCAGACAAAGTGGTGTATCTTAGCAACAGGTGATGTGTCATGTCCCTCGCTCCAACCTTTTTTAGCAGAGCAGATTCTCCGGAGGCATCTGTTGGTCTAGATATGACTCATCAAGACAGTATCTGCGCTGCCTGATGCAGCTGACGTTATTTAAGTTAACGGCAAATATGAGTTTGTTTCAAAACAATCAATGAATAGCAAATGTAAAGATAAGGAAAGCAAGATATAATGGATGAAGCTACAGTTAAAGGAAGGTGTTTTATCAAGCAATGACCTTGGTTCCTCCTGTTTCTAGGTAACAAGAGGAGGAAAAAGTCTCGGGATGGAGAAAACTGTTTGGAGGAAGGTTCAGAGCAACCACCAGTGACGAGCTAGCACAGTGACGTTGAGGAAGAGGGATGAAGCTTCTTCCTCTTTATCACTCACTCATTGGGTTTTCATTACTGAACAACCAACCTCTCATAGACTCCCTCTGTGCTCCTGAATAACTGAGCCATCTCATGAGATGTAGAAACACTCAGGACCCCACTCGCACCTAGTCCTACCACTGCCTGACTCCACACCCTTAAAATTATAATAAGTGGAACAGATCTGTAAAAAAAACTTTAATATAATATTACTTTTGGAAAAATCGAAGAAATATAGTATTGGATTTTTCCAGCCTTACACTGGACTTTATCAAGGTTTTCAAGTAGTAAACCGAGAAGATATTTCTATGGTAGCTTTACCCATAATGTGACCATTTTATCATCTCATTTAAGCCATATGGTCTCCACCAGATCTCTCAATATGGAGCCTCACAAGGTCCTAATGTAATATCTGAGCCAGCTTTACTTGATCAAACAATGAATACAAGAGTTTTTATTATTTATTTGTTATTGGGAAGTTCCCACATACTGATAAAGTTGTTTGCACAGGGAACTTTCCTAAAGTTGCCATAAGGGTGCCACATACTGCCAACAATACCAGACACACTAGCCATCGGCTATGAAGCAACAGCTACAAGACAAGAGCACAATTTTTATGCCAGATTTTAAGAACACAATTATGAAAAAAGCCATAAATCAGCTTGAATTATTGTATACACTGACCTCTGAGCAAGTTCAAAGGGGTATGCGCAATTTTGAAAAAGACCTGAGCTTGAAATAAAAACATTTATTACCCGATTTTTATATAAAAAGTTTTAGAATTACCAAAAGTAATTGGAAGATAGCAATATATATATAAGTCATCTAACATACTGTAAATGGCTTCAACATCACACATTATTGCATGTGCCCTACATACTGTAGTGTTTGTCCTCCCATTAAAACGTTCCCTTCTCACTGCATAAGTGTATGGACACAATGTCTTTATCATCCTTACTAAGCCCACTTTTCTCTAGATGTACTGTAACCACCGTCTTTCAAATAATCAGCCTATTGTTTCTTGCATTCAGAACAAGTAGTGGCGATCAACTCTTACCATTAGTTACCTTTAGCCAATCCTCTATGTACAGTTCATCTCACTTTAACAGCATACACCAATTAAAAATAAGCTAGGGGTAGGGGGGTTTGCGTTTAGGGATCCAAATGGATGTTATGAATATTCTCGAGGAAAGAGTAGTTGCTACCTGCATGTTTGTTAATGCTGCTTTTACTGTAGAACTATCCCCTGTAGAAAGCCCTGTTTTTCCATATGCATGCTTAAGCAAAGGGATGCATGCAAAGGAAGATCTGCAGTAATATTTCCCCACAAAGGTGCAGTGTGTAACTTACTAAAATCTTGTTTTAACTAAAAAAGTTGAGAAAAAAAGTTAGGTGCAATAAATACAGCAGCAAGTCTGCCATTTTAATTGGGGAAACCATACAACGCTGCTTGTTGAAGGAACAAAAATCAAGCCATTTTTACTGCAATAATGAAATAATGATTTGATCCTTTTCAAAATGCCAGTAGCAGCTGCAGCTCAGACTGCACTAAGCTGCTCTGCGTTGTGAAATATTGGCAGGTACGCAAGAACAAGACAGAGATATGAAAGAGGAAAGCAATATGACGCACACTGATGTCAAGCCACCACCTCCCGTCAAACACACTGACACACACACAAGGCTTTATGAGTACAAAGGGAACTGCACTGATAAGCTATTCACATCGACCCCTCCTTGCACACTGAACATCCAATTGGAAGTCATTTGATCCGACAGACTGACTCAGTGAAAGAGGATTTGTGTGAATCAGAAAGTGTCTCAGCTGAATGCTCACAGAGATTTTGCAGTTGTTTAACACTGATTTATATTTGTGAAGAATTATATACTTTACTTAAAAAAAGGCAAAGATACATTTTCTAATGCAAAAATCGGATAATTATATAAGTGACCAAAATACATGAGAAGACATACCATAATGTTCGACAAAAGGGATTTCAAATTATTAATAAATGGACTGAAATATTATTCTTGTGTACTCTTCTTTGTTTTCAAATATGGAGTGTGTTACCTGCATTCGATTTTTCTAAGACCTCTCACATGAGTTTCTAAAGGCCGTTGCATTTATACAAACATTATCATTAAATCAATTCCAACATATGTGACAAAACAAACATAATAGTTATAGTTCTTTATTAGATTAACTCATTCATCTCATTGGAAAGTATGTAAGGAGATGTTTTGCTTCAATTGCTAAACAGTAGGACTGCTTTATTGCTGTACTGTGCACAGTGGTACGATAGCAAACTGGTTGATCATTAGTGTGTTTTATGCCACTGACATGAGGGTCTTACATAACAGTGGACTATTGATACAAACAGGCAGTCGCTGTGCAAACTCAACATTAAACCTGCAGGTGCCTGATTTAACCAGAAGCCTCACAACCTTCAGCTGTGAGCCCAAACCAGGGATGACTCTCAAAACCTGTTAAGATCATTCAGTGCCATTGTGCTAACTGAGCAGAAACTACAAATAAAACCCTTCAAAAATACGGATTATAATTTAGGTAATTAGTACAACCCCTTTTCGGCGATGTACAGTTTAATTAATAAATTACATTGCTCAAGATATCTTCCTGAGAACACCCTTCTCTTGTTCATGTTGCATCTATCCTTAAACGTACCTCTTTACTCATGATAGAGAACATAAATACATTTAGGGAGGCGTGTGGCGCAGTGGGTAGAGCCTCACAGGTTCAAACCCCACTGCAGTCAGCATGTCGTTGTGTCCCTGGGCAAGACACTTCACCCCGAATTGCTCCTGTGGGGATTGTCCATAGTATTGAGTATGTAAGTCGCTTTGGATAAAAGCGTCTAACAAGTGACATGTAATGTAATTTACTATAATTTGTTTGTCTAATTGAAGCTACATTTAGTCAGTTTGGTACCTACCAAACTGACTAAATGTAGCTTCTTAACTGTAATCACACAGGCTAATAACGGCAGGTTAAATAAAAATTGGAAATGCGTTATCAACACTTGGAATGAATGAATCATAGCAGTATGACATTAAACAAGAAGTTGAGTCAGCACTGCTGAGATAATTGTCACACAGTCACAGATGTACCAACCTTTTCAAAAGGTCCTGAGTGTTGACACATACACTGACAGACTTATTATAAGTAGGAGACCAACATAAAGACAACTAGTTGACAAATAATTAACAGAATAAGTCCCAATTGTGTGTTGAGATAGCTTAGCACAAACACTATAGAAAGGTGAGGGCTGTCTGTATATTTGTGCAAATGAGAATGTATGATCGCCCTAAGAAATCAGGTAGACAGTAAATATTTTCGCTGTAATCAGGTGACTTGAGGTCGGAATGGAGGAAGTACTAAGAACTGTGGGTAGTGTAGTCTTTTACTGGACATTGGTGACAGTCTCATGGATGGACTCTGCCACGTAGTCTATGTTCTTGGAGGTCAAACCGCACATGTTGATGCGCCCACTGGCCATCAGGTAGATGTGTCTATCCTTCACCATGTACTCCACTTGTTTGGCTGCAGGAAATAACCACATTTAATTATTCATTGATTAATAATGTGACACTTTGCAGAGCCTGTAAAGATATGTGTGTTAATCAAAATAATGATATAATGCAAGCTCTTTTGAGTTTTGCAAAAAGGAGATACAATCGGGATAAGTTTGGTCACTCTACATGTTGTTTTTTTATGTACCCGATGATAAAAGTGTTATCTTAACATTTTCCGAACTGAAACAATGTTTACTCACGGTTGAGGCCTGTGAAGCTGAACATGCCGATCTGCTCTGTGATGTGGTCCCAGGTGCCTGCTGTCCCCAGAGCTTGGAGCTTAGCTTTCAGCTGAGCCCTCATCAACAGGACCCTGTCAGCCATGGTCTTCACATTGTCCTTCCTACACTCAAACAAATGTAAAAAACAACTCTATATCAAAATAATACATTAGTTTATAACCGTTATACCTGATACAGTGCTTTGGTATTTTGTACGGACCATTGACTGAAGAGCTCAGGTGAGGTAAGAGTGACGGCAACAATGCGAGCCCCCTGAGAGGGTGGGTTGGACCAGGTGGTCCTCACAATCTTCTCCATCTGGGACAGCACTCGCTTCAGGTTGTCTGCATCACGAGCAACGATGGTCAGGTTGCCCACACGCTCATCTGTTTGCACACACATGTCACACATCTTTTGAAATCTCAGAATTTGATCGTGATTCTTGGGGTCACAATTTGATTTCTAAATGATTCTCAATTAATTACATAGGGTTGCGAATTTCAGGATTTCCTCAACAAGTCCACTTTGCAGACTCCTATAGAACTAACTGCAACAACACACAACATTAACTTGGTGTAAAGTTAGAGGCAAATGATTAAAATTGTTTTTTTTGGGTTTTTTTAAACCTGCAAATTGATTAAGAATCTTAAAAGGTAAGCAATTTGATACTTATATAACTTAAACCCACCCCCCTTGTTTCTGTAACTTTCAAGATTGACAACATCCACTGTGCTTTTGTCATAGTAAATGAGAACATTAAGCTGTGTCGATCATGTACAATAGTTTGTCATGTTTGAAAGTAAGAGAGCTGAGGGGTATGATAACACAATCTAAATTGGGCTCTTATCCTTAATTACGCTGTAAACATGTTGCCATGTAAAGCACTTTGTGACTGTTATTGTGATTAGTAACAGCACAAAGACTATCACTCTTTATCGCTCTCTTGAAAGCAAGCAATGGACAACTTAATGCACACAGGGGTCACTCACTGTAGAGGCCAAAGTTCTTGGAGAAAGACTGAGCGCAGAACATTTCAAAGCCCATGGAGACAAAGTAGCGGACCGCCCAGGCATCTTTATCCAGATTGCCTGAGGCGAAACCCTGATAAGCCGAGTCGAAGAACACAAACAGCTGCCTCCTCTGGAAAGAAAGAAGGTCAAACAATTATCATACTGTAATGAATGTTCAGCATCGACAAACGTGTACAAAAAGGAGGTTAAGACAGCAGTAGAGACACAGTATTTGTTGCGTGTGTGTTTGTGTGTATGTGTATAATACCATCATAACTTCTGCGATCAGCTGCCATTGCTCCTGTGTCGGGTCTGTGCCAGTTGGGTTGTGCGCACAGGCATGCAGGACAAAGATAGAGTGTGCTGGACAACTCTGTGGGAAATAAGAAGAAGTGATTTAAACTCCTAATAAAATGACTCATGGCTGAACTGAAATAGAACAAGAAATCCTTTTGCACATTGCTCACCTCCAGGTCTCCAAGGAAACCAGCCAAATCAAGGCCCCTATTTGCTGCATCCCAGTACTTGTATGGACGGACATCATCAAAGCCAGCATTGGCAAAAACAGCATTGTGATTTTCTGAAATGGAGAGAAAAAACTATTTCACCAGTGTTCTATTTGTATTGTTTATATGTTAATAAAAAATATAAACAATATGTGTGTGTGTGTGTGTGTGTGTGTGTGTGTGTGTGTGTGTGTGTGTGTGTGTGTGTGTGTGTGTGTGTGTGTGTGTGTGTGTGTGTGTGTGTGTGTGTGTGTGTGTGTATGCATACCCCAGGTAGGTGAGGACACATAGACGGGTGTTTTGGTGTTGTTGTTTCCATTGTAGAAACGCCTGAGAAATTCTGCACCCATCCTCAGAGCCCCTGTACCACCCAGACACTGGACAGCCCCAACCTGGCAAAAAGAAACAGACAGTCAGTTTATACGTAAATATATTTAAAATAAAGATAGTGCGCCTTTCTCTATACAAACCCTGTTCTCCTGGATGGCAGGACTGTCTTCTCCCAGTGCGATCTTAGAGGCTGAGGATCTGAATTCAGGCAGGCCCAGGATAGGCAGGTACTCATGGTTAAGACTGTCATCGTGCACAATAACCTTTTCAACCTTTTTCACCACCGGCAAAACCCATGGCTTTCCCTCGTCTGTCCGGTAGGCTGCAAGAAAGAAAACAGTGAGGCCTTGATGTATTGCCTAACGATTTTAGATTGGAACAATAATGAGTTTGAGGCAGGACAATCTTCCTGGCTCAAATAACAAGAATGTAGCACTGACCCTGGACACTTTCATCTCTCTGTTTGCTTTAGTGAGCTGAACTCCATGTCAACACCTGACAAGGACTGAACTATACATTAGCCTTGTTATCTTCAGAACAGAGATCTTCAACTTGCTTTGCAACTCAAAAACAAGTGTCAGGCTTAATATCATCATATGGGATTTTTTTATTTTATTTTCTCCCACTGGCATGAAAGGCATGTTTATTTGGTCTATTAAATGCAAGAAAATGCAGATCATAGAGTTTCTGAAATCTAATTTAACGTCTTCATTAACCCAGATATATTTAGTTTATTATAAGAAGAGGAAGCAAATCCTCACTTTTTTAAAAATGTCATAATAATAATAATTACCTATGCAATTGGTATATTATTTTGGATTATCTAAACAACTTCCAATTTGGGATAAAAAAAAGTGTATCTAATGTTATCTAATCAAAAGATTGCAGATTTCCTTTTCCATCATTGAATTGATCAATTAATGTAATACTTGTTTCAGGTCTACTGACGTTTAACAGACTAAACATAGTGTGGCCTACATTTCCCAGCTGCCCAGTAGCGGATGACCATCTGTGTGTTACATAGAGAGGGGATTATAAGGCCTCAGCCTCCAGTCCTAATCACAGGACTCAGGCAGCCTCGTCCTGCAGAACACATTACACACTGCCAGAACAGAGCCAAACAATGCTTCTCACACTTGTCCTTAGCAATGTAAGCAGCAAGGATTACTGCTTTTAATAAGATTAACACTGAAAACAGTGAAGTCTAAAATGTGCCATTTGTCTGCTTCAGGAGAGAAGCAGGACTAAGCCATAGATATTTAAACTCATGCGAGTAGCTAGCAACAGGGAACAGTAATCCAATCAGAGCTGCAGCAAGATCGAAAAGCAAAGAGGAAACCAAAGAGGACAGGCACAAATGATTCCACTACAGTATGTCACACTTTTACATAACAAGGATACATTATCAATAAAGCTGCGTTCAGCATAGTTAGAGTAGAATGACTGAACAGCAGCTAACATGGTCTAACATTGTCAATCAGTTGTAACTTGTATTCACTCTGGTTCACAAGTTATCTCCACAAACCAGTGACAGTAAAAATAAAAGATTAAATAATGTCATTATAATTTCTCCCATGGCCGTAATGTCACACCGAAACAGACATTTTAGAGACACTACGATGAAGTATATTCATTTAATATTGTAGTCAGTAAAGATGAAGCTAAATTTAATTACTATGTATACTGCTGGGTAGAATAACCTGAAATTCATCATAATGTATTAGTTGATTTATACTTTGCATAGAAAATAAAAAATCTGCAGGGGAGCTATATAACTATCAAATCAATGTAGTGGAGTGAAAGTACACTATTTACCTCTGAATTGTAGTGGAGTAGGGGTAGTAACATACTCCACTAGCCTACAAGTACCTCCAAATTATACTTAAGTACAGTACTTGAGTAAATGCACTTACTTTACGCCACTGTATAATGTATGCCGTCAGAGCAATACATCTATTATATAATCTATATTTAAAATGAATAAACCTTTTTCCGATACTGTATTAGAGAGTCACAGTTTTGGAATAGTAACAGCTTTTAGAATGTGTGTCACTATTTTAAAACCATACAGGCATCATCATTTAGCAACTTTGATCAAAATACTGTGTGGCCACCATCATATAAACATGGATATAATAAACAGGTCATAGAATGGTTGTTATTCCTGATTCCTCCTATCACCACCTTACATTAACCGGCTGGAGATAGTTATGGCAAACGATGTCACTGTTTTATAGAAGTATAGTTACATAATAACTTACCTCCTACTCCAAGATTCACCTTGTTGGGAAATTGGTCGTTGTTGAAATCCTGTGATAGCTTGAAGACAGCTACAGGGGCTGCTAAAGCGACCTCACCAAACACCGACATGCTGCTGTATTTTACCGAGAGACTGTGGCGACAACAAAACAAACGGTTACCGTGAAATGTAACGGGAAGGCAGAGGACTTCACCTTCAAATTGGATATGGGAGGATGTAAATTGGGCGTGAGCGGATTAACCAATAGAAAACAAGATGCGTCTGCCAAGCCAATCACAGCACTGATCTCTGTCAGGTCAAAGTTCGAGAAAACACACGTACAGGGGCTGTTGACCAATGAATGACTGATATACCATGCCCTATACCGTCCAGTGTTGGAAGTGGGTGGTTCAGGATTGTACTGCAATACAAAGAATATCCACAAGATGGTGCAGCAGCCTCGATAAAGATGTTATCACCTGGCACTGACAACAACCACTGATAGTGTAGTTTTTTTTCTATAGTAATGTATTCAATGTGTAGTAAAAATAGACAAGACAAGATATCAGTGCACCCCATCATAAATGTCAATTTGATTCCTTGCTGAAAAGACAGATGAATGCTCGGGCTCGACACAGTTTGAGTAAGTGCGTGTGAGGATGTGTAAATGAGTATGTGTGAGCATCTTCATCTGTTCAGTCCTGAGGGCCTTGCTGAGCTGTGGTGTAAACACGCTGGCTCCTCTGTGCTCTGTCTGCAGGAGCTGAGTGCTTGATAAACGAGGGCCACTCCAGCCGGCTCTCCCCGACCAGGACTGAGTTCGTTGGAAAGCTTTTTGGCTTTTCTGGAGGCAGGACTCAGCCTGTTCTGAGGCCCCTGTGCTGTCTTTTAATGTTTCTGTCTGAGAAAGAAGGGGCTGCTGCATTGTTTTACCTAGCTTGTGTATATATAGAGAGTCAGTGATGGTGGAACACGAAAAGACAGTACTATCTTCTTAGATTGAAGTACTGAACAAAACATGAATTAGTCAAATGACTTCAACTTCTACCAGCTAAAATGTTAGCTTACAGCTCTTGTTGAGTATGTCATAGATGCAGTGCAGTGTGGCAATGTCAAAGTGGAAAGAAACAGATTGAGCATTAAACAGCTAAAGGTGGTTTATCATTGTAGTTGGTGGACACCAAAAGAGCTAAAGAGAGTCACAATGGGATTCACAGTCCTCAGAGGAGCGGAAAACACACATTTTAACAAGTGCTTATCTTGCTACATTTAAATAGGCGACGTTTACAATTACATACTGATTATATACTAACTACATCTTGTTTCAGTGCACCAAAATGGCCAAAAAAAGAATACTATTTTAAACACAATTTTTGTATGAGTTAATAAATCTTGAACTATTTATAGCTCAGTACACTATTAAGGGTTGAGAATCAGTTAGGCTTGATATTTTGCCATTTTTGCCATAAAGTTGCCAATAATTACAGAAACTAGTGGTTTCCCTAATGAATCAAAGAGCAAGCCAAAACAAAAATGCTTTCAAAAAATAAATATTAATGTATTTGCACAATATGGTAAACCCACATCCGCAAACTTTTTATTCATAGACCATGTATAAACTATTTATTTACTATCAATGAAGAATCTGTTCTGAAACCAGTGGTGCATTTAATCCATTGGTTTATCACTGAACACTCAGTTATTATTTTGCCCTCATGTTTTCCCCCAGAGGTTACTCACTTTCCCCATACCCTGCACCCCCACTCTCTCCTCGGTTCACTTTGACAGTAGATGTTTTCATTCTTTACGACCAGGTGAGGGTGTCTTGTATGTTAGCTATCACTGTCAGCCCTGCAATTATGGGATTTGAGCTCCCAGAAGAAGGCTCGGGGCCCAGGGCAGGGTTTGGTGTGTACGTACTGGGGAGGCCCCGGGACCTCGGTCTGCTGTGATGTGAAGTGTGAGTCAGAGCCAGAAGTGACAGCAGCCGCCTCTGGCAAGTCAGTGCCCACAGGGAGAGAGTGTCACATCCAGATCAATGAGAGTTATTCAGCCAAACATTCAGAGGCAGCTTCTCAGCATTTCCCTGACATTGATATGTGGAACATTTATTTTGGCATGCAGAAACGTAATGCAAATATGACCAAAAAAAAGGGTAGTGCCAACAAAGTGTCTTTTATCGCAGTGTTTTCCTTTTTGCACGAAGGTTACCATTGTTACTAAAGGACGCTGACACTAAAACACACAAAGGCACACATTCAGGCACAAGACAGTCACATTCCAGCCGCGGTATCAGTGAAACACCAACAGGAGCGTGTGCACACACACTGCAGCACATTCCAAGGGGGACGCTGCATGCTCGCATGTTGAGGTGGACTCTGTGTCTCTGGGTCAGAGAGCTGTGGTGAGTGACCACCTTTTTAGCTTCCCGCCTTGTTTGTTTTCCAAAGACAGTGTCATCAATTCTCTAACAAGGGACTAGACACAGCAACAACAAAGAGCACAGGACCTCCCTGTGTAGCCCAATGACTGATGGAGCATGAATGCAACAACAGACAGATCAGTGCTCTGTACGTCTGACAACATTCCAACTGATGTGTTTGTGTGTGTGTACATGTCTTGTACGTGTGTGCTCCATCTTATGACATGAAATCTGTTTATTTTTTGTGCAAACATTTACTTCACTCTGTAAAACGAATGATTGTATTTAAATGTAATTCAATTGAAAGTAAATACAATCACATTACTATCATTGCAATACACTTTAAGACACAAATTTAAGTTAAGTATTTATTGAGGTTTTTTCTTTCTTATTATGATTTTAACGTTTGGTTTCTTGTACATATTCTTTATACCATGTTTTCATATATATTTGTATTTCTCTTTTATTAAATGTTTATGTTTCTAGTTATTTCATATTCAATTTTAGTTTATTTTACTTTGTTTATGTTATGCACCAATTCACCAATGCAAATTATTTTTATCTGAGAACAGACTTGGCAATTTACCGGATTCTGAATATGAGCAGTTCGCAATTTTACCCTTCAAACAGATACATTTCACAGTTGCAATGGTTACTTTCCACAGCTGGGAAAACATGGCAGTAGCGATTGATACCACTCTCTTATCTGTACAATGGAGATACATCCAGTAGCTGGTTAGTTTAGCTTAGCACACACACTGAAGATGGGAAGAGAGATGCGTGGCTCTGCCTGGTGGTAACAACATCCAACATCTCTAAAGATATGTTTCGGTGCTACCAGTGGTTAATATGTTAATCTGTGAGACTCAGAGATGATAAGCGGAGTTTGTTTTTCCTGTGTTAGCTGCTCCCCTTTGTATTCAGTCTTTGAGCTAAAGCTAAACTTGTTGCTGGCATGTACAGGTTGCGGCCTTACATTTAATGCATGGACATGAGTATTCATTTTCAAGCAAATTAATTTGATTATTTGCAAAATATCCAACAATTAGTTTAAAACCACAAACGTAATTTATGTGTCACTTTTTTAAAATAAATGTTTGATCAAATAATTGAAATTGATCGTTATTTTGTGAAGATCAGCTAATATGTATGTCACTCGTGTTTTTCACAGATTTGGCCTTTACCCTATAAGGCTGGGTGGAACCCAAGATCTACAGTGAGCCTTTTTAATTGATTGATGTTGTCTTTTGGCCAACTCAGGCTTTCCAGACCTCAGCCTCATACAAATATGCATGCAAAGAAACAAAGACAGGAAGTGGAAGAGTTTTGTCTGATTGATTACTCCGAGTGATTATTTTCTGTTGCATAAAGCCACAAAAAGAAAATGCAATTAAAAAAAAACCTGACTATGTCATTATCGAAAATGAAGAATGATATTTGTATTTATCCACATGAGAAGCTCATCGTTGGGGATTTAATTCTCCCATTTACAGATAATGAAACTACATGCCTGTACGGTAATTATTTATAAAAAATGAACTTTAGTCATGAGGGGTTTGAGTTTTGCTAAAACAAACTGTCACTTTGATGAAGATACCATCATGTTTTCTGGAGAACCAGAGCATTTTATTTCAAGAATGTTTACCGCTTGAGGCCGTGATGCATGCATGCTTCTTCAAACTACAGCAACATTGTTTTTCCCAAGAGAGCCATTACTGCCGGAGTTACTTAGAGCAAAGATGAACTTGATTCAACCTTTTGATATGTGATACTTTTCCCAATGCCAAATAGGACAGAAGCTAAGGAACATTCAAGGTCCACACATCCTATTCAGTTAAAGCCTGCAGGGTCTTTATCTACTGTAGGCTACATGGCCTGTGTGGCTGCAGAGAGGATAAGCATATTTAGATTGCATGTTTCCTCCCAAACTACATTCCCAACACCGTAGATCACAGACATTACAGCGCTTACATCCCCCTGTTAGTGCTCATATATACAAACACACACCTGCTGGGGCAAGGCCGTCTGGGAGAGAATTACAGCGGGCTAATTTATGAGACCCAAGGGAAGGCAAAGGGCAGGGGACCCAGACTGGCCTGACCTCACTTCCTCATTTCATGGTCTTCAAGTTAGACCTTTCGATACACAGAACAGGGCATTGGTCCTCAAATACATCACCCACTCACCGTCTTTCAAACAAACTAATTAGTATATTTTCCCCTGACCTGGCTAACACAATGAGCCCTGAGGGACTGGTGCAACCTGCAAGTCAGTTAGCACCTTAGGCCTGCCGTTGTGGAATAGTTAACACTTTCCAAGGTGAGTGGGTTTTGCTTAAAACTCTGGCCCCAGGCTCGCCTCTGGCCTCCTCACTTCCTCCAGGGAGAAGGCCCTGTCATCCGTCACTCGGACCGAGGCAGGGGCACAATAGCAGTCTGGATCCTGGCTACTGACACCATCACATGGGCTGCTGATAAGACTCACCTTCCGGGACCGGAGAGCTTAACCATTACTGACACACAACAGTTTGGTTTGGCTTGGTGCTACGCCATTCTTACGGATGACCATGAAATAAAAAGGAAAGTCCATCATTAGCCACATTATGTATTTAATTGTGCTTTCTTCTATATTTTCAAGGTCCTTTATGGTCTTGTGTCTTCCATTTTGCCACGCTGTTTCCTGATACAGAATGCTGGGGAGCTGCTTCACTAAACAACATGGAAAACAAATGATAGACACACTTGAGCTAATCCATTTCTCCTAATGTAAAGATCTAGCTTTTGTGAGACAAATGGATAGTCATACTTCAGTTCCTCATCACACATCCAGGCTGTTAGAGTAGTACCACCTGTAAACAACTAGCTCCTTTGTAGAAAGATGTTAAGTGCTCCTCTACAGAGCTCTGTCAAGTCATAATAACACACATTTTCTTTCAGTACACACACGCGTGTGAGCACAGACGCTGGAGGTGTTGAAGCTTTCTTTACGTAGAGTTTACCACTGCGGTAAAACCATCAGATATCGAACGCCTTTCGGCTTTACAGAAGTAGAGGCTACAGGGGGAAGATAATTGAAGTCATTACCAAGTCATCAAACTTTCCTTCAGTGTTCAGGGATCTGTTTTGAACGTTCAACCCTCCATCTCCAAGTGAATCAGTGTTGTTGGCCTGCGACCAGTGATATACACCTGCCACTCTGCCAGTGGAGGGAAGGGAGGACAAGAAGAAACATGTTCACCCCTGCATGGCAAGCCATCAACTTCAAAGAATTCTCCAGAACTTGAATTGTTAGTGAATTTAAATTGCTGCAAATCTAAAAAAAAATCGTTTGTATAGCTTATTTTTGTTTTTGTGTCTCTTAGGACCCCTGTGGTGTATCCATGCTGACCTGCATGCTGCAGGCTTGACCTAACCCGGTTTATCACGATGATTCTGAGATGAAGATGATATATGGGGTCTTGCATTCAGCAGCCGAGCATCTCCTTGACACTCTCTGGGAGTCTGGGTTTTGTTACAGGCAGGAAACAGACTCTTCCGCTCCGTAAACACGCTGGGCCACTTTTAGGGCGGTCGGTGGCACGCGAAAACCACTGATGGTCAGTTAAGGACTCGCGAGTTTGAGCGCGCGCACGCGTTAAAAAGATAATTGTGCCATTGGAGCCCACGACTCTGACCGGTGACGCTCTAAACTCACATGGTTCAGCGGACTGTAAGAAATCATTTCTCTTAATAGCATGATATCGTTAGACACTGTAGGCCTACGCGTTAATCCTATTTAACCAGCCTGTTATTTATCAGCTGACAATTAATCGTATGGCATTGGTTCCTGTATTTGGTCTGTTGTCTCTTTTAATTATTGCACTCAATAAATGTTAATATTTGGGATTGGGAAACACAATGGCCGCATTTTAGGGTATTTTACGTGCAAATATATTCCTCTTAAATCCTCATAGCCTAACTCGCAAAAAAATCACTTTTGATATTGGGAAAAATTGTCATTACGTGTCCTTATAAATCTCAGGAAATACTATAATGTAGCCTATAGGTTGTTTCACGGTTTCCCAAGCGCACACTCAATTAGCATTCAAAATAATGTTATTGTTTCCCGAGAGCACACTGGAGTAGGACAGCCTTGTGTACACTGACGCCTATTTTCTCCACAGACCTAATGCTTCTCCACTTAAACGGAGCATTTTAAAAAGACATAGATCCCCAGAAGAGGAGAAGACCCTGCCCTAATCTAAACAGCGCCGTGTTGATGGTGAGCGGATGAGATTATGCCGGCATGCCGTCCTTTTCTTTCCACACGGTTTAGGAGCAATGGGCCTTCAGACCCTGGCGCCTGCACTTGGCCACAGATAGGCAACCAGAGGTGTCCCCTTACAGCATGTTTGCCCTTTGGCACACAGGTAGCCCTACATTCAAGAGAAGATTCACATAAATGTTTCTATTTATAATGTATTTAATAGGAACAAACATTTCGAATACTGTATTGTGAGAATCCTTTTATTGGTGTCCAACGCTATCTAAAGAACATCTTATTCTAACATGATATAAAGAAGGTGGTATTATTTGTATTATCATTATTGAAATACATTATAAACTGAAAAATAAAATGTTGCAGATAGTAGTCTTTAAAATTGACTAACATCAATTTAACTAATATTTTACGCATGGTCTTCTTTCCAAAAATGCTGAACATATTGTCAAGAAAAAGCATCACCGTGGCCAACTTTTGGTGGAAAATAATCCAACTTTCCCATACTAAGTAAACATAAATAAATCACTACATTTATACACTTCATATCTCTTCGGGTTGCCAATTTTATCGCATTTCCCACAGTTACGGCATAGTATCTTATCCATGGTTTGCCCAGACAGGAAACGAAGATATGCCTAATCTAAAAAGCACTGTAGTGATGATGGGAAGAACTGTGAGGCCGTTGGTCCATTCAGCAGAGGCGAGGAGATAATACATGCTATTCGAGTCAGCGGATAAACTATTGGTGGATAAACAGTGGATTTCCCAATATAAATGCTTTTATTGCACACCATGAAATGCTTTTCTAATGCCTTATTGGTGTTAGTGTTTTCTGCTGGGAAAACAGAAAGTATGTAAAAGAGAGAGAGGGGGAGAGAGAGAGAACCGTCATCCCTCCCCCGCTTCAGCACGTCACTGAAAGGGAGAGGACAGCATCTTGGCTGACCCAGCTCTTTCGCTATAACCTAATTCAGCCAACCAAACAGGATCGACCTCTCTTTCTCACCCAGCCCTGCAGACATAGACACACAGCCAAAAGAGAGGGATGTCACAGCTGAAAGAAAACCAGCCCTCCTCCATCTGCATGAAAAACAAGCAGTGCGCGACGATTCTTCAAACGTACGCACGGGGTATTTACAGTTTCTACGCGCCGTCAGGAGACAAATTAGTCCAATTTTGGGCCTGTTGACTATTTGTTACCCGTCATCTCTCTGTTGGTGGTAATAATGCTCCCCAGCCCGCTCATAACTTCTTCTACCACGCCTTTCTCCGTGAAGGACATTTTGAAGTTAGAGTTGCAGCAGCAATCTCAGCAGCACCAGCTCCAGTATTTCTCCTGCTTCGGTCTCTCCGGGGCTCTGTCACAGCAGGGAGCTTTCCCAAATAAACCTTTCCGCTCTCATTCACCCCCCTCCTGCATGTTGGCCGGGAGGGACAGTCCGAGTCCCATCAGCTCCGGACTCTCGGAGAGCGAGGAGAGGATGTCGTACCTCAACACGCTGCCTGCTTCACAGGACCGGCTGCCGGAGTCCGGGCTGCCGGGGGAGATGTTCGACAGCCCGGCGCAGAAACACTCCGCAGAGCTCCGGCTGGAGACCGAGCTGGAGGACCAAGATAGCAGTGAGTTATAATTCTTATAATAATAATAATAATAATAATAATAATAATAATAATAATAATAATAATAATAATAATATGTTCATCCAAAAGTTTGAGGATGGTGGTGATGTTTGTAGCTGTTGGTAGCATGTAGGCAACATAAATGACAGAGGAGTTTCATTTCTTGCAAAAAAAACCCTGCATCTCACAAATTGACTTTGATATAGCCTATGCCGGAGAAAATATGACTGCGAACTCACAGGATATCATTTCTTGAAGCATGAATAAATGAAACCATCGCAAAATGCTAATCGAGGGAAGATAATAACTCTGCTTTGGGATAAATTGTAGCCTACTAAAAATATATAATCATATTTAAATTAAATAGTAGGCTAATATATATGCCTATGATTTATTCTTTGTGTTTCATTCATATTTAAAGCAAGAGCCCCACCTTGCACGATGGACGCCCATTGTTCCATTGGTCGTTGTGCATAAAGCTTACAAGCATTTAAGATTTTTCAATTAAATACAACTATATTATTCAGCAATAGATTTTTGATATTGGACAAGTAGTGGCCCACAAGAAACAGAAAAAATGCACGGAAGGAAATGTGCAAGAAAGAGAGTTTTTTTTTAACTATGTTGCCTGATAAAGATGTTTTGAAAATAAATAAAAAGCGTAGGCTAGTAAGATAGCGGTAAACATTTCCAAATATAACACATTACCCTTCAATCCCCCAAAGCGAATGGCAGATTGGATGGGGGTTGTTTAATTCTGAAGTGATTTGTATTTTTCAAAAAAAATTCTAATAAATACAGTCATAAGCAACAATTTGCTGCGAATGATGTTGCCTATGTGTAATAAATAATCACATAAATCGGTATAAATGTTAGAATACATTATATTTAAATTTGTTAGCGTAGTAATTGTTCCTGGATACATTACTTTCATTGAGTCCTCTTTTATGCAGGTCTTGATTGATTTGATCGATTACAAATATCGGTAAAGCTATTTCCAATCAAGTCATCGTTTTATTATTTTTTATATTTTGTAATTCATATTTAAAATCTTGTTGTGGTGAAATAATGAAAAAATATAACTACATTTAAAAAATCCCAAATATGTATATGCTGTTGAAATAACTGTCATATTTTAAGAAAATAATATTTAGAAATTCATGAATTCATATGGATGTCAGGAATATGAGTTGAGCTAGCAGTGTTTGATACATATTTCTCTACTAGTTTAGTTGTAAATGTTATGTTAATCGAAACGTTTCTTCTCCACGCAGAGAGCTGCGGGGCGTTGCGGGGCGAATGTGAGGATCCAGCCTCGGAGAAGCCGGCCACCAAGCAGCAGAGGACCAGGAGGAAACCCCGCGTGCTCTTCTCCCAGACTCAGGTGTTTGAGCTTGAGCGGCGCTTCAAGCAGCAGCGTTACCTGTCCGCCCCGGAGAGAGAGCACCTGGCCAGCTCTCTGAAACTCACCTCCACCCAGGTCAAGATCTGGTTCCAGAACCGGAGGTACAAATGCAAGAGGCAGCGGCAGGATAAGAGTTTGGAGATGGCAGGTCATCACCATCACCACCACCACCCACCGCCGCCCAGGAGGGTAGCTGTGCCGGTGCTGGTCCGGGACGGGAGGCCGTGTCTGACTGGATCACAGAACTATAACGCTTCTTACACAGTGGGAGCTCCAAACCCATACAGCTACAATGGCTATCCTGCATACAGCTACAACAACTCGCTGTATACTAACACTTACTCTTGTACTTATTCGAGTTTGCCTGCTCTGCCACCCAGCAACACCCCTGCTAATGCTTTTATGAACATGAATTTGGGAAACATCGGTGCACAGACGCAAAGCCATGCGCCCCAAGGACCAGGAGTCCCAGCCTGCCAGGGAGCTCTGCAGGGCATACGGGCATGGTGATCAGGGCCGAAATCATATATCTTTTCGTGGGGCCCCCCTTAGCTGGGAGAGACTTCTCTGAGATGGATAAATGGACTAAAGCATGGCTACACCAGAACGACAAATGCAACGAAAGCACAACTTAAAACTCTGTAACAACAACACAAGTAAAGGCCAGCTGTAATTAAAGGCAGGCCTGTGAGGAAACCCTAACTCGTTGACTGATTCAAACCAAAACAGTATGCACATTGTTCTCAGAAATGTATTAATAAAAAAGTATTAAACCTGCTGTTGGATATTTGATTTTTGGATGTATGTTGCAGAAGAAAAGCAGATTTCGGCTCAAATTGTTGTATGTATTATGCGATACATAATAAATAAATTATAACAATTATAATAAATACATACAAATGTATGAATTATGCATATGGTATATAGTCCATAGTAATTAATTAAAATAGGACTAAAATAATAATACAATCGCATCATTGCAAGAAAATAATAATAATAATAATAATAATTTCAATTTCTATAGCGCCTTTCACGAAACCCAAAGTAGCTTTACAATGGGAAGTAACAAAACAAAATAAAGAAAGCATTCTTATAAATTATTTTGATTTCTTCCTTAAAAGTTAGATTTATTTTCGGCCAAAATACTTTGTATTACTCTAAAATTGGCTAAATTAAATGAACAATGTGACCTGATGCTAAAGTCTGTTTACACTCAAGCTGCAATGACGAAAATTATCACCAATAATGACTGTGTGTGTGTGTGTGTGTGTGTGTGTGTGTGTGTGTGTGTGTGTGTGTGTGTGTGTGTGTGTGTGTGTGTGTGTGTGTGTGTGTGTGTGTGTGTGTGTGTGTGTGTGTGTGTGTGTGTGTGTGTGTGTGTGTGTGTGTGTGTGTGTGTGTGTGTGTGTGTGTGTGTGTGTGTGTGTTTGTGTGATATACAATATGTATTATGTAGGCCTATGTGAAAATGCGTTTGCGATCTTGTAAGAGCTTTTCTTTGCATTTCAACTTGCATCTCAATATTAAAGTAACGTCGAGTTCATCTTATTCTATATTTACGTGAGGTTTCTTATCGTCTCCAATCGTTTGTCAAGCGAAGGAAACTCTTTTTTTCCTGTGAGAAAGTTTGGGTAGACTTTAGTTTGAGACAAGAACCAGAAACAGAGAGAATTTAGAGGCGAGCTAATGTCCGGTTAGGATTCAGAGATGGACATTAACCAGACAGCCATCGGGACCCACACAGCGAATAAACTCGGAGCTTTGGATGATAAATAGTGTTGGGATTTTTTCTCTTCGGTGATGTATGATACTGACAAAGACAAAACATACAACATATATGTATAATATCGTCCAGGCCTATATTTACAACAACAATTGTTATGATTATTATAATAATATTAATCATAATAATAGGAAATGGTTTCAATGACATAGCAGTAATTGTTATGATATATTATAACATAATCCTTTAATAATTACCCACATTTTCACTAACTGCACTCGAGGACACTCAGTGTTAATTGGAGATGAGTTAAGTAAACGCCTTCACCTCCGAATACGCAGACACTATTAATGGAGATGAATGGCAACGTAAACAGTGTTTGTCTCCTCTGATAGCCTGACTGGCCACTTCCCCTGGCTACTGCACTGCCGGTAGGACATACCTGGTGTCAGCTCTAAGTGCTGCACAGTCACTAGTGTAAATAGAGCTGGCGACAGGACGGCGAAGCCTGAGGACGCGGCCTGGCCATGGCTGCTCTGACAGGCGCTGCGATCACTATCTTTCCCCTCCAAAGATAGCAGCGATCATCGCTGCGTAAGGCGTGGAGTTTCCCAAAACAAAGTCTCCAATGGCAACCACTTGAGGAGCTCACAAAGGAAGAAGAGCCCAAATATAGAGAAGGCAGATGCGTGGAGAAGCAAAGGCTCTTAGGTGTCAACCTGGTCACCAAGATGGCATCAGATGTGGAAAACCTTGTTCAGGACTATAGTGAATGCATCTCAAATTTGACCTTTATTCATCAATGTCAGAGTAAGGCTTCTGGTCAAATTGAATATGAAATTGGAGAGGTTTAAGTATAGAGGGTGCATGCACAGTGTACAAATACACCTGTGTTCACTGTAAAATTATTGGCTTGACTTAAGTGTGAAAGCAACTTGATGCAGACTCACCAGACCAAGATTCAAATATTAGTTCATATTCGAGCGAAAAATATGATATAATTTTCTCAAATGATCGAAAGCAAACACATGTTCAGTAATTGCTATTGGTCTAAAGAGAATTATTCAATGCTTATTCCAAGTTTCCAGGTTGTGCGCGTCAAGGAACAAAACACAAAGGCAAAGTGAAGTCGAAAATAAGAGTATATTTGGACACAGTTTTTAAAGAGGCATGTTGCCTACAAACCTGAGTAAGTGATCAGGTACATCTATAGAATCAATTGCAACAGCGTGTATTGCAGAAAGAATATTACTATACCTAAATCCCCCAAGCTTTTCCCATATGCTTTTCGCGTAGTAAAATGATTGGTGTGGATATCATCTCGTAGTTTGAACACATGTTCATTGTGCCTCCATTTTTCCCATTCCGGACGTGTAGTGACATTCTGGAGTTGATTTGTACTCAAACAGAGAGATTGTTTCCGTTTAGTCACAGGACAAAAACAAACAACACGAAGGAGGCAGATCCGTGCATCTGTCATTGCGTCTCTGTCATGAAGGACAGGCCTGCCGACTGTGCATGAGTGCGAGTGTGTGTAAGCAAAAAAGAGAGAAAGGGGAGGGGTGTACTGGTGCAGTTGCCATCTTCTGTTTTTAAGCGCCTCTTTAACTTTGAGCAATTTGGGCACCATGCATCATGACCACACGGTGGCGCCACTCACCCGTTTGAGTAACATGACTAAAAGTCCTCTCTTCAGACTATATCTATAAGGTCACTTTCAGTTATTTAGTCAAATAAAAAATATTAAATTAAGGGATTTGCTTTCATATATTATAACTTGATGGCGTTGCAGCCCTCAGAAACTCAGACTACATCATTTAAAACTTAAAAACAGTATAAATACAAATGAAAAAATATCATACGTATAAGTCATTATTATCAAGAAAAATGAAAAGAATGCTGAGATTCTCAGTAACGATTATTGCATTTTGCTGAGATTAAAAGATGGCTTGAACCTTATTTAGCCATTTTAATTAGAAAGAGGGTCACAAACTGTGAAGTCCACTGAGACAAATGTAACATTTGTGATATTGGGCTATATAAATAAACATTGATTGATTGATCATTGATTGATTGATTCAAGTTTTACGGAATATAATAATTCGTATAAATTCGGCATGGGCTGTGGAATTGTATAAGGGTTTATAATCACTTGCATATGAAAACCTGCGTTTTACGCACACTCAACGAACTTTACGCATCAGATTTTCCTACTACAGTGTTCATATAATTGATATTTGTAAGACTAATCGCAACTCACTTGTAGCTAAAGAGCCATTAATCTTTTTTTAAATCATTAATTTGGTTCTTTTAAAAATTTCACCTCAAGAAAGACTAATACCTCGTCTGTGAAATGATTGTCCGTGGTCATGAGCGCGTGGAGCTGGGCGGTTCGGAGGAGGGACCAGTAGAGTATGTCCTATCAAAGGTTAACTGCTGCTGTTGCTGCTGCTGCCCAGAATATAGTAAAGATCTGACAGCTCCTGGTGTAGTCTGTTCATTAGCAGTTCGACTCCGAACTGAGCTCACCACAATTAAATTAGAGCAATTACTGAGAGCTGAGAAACATCGATCGGTGAGGACTTTTCTTTTGGAGAGGCTGATCTCTCGATGTCTCCAAGTAAATCTCATGCGATCCTGAAGAAATATCCCTGCTCTCATTAAAATCATGACATTGAGTTTTTCGTCCTTCTCCATAAAAGACATACTCACCGGACGTGATGCCCAGGAGAAGCCCGATAGGAGTGCAGATGAGCTCTGCGCACTAAAGCGCAACATCTGCACAGGGCATGGCACGAGGGTCCCCGGTCTGTCTAAAGACGCGGATGAGAACCGCCTCCATCCAGGGAGACTCCCCGCTGATCGCAGGCTGTCTGTGGGAAACCTCCGATCTGTTACTCTCAAAGAAGAAGCCACAGGAGAGGAGACTGAACTCAGAGAAGGTGAGCCGTTTTATTCTCTCCGTTAGTAAGCAATTATGGCTCTGGTGTCAAATTCAAACTAAAATGACAACTTGTTGATAATTTCGCTTGTTACTTTAATGTAAATTATACTTGCCCTGATTTGCATCTTGAAGTTAAAATTATAGCACATTTTAAAAGAAAAAAGATAAGAAAACCTTGCCTTGAATAGTGATTAATTTGTTTCACCTCAATGGCCCATTTGTCTATATTTAAGAAATAAAATATGGGTTTGATTCACAGCAGATGTGTCTTTATGAGGAAATGTGGATGAGTTTTTGCATTTATCAAATTTTCGATAAAAAAAATAAAAAACGTGTCTTACGAATATTCAATGTTAATACATTTACGTTCAAATATGTGTTTGAGATGGGTATTGTTGCTGTGGACAGTGCTATCAAATCCAACCAAGAGGTTATTATCCATTCCGTTATATACCTGATTTGTTGTGTGAAAGGGATGAGGAAGAGGAAAGCTTGAAGGGACCTCTCAGCCAGCAGCTTTAGTGGCTTTAGGCTTTTGACCAGCATATTGACAGAGAAACACACACCTATTGTCATCTCCGTTGTCATAGGCGCTGCCGATCAGCAGCAACACTGTGTGGATCTGGATAAACTTCTGAAAGAAGAGGAGGCGGAGGAGGCGGAGGAGGGAGGCCACCTCAGCGGGGAGACGGTGAGATGTTCGGCCGATGAACAGCAGTGCATGCCGGGTGCGAAGAAGCGCTCCCGGGCGGCCTTCTCTCACGCACAGGTCTACGAGCTTGAGCGTCGGTTCAACACGCAGCGATATCTCTCCGGTCCAGATCGGTCCGGCCTGGCAGACGCTCTGAAGCTGACTGAGACCCAGGTGAAGATCTGGTTCCAGAACCGGAGATATAAAACCAAACGGCGCCAGATGGCAGCCGAGCTGGCGGCGTGCAGCTCACCGAAGAAAGTAGCAGTACAAGTGCTGGTGAGGGACAATCAAAAGTACTATCAGGCCAATGGACTACAAATCCCAGTGACTGTGCCTCTGTACCAGCAGGCCTATCGGTACCAGCCCTGCCTGCACTACTACTGCCATCCCTGGAGCCTGGGGAGCAGGTCCTGTGGGGGGATGTTCTGAGCTGTTCATTGCTGAGGACACATTACCTGGACAAGTTAGGGTCTCTGCACTCAACGTGTTGGCAGCTTTCTGTATGGATCAGGCTATTGTTGGACTGACTGGGATTGTACATATTTTTTTTTTCTGGGTTATTTTTTCTAGAAGCCAATTTAGCATTTTGGCCTGTTTTTCAGGGTTTCTAAAATGCCAATGTCTTACAGCATGACTATTTCGAGCTATTCAGTTATTCAAGGCAATTTAAATGATAATGATAATAAATCATCATTATTATTGTAAAATATTCTATAAGTGTTAGCCTTCAGTAATATAGTGTGGACATTACAAAGCTCTGTCAATTGATACAATTATAACTGTGTGGAAAAATGTTTTATATGAAAGGAAGAGTTGAGTGTGGTTATTATTTTTGTAATGATTTACAGCAAAATAATTATGTAAAAGATAACTAATGCTGATCTGTTCTTTAAAAAACGAAACACATTTTTTTTCTTCATCTATTTTGTTTATTAATATTATTCGATCTATTTAAAGACACAATTGCTGTTGAAATATGGGTGGGTTGTGTTTATTTTTTTGTCATGGGGAATGGCTGGACATAGAGAGAAGGAGAAAAGCAATGAGTTGTATAAAACTTTTTTGACAGTTTTTTTCTATTTCAAGGACAAATTCCAAATTAAGTATTATCAATGATAGGGAGGGAGTTGCAACACTGAACACTGAAATGTAAGATGTAATACTCCTCCACACTCCTGAATATTTCACTTTGAGTGAAAAAAATATAAATATTTTATTTAATACAAATACATCTTACATTCAAGTTCACCAAATAAGCATTCATTCTTAAACATTTGGCAAATAAAACCAATAAGGCAGATTATAAGACAGTGGGCCCCATATGCACAACATGGATTTCTCAGAGTTTATGTGCGAATTAAGTTTCACAGCTGCACTAAAGTCCAATTTATCTGAGGGGATAAACACTCACTCGCTCCGTTATTGAGATGAATGACTAAAGCTATTTTACTATGTAAAAAAGAAAAAGTAGACGTGAAATAACTCAAGAAGATTTAAAGGGAGGTTACGTTTGAAATAATTAGCAAATGATCTACAAAATATATTTGTGTAAATATATATTTAATCAGCCTGCCCCCTCCTCATCCAAAGCAATGACTCCTGCCTGGCCCATATAGGATCTATAGGCTATGTTCTTCCTCTCCTTAACGACAGCCAGTTACAGTCTCAGAGACCAGACCGAGCAGAAAGGAATCCTGAATTTATACAAACCCAAGAAGAGAAAGTATCCTTAAAAACATGGCAGAGACTCTGACACTTTTAGAAGGTATCTATTTTATTTATGGGATATCTTTGTTGATCATAAAACTCAACACCTTCAAAAACACATTATTTACATTAGGTTTATGGACCCTTGGGAGAGTGTCAGTATTATAAATATAATGTACCGTAAAAGGTTCCATGCAAAGAAATGCTGACAACAGCCTATTTCATTTGAATATGTTAGCAATATACAAAACGGCCACATTTAAATAACTTATAAAGATGATTTTTAGGTGTTTTTTGTTTTTTTAAAAGGAAGGTGTCTTTTAAGTTAAGTCTTTTAGGTGTGTTAAGAGTCCTAGTCTCAACTGTACACTGCATGAGTCAGAGAGGGTCAATAGACCGTGGAGACGTTGCACCATCCAGCCACAAGACAGCTCACATTAATCACGTTTTCCCGAAAAGATTGCACGCATCCTAAAGACATGGACACAATGGCTGCACTTGATAGGAAAATAAAAAGTGAATTTCTTAACCTGAACGATGTACTAGAGAGATTGAGTGGTATCATGTCTATATAAGCTAAGCACATATTACAAAATGTATACATTAAAGACATCAAAATTATTCAAATAGTTACTTAAACTTCCCTTTTCCCACCACCAGCTGCTTCGGCAGAGAGGGTCACCTTTTGCCACACGATGGCACCAGCCCAAACCTCATTTATCTCTTATATCAAAACACCACTTCAAACTCTACTAAGTGGTTGATCCAACACGTTTTTGAGAGGGAGGACTCACACACATAACACTCCTTTAGACTGTCTGACTGGATATCACCAGGGCATCACTAAGTCTAATTATTTTCACACACACACACACACACACACACACACACACACACACACACACACACACACACACACACACACACACACACACACACACACACACACACACACACACACACACACACACACACACACACACACACACACACACACACACACACACACACACACACACACACACACACACACACACACACACACACACACACACACACACACACACACACACACACACACACACACACACACACACACAGAGGATTATTGGCTGTTCAAGAAAAAGATGACTAAGATGCAACGGAAAAGATCATGGTGTTGCATTGTGGCTCTGCGGTATGTGATTGTACATGAGCTGTGATTAGTCACATTGTGCTGTTGAATAGCTGCTCTAGTCACTGCGTTCTTCCATGACTAGGATAAGATTTTCCTTTCTTTTCTTGCACCCATTGATGTTCTAGATTTCCGTAGACAAGTAACTGAAAACTGAGTGACACAACAAAGAGATAATTTTGAGTCTTTACTTTGAAGATAATTGAGGTATATGTTTTCATGTGCTTAAGCCTTTATTTGTAGCAGTAATGATATAATTATTCCCAATTTAATTGATTAAATCTGGGACCATGGCAACAGACAACAACACATCATAACTCAAGCCATGTCATCCATTTGTTTTACATTAGATTAAAGGTTAAACTAAATGTGCGTACATATAAGTGTATGCATGTACAGATGTATACATGTGTTTATGCCTTTGAGTGTAAAGTATAGTAATCACTAGGGAAGAGCAGTTTACAAAGGAAAGTTTAAAAAAGTAATAATTATAACGTTTCCCTTTCTCTTCTCATACATGTGATTACCATTAGGATTTGTTTAAAATCTGTATAATTGTCTGCCTGCTGGAGTTTCTTGCCCTGTCAGACGTCTTCCCTCATTTTATTTATTTTATTTTACCTTTATTTAACCAGGATAGGTCTCATTGAGATTTAAAAAATCTCTTTTTCAAGAGAGTCCTGGCCCAAGAATGGTAACAGCACCGTTTCAGACAGTTTTACAGTTACAAACAATTAAAAAACACACAATCACAACACAGTCATACACCAAGTTTCATCTCAGCAGTTGTGTGCTGTTGCAGGCAGTAGTCCACTGAGCCTCAAAGCATTACTGCATGTGTAAATATGTAATGCTCAGGTATGTAAGCACTTTGAACTGTGCTTTATTTAGTGTGCCTCCGCATGAGTAGGGCCATAAAGCAGAGAGGAAATAAAAGGAGCCAGACAGCAGAGCAGGAGAACATGTCCATCTGCCTCTTTGAAAAATCACTAGCACCAGCGTCCACTGAACAAAGCATGACATTTAAATACCACTTGTGAATGGAAACGGGTACATTTGCTGTTGTCTTTTTGTTGCAGATTTCTCAGTTGGGAGGAATGTGTTGAGGGTGGGGCTGAGTTAAAGTGAACAAGACAGGAATGACAGCCCTCACCTAATCCATGTTTGGCTTGCTTTTAAGATCCAGATCTATTGATGGAGAATTCTCACAGGGCTCCTGAGCAGCAATTACACATGCATTTCCGATGTGCCTATTGAAACAGGAATTATTTTCTCAAGGGCCTTGTTGATTTAAACAATATCATCTTAACATAAGCGCTCTTGGCACTGAGACTGTGACGGGTAATATGAATGAGATGTAGTGCTCACACGAAAGCGAGACAGGGAGAGGCTTCCCAGGTACTTATTCAGTTGTGGCTGCCAGTTGTTGATTGTTCAATCAGACACAATTGTAACAACCGCTGAATATTTGGCTTTGTGAAAAGGATCGAGCAGGAGTGTGCGTCGCCGCTCTTAATGCGTTAGCCCTCGGCAGACACAGGGGCAGGACTCAGGAAGGAGAGGGGTCATGGTTAATACCTCTGTTTAAAGACAGATCTGCTTCCCTCTGACCTGTGCTGAAACACACATACACACAGGCACAAACACACACGCACGCACACACACCACAAATAATCCCACCCAGAGGACTCTTCAGGTTTGTTCCAGAAACTATTAGCAGATAACATCAGTGCATCTAGGAATGTAAACATTTACAGTAAAGCTATAAGACATCAACTCCCCCTGTGGAAGACACATCTATCACGCCAACCGCATCAACACTCACAATCAACCTCGGTTTAAAAAGGAATACGATATCACACCTTCCAGCACAATTTCAACCTTTTCTGTATGATCACTGTTTCAGTTTGGTAAAAAGCATCAATCGAGGTTTTTAGATGAGGATTAAAAGGTCTGTCATCATAATTAATGACATCATCACCCTAAAAGAAATACAATCTTTGAACAAAATCCTCATGTTATCTGTATCACGTGATGCATCGGATTAAATGAGCGAATATTTTTTTAATTATTAAAAAATACTTGTCCCAAATGCAATATATTAGATTCAAGAAGAATATTTTGATAGTTAAAAACATCTATTTAACGTATGCATTTTAGTCTTAATACACTGAAATGTTTGGATAACACAAATCGTAAGCAATCCTGCAAACCACCACTACCTCATCACACATAAATACCATGCAATATCATCAATGATTCCTAATGCCACTGTTTGGAAATATCAGAATAAAAAATAAGAAAATGGATATTCCAAAGGAAGTGCAGCACGCAAGTGTTGATAAATAATTCAAATGTCAACGTGATAAATTAAGCTTCCAAGAAACAAACTATTTGGAAGTCTCCTGAAACTTGGTTTACATCTTTTGACAAATCTTTGTTTTGAAGCTTAAGGCTGAGCAGAGCGCAGTTGT
Organism: Notothenia rossii; assembly: GCF_949606895.1. Classification (NCBI taxonomy): domain Eukaryota; kingdom Metazoa; phylum Chordata; class Actinopteri; order Perciformes; family Nototheniidae; genus Notothenia; species Notothenia rossii. The sequence continues at coordinate 73,487,550 of NC_136909.1, forward strand.
TGTTGCAGTGGTCAGAGCATTGTGCCTGCAGAGAGACGCAGTGATCCAGCTCTGTGTCTGTCAGAGCAGGGGTCATGGGGGGGATTAGAAAAGATAGAAAGATGAGCCCACCCAGAACACAGGCTCATCTGAAGAAAGTAACACAGGTCTGTGTGCGTGTCTGTCTTGTGTGTGTGTGTGTGTGTGTGTGTGTGTGTGTGTGTGTGTGTGTGTGTGTGTGTGTGTGTGTGTGTGTGTGTCCATTAGGAGTAGATTTGGGATATTAAAGGCTGAGAGTTTAAGTGGAGGCAGATTACGAAACAGCACAAGGCTCATGCGGGAAAAAGACACAAACAACAAACAAAACGTTCCCATGCCCAACACCTTCTTATCTGTATGTCCTCTTTTTTAGTTAAGCACCACAGATTCATTCACAATGTTGACAAATAAGACAAATAATTAATTAAAACTTTGACTAACATATGTTGAAGGAAGTGTAAAGGGCATTTGAAATAGCTTGTCAACCAGTGGATGATGGTGAGTTTGTGTTGAGCTCCTCTGTCCATAGATGGACAGGAAGTCTTCCAAGTTGCCACATGTCCTTCCTCTCCGCTTTCATGTCTCCCACACACACATGCTCAGACAGACACACACTCCTCCAGAGCCGGCCGGAGGAATCCAAATGTTTTAATTAGCCGTGATAAGCCAAGACAAGGAGAGCATTGAGCAGCTCCGACACACAGAGAGACGACTCCTATCAGGGGGCTGATAAAGGAACTACTCAAGCCCACTTACGGCCTCTCATGCTCTCCTCCTCCCTCTCCTCTCCCTGGTCTCCTTCCGCACCTCCAACGAGAGGGACTCTCATCACTGCTTGAACAGAGAATCCAACATTGGCAGCTTGTTTTCTTATCATCACAACTTAGATCCAACTTCCTCTCACTTGATTGCACTTTAAATCTTGCTGTTTATCTTTTTTTCTTGCAACTGTACATTAGCATATCTGTGCCATATTTTGGGTTTTTCAGCCCCATGTTTTGCTCTTTAACTAGACAAACCAGAAGACGGATATATTTCACAAAGCTACAGGGTTAGGACAGAGACAAAGAAGGCATAAAACATGTCCTAACCTTGAACCAATGCTCTATCTCTGGCAGTGAGTCTTAAACACACACAAGCCTCAAGTCCACCTGATTCACACTGAGAGTTACAAAGTAAATTGGACAGATCCTCCCTTAATGTATCTGCCAGAGAAAAACATTTTAGACATATGTTGAGAAAACATTTATAATTGTTCACGTTCGCTGTCAGCAACCTTGTAGTAATAATGAAATGGAGTGAACTTAAAAAATATCAACATTTATAAAATAAATTATTTTAGTATAGATTGCTGCTGATCACACCTGTCACTCAAGTAGTTTTAGACACTTGTATATGAACACTTTTGATGGTGTGAATGCTTCTGGTGATGAAATGAATGGCTCACAGTTTTCACCAGACTAGTTTGTGCTGACTGGAGCTCCGAGGCATAGCAGTTAAGCTTATTTGACAGGAAGGGAAGACAGCTTTCTTTTCAAGATCAAGTTCAAAGGGCAGGAGGCCGGTTTCTTCCTCGGTGTCCCTGACTGCACCTGTGTGGCTTTTGCATGCTTTTGCACGCACACACACACACACACGCACGCACACACACGCTCACACACAAGGAATCTTGTCCACGCCACTGACAGACAACTTTAGTTTTGCTCTCGGGCTGCGTGTGTGAACAGTGTGTGTGTTTGCAATTGCACGTGTGCTGGGTGTGCGTGCATGTGTCTTAAGTTGCAGTTGCAGCTTACTGAAGTGTTTGTAGGCCGATTTTATGACCTTGCGTACCTTTTAAAAGGAATTGTCACAACATTTAGGACAAAGGGAAGGGCAGAGGAGAGAAAGTGCTGGACACCTGCAGCATGTGTAACAATGCTGCAGTTCATCACACCCTGCCAAGGCTCACAAAGGCTAAGGGAAGAGAAGTGTGTGTGCGTGTGTGTGTGTGTGTGTGTGTGTCTTTTACTTTGATCCTAAAAGTAGCGTATAGAGGTTTAGAGATCGTTCCTTAGGCATTTTGCGCAATGATTTTATATCTGTTTTTCATCATCACACTTTGTCTTCTCTTATAAAAATATCAGTTTCCCTACCATAGGAGCATGTTTGCCCCTCTCTCTGCTTCTCAGTAATCTGGCCCATTAGCAATGGCATTTTACTATAAACACTTGGATTTATCGAGGAGCTTTCTATTCAATGCAAGTCTTGCATGTTATTCTTTTATTGCACGAGAAGTGAGCAGGATCCGGTTTCAAACTGACACGCACGCCGGAGTCAAACACAACATCTCCATGGTGTCCTGCGTCTTCTGCAGGCTTCATCACATACCAAACAGCTGTTTTCTCTTCTGTCTCAGCCTTCTACCACAGATACATTGCTGTGTGTGCATGAGTGTGTGTGTGTTTAATTGTGTGTATGTGGGTGTGTTAGCGATCATCTAGTATCCTTGGTGGTGCATGGGAAGAATTTCTCCTCCCAACTTGTTCTCTTAAGTGATGACAGGAGCTGTATCTCCCCCACATTCTAATTTTTCACAGCACTATGGGAGAAATTCAAGCCACAACTGGCCCAGCAGATTCATAATCTTTCTGTTATTTTAGTAAACTACCACTCATCCAGAATTTACATTTTGCGATGCTTCATAAATCAGTCTGATCTTTGGAGTCATGTCATCATGAACAATGATAATGAGATCATAAGATCTAGCAAGGAACCATTTTTTACGATTTACCAGACCTTTTAGAAAAAACTTAAAGATTGGGCATGAGTAAAATGAATGCATCACGTTCTCATCCGCAGGGGGTCAAACAAAGCCACTTTGTCACACTGCCATAATTGATATTTGTTCTGAGTGTGTTTTCATAAATACATTTGTGTTTAATCAGGGGCCCGCAGCTCATTTTTACCCTGAGGCCCCCTAGCAAGTTCATGCAGCCCTGAGTTAGGGGGAATGCCCAGATTTCCCAGAAATACAATTCATATCAGAACGCGTGAATCCAATCAGCACTTAGCTCGCGGTCATTAATGGAAAAGAAACATGATGAAATGTATAGATAATATCTCAACTCATGGTTATCTTGTCTGCAGATTGTGGTACAGGATCAAGTTTGACAGAATGCCAGTAAAAGCAAAATCTAAACAAATTACACCAAGCATAAAGTGTACCATGTTGTTTTGTTTGCTAAATGTAGCCATGCACCAAAAAGTGTGTTTGCTCTACTCTCTGGAGCATTCCTGTTTTTTTTTCTGCTCTCTCCTCTCCACTTCTCTTGGCTTCCCTCCTGTACTCCCATCAAGCGTGCTATCTTCCACGAGTGGGAGAGACTGTAGCAGCCAAGGGATTAAAACAACAGCTACTTTATCCAGCAGCACCCAAGGAGCGTGAGATCAAACCTGTAAGTGTCTGTGTGTATCCCAGTGAGTTCGACGAAGAGCTAGTTATCGCACCTCATCCATTAACTGCTTCCAAGGATGGAATAAAGTGGACGTTATGGCATAATCCTGCATCACTCTGTAATTCATCCTGAGTGGTCCAGTCATGATTTGGCTCAATATATGAAGAGAGATCTGACAAAAGATGCCATAAATAAGGAGAGCGTATAAGAGAAGGCGAGCGACTGAGCGAGAGTTGTTGTAGAGGACAAGAGTCCTTCAGGCGTTCACATTCCTAAGTACCCCTGGAGTGTGTGTTTGTGACCGTGTGTGAAATAGACCCTTCCACAGGTGCTTGCTGTAAGGGGCTTTGACCAGAGGCTTGAGTTTCCAAAACATGGGCTTACACCAATACACAAGGGAGTTTATATATGCGTGCCAGCCCTTCATCCACAAGTATTTAGTATTAAGAGTGTGTTTTTGCATGTGTGTTCAAATTAAGTCAGACAATATGGCCTTGAAATAGCAATAATATTTGGTCAAGAAGAGGAATAGTTTAAGGTTTGCTTTGACGGCATCGGTCACTGATCTATGTTTACACACACACACACACACACACACACACACACACACACACACACACACACACACACACACACACACACACACACACACACACACACACACACACACACACACACACACACACACACACACACACACACACACACACACACACACACCACACACACACACACACACACACACACACACACATAATGAACACACACCCAGTTGGTAAATATAGCTTTCAGAGTGGTAAACTTGACACTTTTCTTGTGTATCAAATTAAAAGGCTCTATTGTAGTGATTAAAGGGTATAATTGATGTGACAAGATTATGACTCAATATTGGAATTGTAAACAATGTTATAACAACTTATATTAGGAGACATTAGGGTTAGAGAGGTTTAAAGTAATCTTCATCAAGACTTACAGTATACAGTAGCTCTTCATAGCCAAATCACTCTAGCTTAAATTACTTTGAAGAGTGGAGAAAAAACAAGATATAGTTGATTGATAAAATACATATCAACCAACCAACCTTGCCTGGTCTCAATTATGCCAGGCAACTTTATAAAAACCTATTTGCAAAATAGGAGAACGATACCTAATGCTAATGTAATGTTGTTTAATGTTTGCTATACCTGTGAATTAAAACATTAGAACAAGAAGAGGTTTAACTTTTGTATAAACTGACGGTTAGGTTCCAAATAAAGTATGAAGCCAATTTATGTCAAGATTCTGGATCTGCAGCACTTAAATTGACAGCAGCCATTATAATTGTGATTAATCAAACATGACACATCCATGAGAACTAACAACAGCAGAAACAAATAGACGTGATAGCATCTGAACTAAGGCAACATTGTTATCATTAGCCAAGTGGAAGCACTTTTGTCTGAGTGGCAGAAATGAGAAACAGCAATATGAACACAAACTGTTAAACTTGTGAATTGACTGATACAAGCAAACTGAGGAATTGTTTTAACTGATCATCTTGAAAATGGCTCCAACCTATTCAAAATCAAATGCAACAACAACTGAAGGAGACAGCAGCAGCTGTGTGATATTCAGACCAAAAATATGAATCGACTGGGAACATGGCAAAGTCATCGACCAGCAGTCAGTGAGCGAGGAAGAACAAAGCAACTATCTGACTCAAACTACACATTTTTTTAAACACACACTGAGATCAAGATCTCCCCATGTGATATGACTGAAGTGCCAAATAACTATCTCTTTGCTGATTAAGAAAGCCAGAAAAGGAGTAAAACCCTTAAGTTTCCCTTAATTTGAAACCATAAAAAAAAGACCATCATCCATCCTCAAAATCTTTAGGACCAGACACCTTTGAAAGCGATACATTTATGAATGTATAGAAGCCAGTATTATTTTCACTTTTTCAATATTTATTTTACGCCTTCAAACTACTGAAACTGCTTGTCCCTGTATTTAACTCATAACAGATATTATATAATACATGCATGCTCTCCTACTCTGTATTTTTCTCTCAATCTTCAATGAAGCCCACACACACACACACATCTACCCACAGACACACACACAGACGCCCAAAAACGCACCAGTGGTTTAGGCAGAATTATTTAGGCAGGCCCTATGAACAAATTGATGAACCTTTCTTTCAGAGAAAAACTATACTGTGGCAAAAAACAAATCAAAGAAAGTACGTGTTCTTTTCATCAATATCAGACTATGAATGAGCACAGACTTGGCACATGCACTAGGCGGGCGGTAGCTCTGTAAGCATCGGCCTCGGGCCTAATACACAACAAAGCCAAATGGAAACCAACGAGACAAAAACAAACTTTTTAAAAACGAACCCATCAAGCAGTTCACAATCTCATGTCACTTCACAAACAGATTCATATAAATACTCTCAATGCAAAGCCATCAGAGACAAACAATACCACAATCTCAATACAGGTGCACCTTTATAATCCGCATCAGATTTATTTGTAATTGGTGCTACAGCGGACGTATACATAGCATTTTTTTTGTACCTTGGATGGCTCGTGGGGGACACACTTCCATTCATCACAAGGTGGGGGCTGCGTGGCTGGGGTTGATTATGGATATGAATAAATCCAATAAATCTGCCATCTCAAGTTCCAATGGCATGAAGTGAAGTCCTTTCCGTGTTGGTATTTGTTGAATAGGTTGGCAATCCGCTTTACAAATGGAATTAGTAGCCTATTCGGGAGATCATTTTATTATTACCGTATTTTACTACTAGTTTCTTGCTATTTTGGTTAGCTCAATTTAAACATACTAGCCCAATGTTAGCATGTTTCATTAGGGACAGGCTACTTCTTCTTCTATAAAACCGTGGTTTCTTTAAATATCTTGCTGTATTGTACTTTGCCACGTTATTTACAGTAGCCGCAACTTGTTTTTTTACTGCAAAGACTTTATTTCTTGACATAACTCCTTCAAACTTTGCCCAGCATGGAGCTCACACACCTCACACAAAGATTTACACACACCTGTCGAAGGTCAACCCCGCCCACACCGATAAACCAGGCTTTTAATTGGCTGTCGGCATCTTCAGGAAATCAATCAATCCGTGGGCAATCACACTCACATTAAAATCAATGAATATAACGTAGCCTACAGATACTGTAGCCAGTGAAGTGTTTATGTAAACTTCTTGTACTGTCATTATAATTTTTCTGGTAGTTTATACTTTTAATCAACAACACTTAATTCATAACACGAGTTAGCTAGTTTCAGACCAAGGTTAATAATACACAGTGTATAACTACTAACTAACTAGTTCCCCCTTTACCAGCTAAAGCATTAACATAATAGAGCATCACATAAATGCATCAATACTTAAAATGAAGATATATAACATATTTGATCTTTAAATGGACCACTATGCACAATCACTACTAATGCTAATACTTTCACTTGCAAGATACTATTACGTTCTATGTGTGACAGTATGCATACTTTTACTTAACTGAAAGATAAGAGTACTACCGGCACCGCTGCTAAGAATACAACAATCGTATTCGACTGGTCAATCTGTTCAAGCCTTGGCCACATGCCTGACACACACACACACACACACACACACACACACACACACACACACACACACACACACACACACACACACACACACACACACACACACACACACACACACACACACACACACACACACACACACACACACACACACACACACACACACACACACACACACACACACACACACACACACACACACACACACACAGACTCTCTTACACAAACAGTGAGAAAGAAAGGGGCAATAGACCAGACTAAATAGTTTACTCATCTCAGGCTGCTGGGATTTGTAGCAGACAGGCTTAGTCCTAGTCTCCCACACAGACAAACACACACACACACACAGACCCACATAGAAATAAAATGCATAAAAGAAGAGTAGATAAAAGACAACTTTGAAAGAAAAGTCACATTCAATTTCTACTAGTTGCCTCTCTGTAACTGCATCACAGTATTTCTACACTTATGCCATTTCATAGTTCTTACTCATGTAAAGCTAATGTAGCAAAGTTTGTGACTCCACCACGCAAAGCAGTGTTAAGGATTCAATGGAGTCACGCATTCTGGTGAGATCAGGTTGGTAAAGCTTGTCAGTCAGTTCAATTCATTTCTGCAAACACAGTGAACAAACTCTAGCTGGCTGATCATCAGGAGTGAAAAAGAGTGGCACACCACTCTATCAGCATATGACTCTAACAGGCCACACATATTGTGCATGCATAGATAGTTGGGTAGAGGACGACAGGTATGGTTCATTAACACTCCCTGTTTGAACAGGTGTCGGCCTGACAAGCAGGGGTGTGAATGTGTGTGTCTGGGTGTTTGGGGTAGTTTATACAGACGCGGATGTGGTGAGGCTTTCACTTCTCACCACGAGTTGTAGCATTAAACTTGCTGCTCTAAAACTGATGTCTAAAGATTCCTACTAAAGGATTTCAGGCTTTGTGTACATGTGTTTCATATATCTTCTAGCTAGAGTGACTGGAATACATTAAGGGAACTTTAAAAAATGTACTGACATATGACGTTTTTCTCTGTCTAAAATAAGATATGTTGTTGTGGAATCAACACATTCATTTTTGACGCAAGGAAATTCAGAAAATCCATGTTTTTACATAGCTAATCATGAATTATCAAATGTCTGTCTACATGGATCTTTCGCTGAACATGGATGAAGTATTTATTAAAAACAGATTTTTTGGTTTTTGACTCAATCTCTTTATTCCAACACAGTTAGAACAAATTATTGAGAGGAAATCTCTCAAAGCTAATCTCTCCAATAGAGAATGAGGTTCTTCTGCAGTTTTGACCATTCACATTAGTAGTCCTCAAAAGCCCTTCAGCTGCAAGTGTCTTAGTAGAATAGAAATAGGCCTTTATATTTGTTTGAATTTTCAATCTTAAAGTCAATTTCGGCAGTCTTATATTATCAAAGTTTACCCTATCACGCATCAATTGCTGAATTCCTCTCCAGGCTGTTTGTATGCCGTGCTGTGTGCCCACAAGTTCAAATTCTGCTTTCAGTCTTGAAGGTCAAAGTTGAAATCTGCACCTGTGTTCAAGACTAAACAACTGTACCTGCCTCAAACTAAAAATAAATACCTGAAGACCCAGACAAACTCACTGTGTGCTACTGGCAGGACATATGTGGCTTAGGGCATTGCCTTCTTTTCATCAATCCCATTCTTTCAGTTGCTATTCACTAGGAAAACAAAGACTTAAGATATTTTATACGCACCCAGAATATAATGACAATATGAACCTGGAACCTGTTTGCAATGACTGGTGAATAGGTAGGAACATTCTATCTTCACATATAGCAAAGTATTCAGAAACGTTTAAAGAAATTAGAAGAGTGCTCCCATCATTTATGAGCAGTGAGTAGAGCCCCACTGCTCAGTCTTTATTCAACGAGTGCAATTCAGTGTCGGTAACAATGAGACATCAATTAATAAGGATGACAGTTTCCATTTATGTGTACTCAATGGGGGGGGGGGGGGTACTGATTTCTTGTGGGCACAGTACAATGTACACAACCTTTGCTGTCAAGCACAGATATGGAAACTCAGTAGTTCACAAACTGATAGCTACAGGTAATGCACAGAATTGGCCTTCTCAATGCTGCCATGGTCTGCCAAACACGTACACAAGGCATAAATGGTGAGAACTTCGGGGATCCAAGGGTTGATTTAACATTTAAATGTGGAAATAAAATAAAAGGGAAAGTTTAAAGTAATATTTGCTCGAAATTAAAATACCAAATAAAGAAACAAAATTTAAATAATCTAAATGCACTCTGCAACTACCTCAAAACGTTGGGATGTTTGTTGTGTATATATACGATTCTGTCAAATTATATCAAAGGGAACATTTGGAAATTTGAAAAAGCAGGGGAAAAAAGAAAAAAAAGAAAAAGGGAACCCAAAATCTGGTCTTTGGTTACGATGATAAACCATAAATGACTTAAATTGATCAAGATATACAAAATAATTTTGCTCTTGGCCTAGAGTTGCCAAGTTTGTAGGGCTATATTACTTTTCTCGAAAGATTTTTGGGGTACTGATCCGGAAAATAATGTGTGTAAGAACATGTTGTCGACAAGGGGCAATTTGTTTTGTATTCTTATAGGCTGAAAAACGTTTAAATTAGATCAAATCAAAAATACTTAGATAAAAAGGACTGAAAGCCTGAGTGTTGCCCAAACTAGAAAGTGAACTTATCCCATGTTTGATTATTGTCAGAAAAGGGTCTTGATATCATTTTTATTAGCCAACTCAAGACTTACTCAAAAATAAAAACCTGGTTCCTGGACAGCAAACTTTATGGAACTAAAAGAGTTAACACTACTGCCCTCTGCTGACTACCATTACAACACATAAACTTGTGCGTTCTTGACATTAATCCTCAGCTTAGACAAGCAAAGAGGTCTTTAGAATGGCTTAAAAAATTATTGTGAAAGTGTTTTCTACTGAAGGAGAGAATGAACAAAACGTAAACCATGCCTGGTGTTGAAAAAGCGTAGCAGAAATTGTACTTATACTATGTTTAAGAATGGGACAACTGAGGTGGATTTTAGTCAGATTCTATGTGCGTATGGACATGATCTTGTCCTCAGTGAGAGGGCAGAACAATATCATAGGAGATTAACTCAAGGAGATATTTAAATCTCAGCCTACTTCTACTGCGATCTCCTCTTGTCGTTCTGGTGCTTGGTGAGTCCATACTTGAAGAACTCATAGACCGACCAGCTGATGGCTGTGGAGGGCATCTGGTAGATGATCCTCGCCTGGACTCCCTTGAAGAAGCCCGGCAGGCCGCCCAGCCTATAAACAGTCCGGAAGGCGTGGGCAAGGCCTGAGATTTGTCTGTGGGCTCCTTGGCCTTGGCCCTGTCCGGGGCCTTGGCTGGGAGACAGGGAGTGGAGGGTGAGAGACTCCTGGGTGTTGAGCAGGGTCTTGCAGACGTCTAGAGGCGTAGTAGCCGCGGCTGCAATTGCTCCAGCCAAAGCTCCGGACATCATATGTGACGAGGGATTGTACTGTCTGTGGGGGTTGAGCAGCTCCTGAAGGTACTCATAGGTCATGAAGTGGAGTGCCTGGAAGGGCACGTTCATGGTGAGCTGGGTGGTGTAGCTGCGGTAGAACGCACCAGGGCCTTCTTTATACCACACGGCGCGTACACAGTCCATCACGCCGCGGTAAGGCGAGTTATACATCTGCATGCGCTGCTTCACAACTGGAGACACATCAGCAGATGAAGAAGGAGAAGTCCAAATGTGTCCAGGGTCGGCAGTACGAGGATGGCAAAGATAGAAAAAGAAAAGAAGATTAGTTAGCTATTGACTTTGTGAATCTGTCTTTAAAAACACAGAGTTTGAATAAACACAAAGAAAGATGGAGTGTCACTCGAATTGCGTTTGCTCAGACAGCTGCACCCCATCCAACAGCTGCACACAAGGACTCTGACCAGTGTCCTTCTATTAACATGTTTGGGCAGGAGGACAAGAGGCAGCTGTGAAAGCCAATATGTGAGACTGCAGGGTTAAGGGCAACATCTGAAGATGGTTGGCAAAGGCGTGGCACCTGTATGTTTTATTACTGAAACTTCTGTATGGCAAGATTTTGTTACATGAGAAAATAAGAAAAAAGCTGTCCTAATGCAGTAGTTAGAAGCTATAGGATTGAACTGTAAAATGTTGCCTTTACCTTCGGCCGGGTTCATGATTGCATCGTGAAGCAGCGTTGCCACACACCCAGCTGTTCCTGAAACAAATACACGGAAGAAGTTAATAAACATTGAGAGAATGGTGAAGAATATAGAAGGAAAATAGCGGAAGCTGCAGTAAATAGGCATAAATAAAACATTGTTTACACTTGCAAAAGTAAGGACCCTTTTGATCATCAGCCTCCAATGCCTTATTCCTAAAAGTAGCAGATGTCATGCTCTAGAGTCTAAACAATAAATCATAGTAGCATAATAAGAGGAAGCTTAGCAAATTGTGCAAACACTACAGATCACACCTGATTGAATTCAGGTGTCCAAACCTGAGCAAAGAGAGACACCTTGTGGACAAGACAATTCACTGCTCTTTTGAAAGATTTAACCAAAAGCTTTAAAAGAGAGGATAGACTTTGGAGGGAGCAGATGAGATGGGAGAAAGACGACTTACCCAGCCTTGCACTAAACTGGAAAAAAAGGAAGAGAGAGAGACAGTAGGGAGAACAAGGAATAAGGAAATGATTGACAAGGTTTTTAAATCTTTTTCTATTTTGTAGCCAATGTGACTTTTCTGTACTTGAATCACAAAGGATAACATTGTTTAAGTTTCATAAAAGCCATTAACCGATTGAAAGCTGACCCTGATATTTCCTTACAGTGAACAACTGTAGCTATGAAAAGGCGTTTTCCAATTTGATGGCATGCTTGGGGTTCTTAGAATTGGCTACAACTGCAGAGATTAAATCAGCAGCTTCATAACGATTACACTGTTGATCATTGGCATTATGGTTGGGATTAGAGACCTAATTATCAACCTATATTAGTGATACTATTGATCTCATATTTAACATGATGTATACATCTTTAACATGTCACTGTTAAAGTGTGTTTATGTATGTTATATGGTACCATTAGCCAAATGACTGTTAGCCCCTGGGTGAATGGCATCGCTTAGAGTCTTTTTGAGTTTCTCATAGCTGGCAAAATAGAGGGCATGGGCAGGTCCCGCCCCAACTGCTGTTGCATTCAGCCCTCTCATTGGCCGCCAGACTCCCTCTGTGGCTATAATTCGGCGGAGAGCATCCATCACATTCCTGTAGCGGGCTGCAGGGGCGGGCTGGAGGGACTGCATGCGTGTCTGGAAAATAATAAAAAGGTGAAATGTAACAACATTCAAAGTCAACAAGCTGCTCCCTTTCAACACAACAGTGCTTAGTATTACGTTTAGCAGTAGATTAAATACATTTGAGATGAACTCAATAGATATATATATATACACACACACAATCTAAAGTGTCATTTTGTTCTTATTATACATATGCCTAACAAAAAAATAAGCATGGCAATGAAAAGGGTCCTGAATAGACTGTGGTGTGAATAGGGGGTCAACTAAGGGAAGGAGGTGCATTGTGTGTTGTGTACATGCATAATTGAATAGAAGGAAGTATGGAGTTACAAGCTCCAAGGTCACAAGGGGACATAAGCAGACTTCCTGTAAGCCTGTTTTCCCACTGACCCTGAAGCACACCTTTCTCTATTCCTCTTAACACACACATGCACACTGAGATAACTGATAATGTAGAAAGATTATCTAATGAACAAGTGCAATTAAGTTGTGATTCTATCACTAGCTAATTGAGATTTGGAGAGTCACCTGGGGTCTCACTGTGTCTAAGGAACCAGCAGCCACATAATCCCTGAATACCAAAGTTCCAGCTGAATGGACAAACTTGCACCCCACTGTTTATGTGCGTGTAGTGCTCTAACGAAGCATAAACATGGCCTCATGTCACTCCATAGTACAGCTGTGGAATGCAGGGCCCAAAACGAGCTATCTTACAGTCGTCCGAGTATATGCATCATCTTACTTCACTCCTGGCACTATTGCAAATCACATATTTGCAGGATAGTAAAAGTAAACTGTAATTTGAATCCTGGATTTATCATTCACTTGATATGTGCTCTATACAAACACATGTATAGGCATCTTCCATGTCCAGCATTTGGTTTGGTGGGTTTTTCTACGCTATGTTTGCACAGGACGAAAATATTGACCTTTGTCCTCTATGCAAACACTACATTTACCCTACATTGGAGCAAACACTAAAGACTTCTTGGCTTCTTTCAATGAAAGAATCAATACAATTGAAATTCTAGTCATGTGGACTGTGCAGTGTACAACTCTGGCAGAGCTACAAATGCAACACGCGTTTCAAAATCCCAACCAATTACTGGGATTTGCGATACATTAAGGGAGAATGACAGCCCATTCTAAAACTATAATTACACTGCGATCTCTTAAGTGATAGGCTTATTTCGAAGGAGGGAAAGTCTAGGGGGAAACCTCCAATTAGGAAGCCTTTGAATAAAAAAGTTGCAAGCAAATGTTAGACGCATCTCAGATATTGTGTAAATAAATATTCCTCTGTCTATGAGCAGTATGCTTTCTTTTGCTGAGTCACAATGCCCCTATTCTCCTTGTTTGAAAACATGCAGACATCTTAAAGTGGTGTGGCAGAAGCCGTGTACATGAAAAGGTTCTGTAAACATTGTTTTTTTCCAGGTTCAGGTCAGACAGGCTGCAACAGAGATAGACTACAGGTGGCAGAGACATGGATGAAGCATGGGCATGTGTAAAGCTATTCAATCTGACAAGGACAGCTGACTCAATGCCACTTGTCCCATTTTTCCAACCCTGTGTATACAATGTCTAGAGCCATCTAGATGACCTTTTGGGGCAATAGATTTTGCCTCAATATGTTTGAGTTAAAAGCAAAAATAAACTCATATATAACAAAGAAGACCACATGATAAGGACTGACCTAGTGAAATTGCATGACTTGCATGTGATCAAAAAGCTTGGAAAACCATTCGTTTTGGTGTGTGATTCGCAGCACTAGGCATGCTGCCAAACTCCATACAACTAACAAACTGCGTGTTGGGTAAAATGTCAGGAGATGCTGAAACTGTGGACTGCAGGGGTCAAATGGTCTCAAAACTGCATTCTATAAATGTAATTAGTACATAATAAGTTACTAAAAACAACAGTCAAACAATCCCTTTGTTATTTGTAGACAAAAAGCTTTGGTCTCCTAGAACTCTTGTTGCACCAAATTAATAACTTTCATCAACGCTACGAAAAGTTAGTAAACTCCGATTTGCTTACACGTAACATGCACATTAATGATTGACGTACTATTATATCCATTGAGTCATCAGATTGTTTTGACTGTCTTTAGTTCGTAGTTTAAAGTAACCAAGTGGGCGCCTGTGTTTGACTCTACTAAAGGTTGTCATACCTACTGACGTTAGCCAGTAGCTGCATATATATTAGCATGCTAACGAGTTAGCTAGTAGGGATGTGACACGATAACTGACCTTGTCCTCAAATCAGTCTGCACCACAGCGTGTTTAGGTCAGCGAGCAAGCTAATGAGCTATGCTAACAAACACGTTGGCTAATGGATTAACACACACATAACACAACATACACCTGTCTGTGGAAACATTGAACATTCATAAAAAGTTTTGAGTCAGCCGGTGCACACTTGGCTAAGCTACCTTGACACAGTCGATGGGGAACATGAGGCAGTGCTCCATGATCCCGGCCACGGCTCCAGCCCACATGTGGGTGCTAGTGGAGGCTCCCTGTGGCAATCCCTCATAGTCTGGTTCAGAGTCCTCTGTTTGAGCATCTTGTGCACTACGGTTAAAATCAACAGCCTGCAGCTCCGTTTCCCCTCCGATCCGGGGTGACAGGCTCCCCACGATAGTTTCCGAAACTCCCCAGAATCTGCCCCCCAGCCATCGAACTTCTGCCCCGGCAGATGCACCAGCAACCCCGGGATCATTGCCTGTAGTCTCCGCTGTCATCCGTCGCCTCCTCACAAATCCATCTGCTTCCATGAGAAACCACGTAAAATGTCAAAACACGCAGATACGGCGTCTTGTTGGTGATATCAGTCCTTACGGTTCACATTCCCCTAGGGAGGTATTAACGCTGCTTGCCTGCTACACCATTCCCTCCCCGCCTCATTAGGCTACTTCCCAGCCAGGGCTAAGCAAGGGAGACCGTGGCGGACAAATACACAACAAGCCCCAGCACAGGCCGTGATGAGGAAATGAGCTCTGATTGGTTACGATGGTCAAGTCCTACTCACGCTATTGGGTTATAGACCTGCCACTCATGAGAGGGAAGACTTCAAACACTGTCATAATAAGGCAGTTGACATTAACTATGTCAACTATGTTAACCACATTAACTATGGCTGCATGCTGCATCTGTGAAAGCTATCAAAACCATAGGTCACTGCAGGTAATCCATAACGATATTTTTTAAATACATAACCTAATCACTTGTATTTGTTGGCACTTGACGTGTCACTTAATGCTACGTTTATAGTCTTATTAACAGTGTTGTGAACTACATATTTGACCCATGTTGCATAATCTTTACACAAAGAAACACATAGAAACCAAACTAAAATCAGTATCCCTCCACAGGATAATCAGCATTTTCATCAGCATTTTGAAAGTATTATTAGGCTACATTTCACAAAAAATTGTTTGATATCTATTGTTTACTGTTTCAAATTGTAGAGCCTCTTGGTCAGTTGTTTAATCCAGGAATTATTGAACTAGAATTATTCAACGGATATATCTGTTGAATACCAATGGTTTGGTAGAGCTTATGTAAAGGTCCACCTGTGGTTCAGCCCTCTGCTTTTCACACTGCGTAGTCCTCTCCATTTTTTTCTATACATTACTGATGGCCTATTTTAACTGACAGTTGTTGTTTTACAAATATGTAGTAGCTATCAATGTGTTCAAAAGAAAATCAACTCTGTTATTGAGATTCAAATACAAAGTACTTTATTGTCTGTATAGCCTACTTCATTAAAAGATTACAAACTATTAACAGAGTAATTTATGCTACAATTGGTAAAACCCTTTTCTAACTTATTAATAAACATACAGCACATCATGTTTGCAATCTAGAATGTGAAGTGTCTCGGTGTGGTTTTGATCAGTGTAGGGCTGCATACCTATACCAATCATTTTCATTATCGATGTTTCTGTTTTGGATTAAGGGTTTATATAAAATCCAACCAAAAATTTAAAAAGTGCCCATCACAAATGAATCATCACATTTTACAGGATTTTTGCTTAAGAAATGACATCAACAATGTATCAATGTCTACGATTGTTGATAGTTTATTTTCTCGTTGATGAAGTGATAGATTAACAGACTCGTCTCAGTATACATCAGTGTTCACAGTACATTTTTTAACAGACTGGTAAGGAAGGCCAGCTCTGTCCTGGGGAGTCCTCTGGACACTGTGGAGGTGGTGGGAGACAGGAGAATGGTTGCCAAGCTGTCCTCCCTGCTGAACAATATGTCCCACCCCCTCCAGGACACCCTGTCCTCACTGTGCAGCTCCTTCAGCGACAGGCTGCTGCACCCCCGCTGTCTCACGGAGAGATACCGCAGGTCCTTCCTTCCTGCAGCGGTCAGACTGTACAACCAGCACAGCCCCTAGTAGACACCCCCTCCCCCCACACACACACCACAACACAGACTATATAAACCCTTGCTGCTAAATACCAATCAACTATGTGCAATATGTGCTATATGTGCAATATATATATATGTCGTTAATAACTGTGTAATTTATACCTGGCTGATAAACCCTTAGAACCGTTACAAGGTGTGTTTTTTGCATTTTGTAAATTGTTTAACTTGCTGCAGTTAAATACCATCAAACTATTTGCAATATGTGCTTTATGTGCTTTATGTGCAATACATTATTATACATATGCCATTAATAACGGTGTAATATATACCTGGCTGCTAAATCCTAAGAACTGTTACAGGATTTGTATTTTGAAAAGTATTTTTTTATTATATTTTGTATTATATCATAACTTAGTACTTTTTTTTTTTAACATGTAACATTAAGCTGTCTGTGGCTCTTTCCTGCTGTAACGATGCACATTTCCCCTCTGTGGGACTAATAAAGGTATTCTGATTCTGATTATACACACACACATTACACCTAAGAAATATTTGTCTTTTTGTCATTTCTTCTTTTCAGGACGTGCAGTACGATCTTAAAAAAATACCTTTTATAATCTTTAATAAGACAGCATCTTGTATTTTTTTAAATAAGGAACTCCCAAAGCTATCCGATAACTTCTTAAGGTCTTTCATCCTCACTAGTGAACCCCTCTGCCTGGAGAAAAATAGAGATCTTTTTTCCCCCCCAGAAAATCTGGTAATTGTGTTTTGGTGCGGCACTGTTGTAACATAATTACATTTTCTCCTTTATTGCCTGGGAGAGCCTTCAAGGGTTGTAGTGTTGAATTTCTGCCGACAAAGGGGAATGAAGTGTTAATTTCTGCTTACAAGAACAAAATCTTCTGCTCCTGATCTAGTTATGGTTGATTGGCTGTTGTCCACAGACGTTCCTTAAAGGAAAACCAAGCAGAGAGCATATCAGCATCAATCTCTTCCCTGAAGCTAATGCTACTCTAATACACCAAGGGAGAGGCATGTTAGGTCTAGCGGGAAACTCTAGATCACCATAACGCCTCATTTAATTCCCTACGCCAAGAGAGTGCACAGTCTATATAAACCTCAGGAATTATTTTACACTGTCTAAGCAAAACATAGTCAAAAATCAACATTATATGATCCGATAACTCAATTATGTTCTGCTGTGTTTGGTTGTTTTTCTACCAATCAACACACTTCCTTCCTTAGATCTCTGGCTCTGTCTCCCTGCTGCTCAGACCTGAGATGATATATGGCCTCTTATCTTATTAATGCATGGTAAGTGAACCAATAGGCCAATATGACATCTTCAACAGCAGCACTAAGGAACCCTTCTTTGTTAAGAGCTCTTCTTAAAACTCTTGAGGTGGGTCCTTACCGTGAGATGACTGGAGCCCAACCCCAAACCAGCTAAAAGAGGATGGCTTTAATTGCCCTTTTGATTGTTGTGTATTTTCTTTCACACATGTTTGTGTGTATTATGTGTAAAAACAAACACTTTAACAACAAATGTACATAATGCTCTGTGGAATTTGACATGCAAATATTTAAGTCCTGTGGTATTCTGACATGCTGTGAATTTTTATATAGCTGTATATCCCAAGACCTTGAAAGACTGTTAAAGAAAGTCTGACAACTATATACAGTACTGAGGTAGGCTTTTTGTTCTTAAAGTGATTGCTCACTTGTGCCTTATTTTATACTACACAATACAAATATAATATGTGTGAAATTAATCAATGAGTAAAATTAGTGTTTCGTAATGCTGATTTCTGGAAAAACCAACAACAACATCAAGAGTCTTTGGAGCTGGATTAAGTGAAACAACTATGCCACCAAGTGGACAACTGAATGATGACAGGCTGATGGATAAATTGGATCTATGGATGTTTATAGCCTTACTTGCTTCAGTCAACATAATCCAATTACAACTATTATTATTGGCTAAGTGTCTAGTAGTATAAATTAATTATATTTTAAAATTATCTTCACCTTCCACCTTCAATATCCAATATCTATAAACATGTACACTTTACTGCATCATTAATATTATAATTCGGTACATTAACCTGATGGGGCATTTGGCTTAACTTTTGGAGTTTTTTTAATCATGACTTTTAGATAGGCTTCTTGAAAAACCTTTTAAGTACTTGACTTAAGTGAAAGTTATGAATAGACTACTTCTTATCCATATCTGCACATCAACCCCCTGGCCAATAACTACCACTTCCCGCCCCTTACTCCAGACCTCTTTACGAGTGGCTTGGAAACCCGGATCTACTCCCCCAGCTGCAGGGGAAAACAGGAGGGATTGATTGTGGATCTTTCCTCAAACCTTTGCTATGGCTGCAGCGGTGATGTGGACTGATCGAGGACGGAGGGCTGCGGCTGTTGTGGGGACTGTGGCCAGATCCAGATCAAGTCAGGCTGCTTTAAAATCCCAGTATGACGCTCTGGTTATTGGGGGAGGTGAGATCTTTCGACTGTTGGGGGAATGTGCAGAAAACACAGGGCTTATGCTACAATAAGAACAACCCAACGAACTCTTTGTAACATTGATACATCGTGTCAACTGAGTTTGCAAAAATGTTTTATTGATTATTTATCTCTTGCTTGTACAAACGTATTCCTGTGGGACAAAAAATCCTTATTTCAATGTTTTTTGCGTTTTGTAAGTTTTATCTCAACTATTCAACTTTGGACTCATTGTGCTTGGCTGTAAAAAGTCAAAGAGAGCAGCTTGCATACTTACATTATAAACTTGACAAACTTTAATGGTCAATGAAGCTTTTATTTAGAGTTGTTCTATGAGGAATTAGCATTTCCAGGATAACTGTCTGATAAATATCATATTTCATTGCAGGACACAATGGACTGGTGGCAGTGAGTTACTGCATTTATTTCACAATAAGCTGTAATACATTATATGGCACAGCAAACTTTTACCTTCTGCTTGGTCTCTCTCTCTGTGTGTGTGTGTGCGTGTGTGTGTGTGTGTGTGTGTGTGTGTGTGTGTGTGTGTGTGTGTGTGTGTGTCTGTGTATAGGCTGCCTATCTTCAGAAGGGAGGAGTGAAGACGGCAGTCCTGGAGCGGAGACATGTGTTGGGAGGAGCAGCTGTTTCAGAAGAACTCTTTCCTGGTAGGGTCAATGTCACTGAAGTTAAAATACAAAAACAATCAAAACCTGTTTTCTTGCATAGATGGATATCACCGGGGCATCACTAACTCTAATTATTTTCACACACACACACACACACACACACACACACACACACACACACACACACACACTAAGGACTTTAATAAACCCCAGATACACACATAATGACATAAGTGTATTATTGCATACACTGTTAATGTGTGTGTTCTATCAAGTCATTCTTCAAAGCATAAATGTTGTCCTTGTTACATTATCAATACTCTCCTGTTCAGGTTTCCACTTCTCCAGGTGTTCCTATCTACTCAGTTTATTAAGACCTCACATAACAGCAGAACTGGAGCTTAAGGTAGACAAAGCAAAGTTGTAAAATACATTGATTCAGCTCATTTTGGACAAGGCTTAAAGTAGTAAGTCATCATGTTTGCATATATTTTCAGAAACATGGGCTGAAGGTGTATATGAGGGACCCCCATGCTTTCACTCCCATGTTGGAGGATGGGGTGAACGGGGCCCCACCGAGGTCTCTCACCCTGGGCGCGGATCTGACCATGAATCTGAGGGAGATCGGCAAGTTCTCACAGAAGGACGCTAAGGTGATTTAACTTTTACAGGGTAAACTGTTGTTTGCATTGAAAATCTTTCTGCATTGAACACTTTAGCGTGCATGTATTTGAGCTATTGTCACAGCAGTATGAACTGAAAAAGTTGTCTTTATTGACCTTGTTCTCACATACTTGCCCACATTGTGTTCTCCCTCATCTTCACTGATTCTTTGACATGTTTCCCAGGCCTTTCCAGAATTTGTTGCATACCTTGACAAGCTAGCATCAGCAATCCACCCTCTCCTGGATGCTCCTCCCGTAGACATCCCAGGTGTTACAACTGGATCACTAAGGAAGAGGCTGGCTGCAGCTAAAACACTTACGCCTATTGTCAAATGCGGTAGGTTGGTGGATGCATGTTTGGGAAATATCTTCAATGCCAGAAAAACAAGCTCAAATTCAGCTACCACTCATTTTGTTTTGCAGTAAATGAGTCATGTTTTTTTTATTTCTTTTTAATTTAAAGGCCTGAGACTTGGCAGAAATATTCCAGACTTGTATGAGATCATAACTGCACCAATAATGAAGGTTTGCTATGGCTTACACTAAAAGTCGCATTTATTGCTATTTCCAGTTGACCGCATTTTGGCTAACTTAGTTTTGTGTCTTAGATCCTCAATCGGTGGTTTGAGTCTGAGCCACTGAGAGCAACACTGGCTACTGATGCTGTGATAGGAGCCATGACAAGTCCTAGTAATCCTGGTAGTGGGTGAGACACATTTTAGGACAACCATAGCACACAAACACTTTTAACTACATTTGAACTGCATTGAATGAAACACTGACCTTGTCTTGAAGGTATGTGCTCCTGCACCATGTGATGGGAGAGTTGGAGAAGGAGATGGGATCATGGGGTTATGTGGAGGGAGGCATGGGAGGCGTGTCTAACGCTATAGCTAATTCTGCTCGATCCTATGGTGTAGACATTTTCACTGAGAAGGTAAGATGATTTTGACTATTTATGCTGGCTCTGATGCAGTTTATTTTGTGTAAACTATATTCTAGCATCTGTATTTCAGTCTTTAATCATAAACATGTGTTTCGTTGGTAGGATGTAGGACAGGTCCTGGTGGGTTCAGATGGTGCTGCCAAGGGCGTGGTGCTGAAGGATGGCACTGAGATCCACAGTAAAGTCGTGTTGTCAAATGCTACACCATATGTTACCTTCAAAAACCTCACACCACAGGTAATACAGAGAGAAAACAGCACATATGAGCTCTGCACAAGACGTGATTTATTCTGACTTCCTGTTTTCAACATAGGAAGCTCTATCTCCTGAGTTCATCAAAGCCGTAGATCAGATAGACTACACTTCACCTGTGACCAAGATCAATGGTAAATCAGTTTACATACTAAGTGAGCTTGTGCTTAAAATAATAATCTGGTAGTTGTTGTGTTTGACTGTTGGTCTGTTTAGTGTGTGTGTGCTTAGCCACTACATACATCATTTGAAAGCCACAGAGAAATGGGTACTTGTTAGGCAGACTTGGCCCTAAGTCAAACCGATGTAGTGACTTAAGAGGAATCTGCTCTAAGTCATCCATTATTATATTATAACAGTGTTAGATGATGTCACTGCCTAAGCTCTTGGGACTCTAAGGACAGGTTTCAAGTTTTGGGGTATTATAAAACAGTGTACAGCACACATAACTAAGATGTTTAGAGCTCCCCAGCTTCCTGTGTGGTGCTGTTTGTAGCTCGTGCTTGTTGATTACAGTAGAGCAAGAGCTGTAGGGTTTATAACGCAGGAAGTGGTGACTCCCAGATGATTCTTTACAGTGCATTGCTTCTTAGACTTAATGATACTCTGCTCTGTTTATAGAATTTATTTGAACAGTCTTACCGTAAGAGATTTTAATAGTGTAACAGGTGCGACATATTACGTGCACTGAGTTGCCCTAATTGTAATACAACTATTTAGTCAACTGAAACCTTAGCACACACTTATAAATACTGACCATTAATGACACATAATCTCTGAGCAGACTCTCACTCCTTGTCATTTTCCCTGCTGTGACCTGTGTTTTACAGTGGCAGTGGACAAGCTGCCAAACTTCCTAGCATGTCCAACTCCAGATAATAAACCTGGACCCCATCATCAGTGCTCTATCCATCTCAACTGTGAAAGCGTGGAGCTGCTGGAGATTGCTTACAAAGAGGCCGTGAATGGACGTCCCTCAACAAGGTATACTCCAAGTAAAGTTTTCGACACATAACATGTTATCCTTATATATGATTGAACAATCACCGATTAAACCCTCCTGTTTGTTAGCTGCCAATCCATGCAAGAGATAATACTGGAAGTGAACATCACAATAGATGGATAGAATCGGAGGGCTGAAACTCCTCTTTAATGGTTACACATGCAGAGCACACACAGTGACATTTGGCCTCTGCTTTTAACCCATCCTAGTACCAGGAGTCTAGTACTAGGAGCAGTGGGCAGCTATTGTACAGCGCCCGGGGAGCAATTGGAGTGGGGGGGAAGGGGGTTGTCCAGTGCCTTGCTCAAGGGCACCACGGCAGGGCCCAGGAGGTGAACTGGGACCTCTCCAAGTAGCAGTCCACACTCCATATTTAGGTCTGTTCGGGGTCTTGAACCGACGACCCTACGGCTCACAGTCCAAGCCCCTACTGACTGAGCCACTGCCAGACAAGTGTATACTTCAGAGTTAAAGTCTGTATAATGTATATGCATTTATTATATTTTTTGCCTTGAGGTAGATAGTTCCTACACATATTGATGTAAGCATGACTCAACAAGAAACTGGGTGAAGATGTTCACATATCCTTATCTTGCAGATAACACTAAGCCTTCAATAAATGTCTGTGGTCAGAGGTGGGAAGTAACTAAGCACATTTACTTAAGTACTGTCCTTTTACGATACATGTACTGTACTTCAGTGTTTACATGTTATACACATACATTACAATTCAGAGGTAAATTGTGTACCTTTACTCCACTAAATATAAACAACACTTACATACATTTTGCATAATTGTTGCAATGCTGTGAACTAGAACCAACACTTCTCATACTCAAGTTATATTATATAAATGATAATCAATGAGGTATAGCTCCAACAATATATCATTAAATAATATCCAGAATGTTCATCATCCTTCACTCAAACCGTATTACCTCATCATGCCCCTCTGCTACTGCAGACCCATGCTAGAGATGACCATCCCCTCAGTCTTGGATCCTACTCTCGCTCCCCCTGGCTGCCATGTGGTGTCCCTGTTCACCCAGTACACCCCCTACCACATAGAGGGCAGGGAGTGGACTGACCAGGACAGAGAGGCCTACGCAGACACTGGTTCGAAACACAATTTTTTTTAGCATGCTGTGATTAAACTGATATATATATATTTGTAAATGTTATGATTGCAGAGCTAGAAAGAAAATGCTACTCCAACATTCACATATCCTGTCTCAAATATTCCGAAGGGGACATAATGTATCTAGTGAAGTCTATAATGATTCATCTGTTTCATTAACAAACCTGTGTTTGTCTATCTTTTCAGCATTTGACTGGGTGGAGAAATACGCCCCAGGGTTTAAAGCCTCAGTGGTGGGCCGGGACATCCTGGCTCCACCTGACCTGGAGAGGATCTTTGGGCTCACTGGAGGGGTACATACAAAACAAACATTTAAGAGCTGAGCAGCATATTTGAATTTTGATTCACAGTTGATTTGCTTGACAGATAAACCTGTCCACTGTATGAGGAAGTAATTTGCGTCCTCTGCAGTGTTCTCTCATTCACCAACGGCTCAGGGACAGACCTGTTGTATAAGCAGTTAATGGTTACATACATTTACCACAACCAAGGAGTCAGTATCAAAGTTCACATTAATTTGTAGTGTGGAGTGACACAAACTCTTGGATTAATGCATACAACTTTGTTGCCTTTTAAAAAATGCCTTTTAACTCTCCCCTTAACAAAATTATATATTTATCCCAAAAAAATGAAAATAAACATTTTTGTTTTTGTCTTTACAGAATATCTTCCATGGATCAATGTCGCTGGACCAGCTCTACCTAGCACGACCTTTGCCCTCTCTCTCTGACTACCGCTCACCAATAAAAGGGCTGTATCTGTGTGGCAGCGGCTGTCATCCAGGTTTGCTTTTAATGCTTACACTGAATTTTGAACTGCAAATGCAGCTGTTTTTTTTGTGTATAGTGTACTATAAGTACAACATTTTGTTAATGCTATTTTTTCTGGTGTTAGGAAAGCCCAGCTATGAACCTTTGGAACTTTGGATGAAATCTTATCCTTACTGCTCATGATAGAGAAATGAAGTCACTTTATGTTACGCTTAGTAATATAAAGTGTCGCTTGTTTGCGATTCCCAACACAGAACCAAGTGACTAATTCTTGTCTAATTTATTTGCATATTGGTTTTTTTAGGTGGTGGTGTGATGGGTTCTCCGGGATGGAACGCAGCGCTCACTGTCATAGCTGATCTGAAACGTCGCTAAAACACCACCGGCATCAGTGTGTGGTTATCTGATCAGTGTTATCAACCTCTCTTTTGTCTGATTTTAAGGAATTTGAAATGAATTGTAATACTCACTCCAACAGATATACTGTCACCCCATCCTAACATGTTTGTAAGGGTATCTGAATATGAGAGAAAAGGGGGAAATTATTGATTTTAATATACAACTGACATGGGATGGACGAGACAATCACTCCTGAAGACACTAGTGCAATACTGCCGCATTACATTTGTGAATTCATCTAACTGAGCCAGTAGGAAATCTGTGAAATTTTAGAGCATAACTTACACTTGTCTTAATAAAATAAATGTTGATGTATTGATGGAATTAAGCAGAAGGGAACTTTTTACAACTTTGAATAACTCAAAACAAATTCAAATGTTTCACTGGGTTAAATTATGCTTTAATAATTGCTGGTATGTGTTACGTTTGATTATTAAAAAAACACAGATGTTACTAATAACATTAATGATGACTCAGTTCTTATAAAGTCTCCCTAAAGAGGATCAGATATAATCCAGCCATGATTCATTTTATTGTTTACATCTGTGCTTTCGTCAAAATGTGGCTGTGATTGAATGGGGCCTAATAGGTTTTCTACAAGTTTAGTACTTGACAAAAAGCAAGAGCTTTTATAGGTATTTTACTGATAGGGTTAGTTCAAAGATTGATGGGCCTATAATTGTGCATGGGTGACCTACCTGGCTTTTTCCTCTTGACTCCCTCAGGAAGACCCCAAAACAATTATGTTAAAGCTTCTTTGTTAACCTTCTTCGCAGTTAATAAATGTGGTTTTACAAAACAAGTTTTAAACTCTAACTACACTTTGTAGGCAGGGTTTGACTAAATATTATTATCTCATGATACACTACTCTACACAGTGTAGTAAATGTACTTGTATATTTTTCAGCAGTGGGATTTATATATTTTTGAATATGTTCGACGTGTACTAAACAGCCAGTATCACATGTACAATACAATAATATAAAATACAGCCCTATACAGTCCTTAAGTGCTGTAAATTATAAGATCAGGAACAAAAAAACTAACTATGACAAAATAGCAAACAACTCCAACAATGCTAGTTAAATTAAGAATATCCAAAAGTAGGCTAATGTAAAAATAACATTGAAGCTAATGAGAGGTATGTAGGAATTAAAACAATGTCCTTGCATAATTACATTTTTTATTTCAATAACTCATATCATACTATGACGATAAACTGTGTAACAATTGCATAACTATTATTTGTATTAATACTAATTAATAGTATAATCATTTCTAATCAACGATAAGATGCATAGATAGAAGTTAATGTGTAGTGTTGTTACTCACTCACTGATAAGATATGCACAGTTCAGTCATCGATAACGGTGCTCTGTGCCTTTAAGACGTCGCTCAGGGTGGACCCAGCGTCGGCGTTTTCACGCTCAGGAAGTGGACTCAACCACCAAAGATTCCCGCAGATTCGATATCGATGATTGTCCCAATGTTACAAATGTGTCCACACTGACCTAAACATTTGTTTCAACACTTTTTGTGGGATATTTGAGACGATAATGCTGGATGGTTGCACTCATGAAATTCACCAGAGGTATATGCAGGCTGTTGGGACTCGGGAGCGGTAAGAAACGTCCCACTTTTTTAAAAACTTTCTAAACTCAACCACAAGTTAAACTGATCCCGTAAGCGATTGTGAAGCGCCTGTGACAATGGAACTGTGGATATGATATAACTTGTGGTTTATTAAACCGTATATTTGCAGTAGTATTTCGCTATTGTCTTAGTCGTGAAGTTCAAACTGAGTTCTTGGTACAAACAATGAAAGTTCCCCTCTTGCCAGTTACACCCTTGCTTGCACCATTTCCAAGTTTGGGCAGTCGGTGCCATACAGTTGTTCCACTTCTAATATAAAACACACTTTTACAAGCGTTAACTTTGACGTATTCAGTAATAACATACCGTGTAAGTCTATGTATGCTTTATATAGCGGGGGATGTCTGTAAAAGGCACAGACGAACACAAATTAGAAGCACATTCCCTGTTGCATGTTGGTATGATAACAATGCCTCAAATAGGTGGCAAAGCCCTGTAGCCCGGAACTTGCGCAATGATTAAAGTTAACATAAAGTGATGTGTCTTTAAATGTCATGTGCCTACACTTTGTTCCTCTTTTGGGTTTTCCCTTTGTGTTTAGTTTCCTAGAAATGCAGGCTGTAAAGCAGATCAACATCGGCGTAGCATCAATTAGTGATGATAAATGTATATTATAACTGTGTATCTCAATCTGTGTCTTCAAATGTCACTTTTTCAAAGTATCATTAGACGATAACATGATAAGTTATCACATAGGAGATTCCATATATTATTTTTAAGTTATGAGGACAAGTTGTCAAAGTGTCATGTTAACCTTGTAAAAACGCAACTACATCCACAAAAGTTGTAGGCTATGCACTTTATTTTCGAAATACCTATGATCCACTACATGTTACTATTTTAAGGTTGTGTCCACACATGGGTCTAGTCAGTTAACCTGCCACGTGATTTAGTTATTTTTTTCAGGATAAGGTTAGTATTTTTCTTTCTCTTAAAAAAGGTGTACCACTCTATAATGATAGACTTTTATGTTACATTCCTGTGGTAGGAGCTCACCTTTCCACTCAACGCTAGTTTAAGCAGTCTCCTTGAAGGGGAGAAACAGAGGCCCTTTTGTTGCTTTTGTCCACTGATCTCGGATCATTTATTTGATTCGGAGAACATTCCATTAAAGCTAAGATTGAACAAAAAGCTGATTCAGCTACTGTGATGGAGCTGCACTTAATCAGTGGTTGTGTCTTGTCATTTGAGTAGTGAGCCAGACACGGACAGCTGAGATTCCTTTCACTTTCCATGTATATTTTGAGACACTAACTCAACTATGATGGTGGAATGAGCGACTTTATTAAAGCTAATGAAACTCAGTTTGACATGCAAAAAAAATGTTGGAATGTATGGTTGGATTGTTTAGGCAGTGTTTGTCTAAAATGTGGTCCCCCGTACTTTTTATAATTATAGTATCATCTAGTATGCTTGAAAAGCGAAACTGTATTGAGCATATGGAGAATTGCAATCACTCCCCTAAATACCCCGAGTCACAATATGAGTCACATACCAAGTATGAATTTGTCACTACTCTGGAAATCAATGCTGAACAAATGGAAACCTGACACCACGCAGAATCCTGCATGGTGCAGTGTTTTGCTTTCTTTTGTCTTTTCATTGGGCCTTAATCAGCGCAAGTGTTCTGGTTTGATCCGACATGCCCTCCTACACAAACACACACATTAGAGGCAGTGGTTGTTTTCTATGATTGCTTCTGAGAAAAGATACAGTGTTCTTTAACAGCATTGCCCTAAAGTTTAAGCAAATATCTCTCTCGTAAGACCACAAAGAAACAAGTTCAGTCAACAAATCTGTGTGCGTTTTTGTCTCATGTTCAGCCTTCCGGACTTGTTTAATTGGAGAGCATTACATCTTCTTCTCTTCACTCAAGTTTTGCATTTTGTTATCACATGTCATTGTGGTTGGACTCGAAAGTGAATGAGTTAGGAGCGATCCGGACCACCAATATATTTATTTTGGTTGACAGGTTAGTACACACAGAAAGCCCAGGCTGCTTTTCTTTTATTGTACAATGCCATGTCTTTTTATGCTGCTGCAATGCAAACAATTCCCAAATTGGGATCAATAAAGTACTATCTTATCTTACATGTTACTATACTGAATAGAACACAATGTACATAAATAATAAATCGCTAAGCGGACTGTACACTATACTGTTTTTTTCTTTTATAATAGCAACTATTTTCTTGATTTAAGCGTTTTCAACTGACACAAAACATTAAGACAGCTCAATTTAGTTCTGAAGAGTTGATTTCCTGGGTTTTTCTCAACAGGCCCCCCTGTCCAGCAGCCGGAGGAGCCGATGGACTGTGGGGCCACAACCCCTGACCCGAGTGATGACACCTCGTTGTCACAGGTAAACAAATGGTGACGCATCATTGTTAGTGCTGCAAGGGTGAAGGCCCAATGTTCAAGTGTGTGTGTGTGTGTGTGTGTGTGTGTGTGTGTGTGTGTGTGTGTGTGTGTGTGTGTGTGTGTGTGTGTGTGTGTGTGTGTGTGTGTGTGTGTGTGTGTGTGTGTGTGTGTGTGTGTGTGTGTGTGTGTGTGTGTGTGTGTGTGTGTGTGTGTGTGTGTGTGTGTGTGTGTGTGTGTGTGTGTGTGTGTGTTTAGGATGCATTAAATGGAGAGGAGGGTCTGAGCGAGGAAGAGAAGGTCAGACGAAGAGCAGAGCGACGCAAAGCCAAGAGGAAGGTTAGCCCGCAAATCATTACAACCCTTTTAAGGCTAATTGTTGCTCTTGTAATAACTTATTCTATGAATGATAAAGTAAAGGGCATTTTCTAATGTGTCGAGTATTGAATCTATTTCAGCGCCGTCGAACACGTAAGAAGCAGGAGCAAGTGAAGCCTAATGAGAGTACTGAACGGGTAATTATCACACTGTTCCTCGAGGGAGTGCACTCTACGTTTGTCTTCACCGTGGATGACTTGATATTTATATTGCCCTACACATTAGGACGATGAAGACGAGGATGGGGGGGCAGAATCTGAACTGGATGATAGCGAGTCAGATGCAGAAGTTGGTGCTGAAGAGGAGAAACAAGGAGTGCAGAAGGAAGAGAAAAACGACACAAAAGCAGCTGCTTCGCACAAGAACGTCGGCATTTCTGTCATGGCTCCTTCGGGACTAAAAGAAGAACCGAAGATCCAAGGCAGACCTGCTGAAGAGGTAGGAGAACTAGACCTGAGTATAATGCCTGCATCGAGTTCAAATATGAAAGTTGACATGCTTATACGCCCCCATTGAACACCAATGTGTGACTTTCTGTGTCCCACAGGAGCCAGAGTGGGATGTGAGCAGTGCCTTTGTTGCTAATGCTGCTAGCCATATCAAACCCAAAGGATCAAGTCGCAAGTCCAAAGAAAACAAGGAGAACGAGGCCAGGAGAGAGGTGAATAAATGCTAGTCGATAATGTTAGATGAGAAGTCAGTCATAAATGAGCACTATTTCTCTTGTGGCAGCAGTTTGTTCCTCCAGCAGGTCCAAAGCTCGATGGTGGAAAGTGTACCTTGGACACAAAAGCCTTTCGTTTGTGTGTGTGTGTGTGTGTGTGTGTGTGTGTGTGTGTGTGTGTGTGTGTGTGTGTGTGTGTGTGTGTGTGTGTGTGTGTGTGTGTGTGTGTGTGTGTGTGTGTGTGTGTGTGTGTGTGTGTGTGTGTGTGTGTGTGTGTGTGTGTGTGTGTGTGTGTGTGTGTGTGTGTGTGTGTGTGTGTGTGTGTGTGTGTGTGTGTGTGTGTGTGTGTGTGTACTATTTATCAGCTGTATGAGGAAGCTAGGAGCAGTTGTAGATGAACCACTCTTCTAAAAGCTGTTGTTTCTGCTGTTTAAAATGTATTTATGTACATATTTATTATTTTTCAGATAATACAATACATATAGTATTTATTCGTTCCATCTAATTTGAAAAGGGAAATCAAATCAGAGGGCTCTGTTGAAAATATGTGAGTACATTTTCACAGCTGTGAATAAAACTGGCAACAATAATATTTTTCTTACAGACAAATGGAACTGACACCATGACAAAGAAAAGCGCGTTGCTGACAGGTACTTAATTGTTTTTGAGTAACAGTTTACCGAACCAGCATGCCTCATTGGAAAAAGTGAAATGATTGATTACAAATCTTTTTAGCAAGTCAGCATGCATGTAAGAGATGCCAACTCATAAGTATTTTTTCTTCCTTGTAGAAAAAGGCATAAAGCTGGTGCAAGAGGGGCAGTACACGCAAGCTGCCAGTATGTTTACAGAAGCCATCAAATGTGATCCAAAGGATTACAGGTACATCATCTGTGATCATGACTAGTTCATTACAAAAGGAGTATACATTTTAGGCACATGTAACATATCTCTTCTATCTTAAAGATTCTTCGGGAATCGTTCCTACTGCTATTACTGCTTGGAGCAGTACCCTCAGGCCCTGGCAGACGCTGAACGCTCCATTCAGCTGTTCTCAGACTGGCCCAAAGGATACTTCCGTAAGGGCAGTGCTCTAATGGGCATGAAGGTGGGTTAAAGCTTGTAATTAAAAGAAATATGTGCTGAATCGCTTTAAACTTCTAGTGTGACAAGATTAGCCTTTACTTTGACATCTTTGTGGGTCTTTGTGTGTTGTAGCGGTACGGTGAGGCAGAGAAGGCCATGGAGCAGGTGCTGAAACTCGACGAAGACTGTGAGGAGGCTGTCAATGACCTCTTTAACTGCAAAGTGCTGCAGTTAATGGTAAATAAACTGCACACACAGTGGCAAAGGTGTTTCCTGTTCCTGCTCGGTTGCTGTAGATGAGAATAACCAGAACTTCCTCTGAATTTTTTAACTTAATGAAAAAACCTTTTTTATTTAATTAATCGTCTTGTTCCTTTTAACTGTTAATTTTGGTCCTTCTTTTTTCTCCTCTAGGAGCTTGGTTTCGAAGAAATGCAAAGTGTTTTACTGCTAGAAAGATTTTCGACTGTGCAGGCTATTCTGGCCTCTTATTCTGACGCTGCCAGGGGTAAGATGAATTGTAAATTGGACTTTTTTTTATTTCCTCCATGTTACAATGGAGACCGGTATTGTAAACAGTAATTGGCTTTTGTTTAAATCCGACATCCATTCTACTGATATTGATTAAGCTCTTTTTGTTCTGTAGCTGGTGGCCAAGAGATTGTGCAACCAGGGTAGGTGACCATTTTGTTTGTCCAATCATACATTCTCTATCTGAATTGGGATTGTATTGCCTTCAGTAAACTTTTATTTCTTTGTCTTTTCTTTAGAAGCCCTTGCCCGTCTCTGTGGGTGGGAAATGTGACCACTGAACTAACTGAGAAGCACCTTTGGGACCTTTTTAAAATGTATGACACTAATTCCCAAAAATATTTTATAATAGCTCATTCTTGTCTTTAAATCTGTTAATATTAGCTCATAATCGATTTCTAATTCAATACTGGGACATTTAAACAGGCCTGTGTGTGTACTTGTTTTGGTCTCAAACATGGAATGTGGTTATTGACATTGCAATTTGTTTACTTTGCATTTTAGGTTTGGCGAGATAGAGAGTATCCGAGTTCTGCATGAGAGATTCTGTGCCTTTGTAAACTTCAAGAATGCAAACATGGCAGCTCGTGCCATGGAGAAACTAAATGTAAGGATTTATTTGGCTCCACTTTTTCAATCTTGTGTCTGTATTTAAAGAACATTCTTGGGGACTTAAAGTGTATGCTTCCCCTCACAGGGTCATTGTGTTGAAAACACACGGTTAGTGGTGCGCTACCCTGACCGGCGCACTCAGAAGGTCCTTCCCATCCCACTGAAGACCTGTCTGCCTGTCACTCAGCAGGCAGGCGCAGCGGCGGGGTGAGAAACTCTGTCACTGAAACCATAAAATAGGACTGCAGTTCTAATCGATTTTATACCTAACATGCTTTCTGTGTTTATTTTCTCTATGACATCTTCCTGTCGGCCCAGACCTCGACGACGGGGCCCAGTGAACGAGGACGAGTGTTACTTCTGGAGAACCACCGGCTGCCATTTTGGGGACAAATGTCGCTACAAACACATTCCTGATCAGAAAGGCAAGGACAGGAAGCCCTGGCAGCCTTGAACTCAGTTTACTCTCTGCCTCAGTAATGTGCAGGAAACTAGGATGCACAGACTGAGCCGAAGGAGCCGGTACTAACTGGACCAGGTTCTCTTGGCTCTAATATTTACTGCAGCAGAACGGACCACAATAGTGAAATGATCAGAGCCAGCGCCCAGGCTCAAAGGCAGAGATTGTCACACATGTGCCAAATGACTGCAAGTATTACGGTTTTTATCTCATCGAAAGACTTTACTCAACAATATTTCTCGACAGTACAAAGTAAATTAGAAGGGAGCAACAAATTGACCTGGTGTAGTCTTTGTTTGGAGTAAAAACCTTCGTATTAGCAGCCTTTCATAGCACATGTTGACCTATTCCAGCTTCAAGGGATACGACCGAACCTCACAAGCATACAACATAAGGAGGAAGTGAAACTGCCTTGATCGACTATGGGTAAACAAGTAATGGCTCTGTCATGTACAGCAGATAGTTAAGGACTCAGTTTGGATTTTAAGGGCCTTGGTTCCTCAGTGATGATTCTGGGATCCTTCCTTCTTTGTAATCACACCTCCCTATCAGCCCTTTTAAGTACAGTAACTCAAACAATACTTTAACTTGCAGTTTGTTTAATCAGTTTAGGTTTATCAAGAGCCAACAGCGGCTTACAATCAGTCTGTGGTTCAGTCTCGGGCTTCGTTTCCCACTTGATGTTCCTCTTATCAATTTCAGCACGTTTTCGGCCAGACCAAAGAATTACCAATTATGTCCTTAACATATCGGTTCCTTCTCTATGCACATGCGGTTGTTTAAGCAAAAAAAACTACAGAAACCCAGAGAGAGAGACATTTTATAATGTGCTATGTAGCCTTAGTTACGAGGATCATACATGGGTGAAAAGACATACAATAACCAACATTTATTTTAATGCAAACATGAGGTGTATATTTCACTTTCGCTATCTATTTGTCTCTCTTTTGTTGAAAGATTGATTACACACACTGTTCAGATGTCTTTGCATGGATGGAGGACTGATTGTCATTCATAAACCTACTTATTTAGGCGTGGAAGCAGTATAGAACACATGACCACTTAAAGTCTATGCAAAAGAAGGGCCAACTTGAGTGTCAATTATGTGTCATAGACATACAAACACTTACTAAATGTCTATACCATGGCAATGCCATTGATAAACAACTTCATACAACGAAACAGTGCCTTACAAAATAAATGTCTGGACATGTGTAACATGATCCACTCACAGAACTTCTGAATCCTGAGAAGCAGTGTTTTTTCACCTTAGGGACTCCATTTCAGTATTTCAGTGAACCAAAGAATGCTTCTTCTGATGGCTACACACTGAAAACACTCTGTTCTTTCACAGTTTTCAACACTAGGCAGTGCATTAAAACCATTAGCATGTGTCTGTATCATCCACTAGATAACAACAGCTACAGCACCTGGTTTAAGTCAACACTAAGTTCACGAGTAAATTATGCACAGCATAGTGAGAGTATTTATTTCCCTATTTATACAGACGTTTTTTTTTCTGTTTTACAACATAACTTGGTAGTTGGATACACCCGTTCATTTACTGGCCTTTTAGTACTTTGAATGGTCACGTTCCTTATGGCTTTAAGAGGCAAGCATTGTTAAGGAACACTTGGTGTCACACAATCACATGTTGCACTTCTGCTTTTTTTGTTGCTAAAACTTGTGAAAAAGGAATTGGACACCAAACCGTAAGTCTGCACTTGTTGATGTAACAAACATGCTAATGTTTGTGTGACTGGTGCTGTTAACACAATGCATTCAATGTTACCATAGCATAATTTGATATAATCTTGTGGACATTTCAACCTTGTGGATAAGATTTCCTTGGGTTTATTTTAGCTATTTGGTATGTTTTTTTAGGCTTTTTACCTTTTTTTCAAACTATTTCAGGAAAAATGCAATTTTAATTTTGATGTAAACATTAATAACCAGAGCTCTGCAATCTTGTTAATCTTCCAAATATTTTGTATTATCATTACTGCACTGCAAAAAAAGAGTCTTTTATATTTAATAAATGTATTTGAACCACCTTTTTCTGAATCTCTTAATTTATTGCACAAACTGGGAGAGAAAGGTCTTTGGTATGGCATGGTTTATCTAATATGTCAGGAACATGAACAACTCTCTGCCAGTGGTGTGTGGTTTTCCTGCATTCCACAAGGCGGCAGTGTTGTACATGAAAGTTTTACACCGAAATATGTCGCCAACTTAACAAGCCTATACGATGCATACACATTCATCTTTTTTTATCTCTAGGAACCAAATTGTGGCTCTAACTCATTCCTGATGCAGAAAACCCTGCAGTAGTAAATCAAAGCAGTCCAGGCTGGTGTAGGGGGGAATATGCAAACCCTGTCATCACCCGGCCAGCATGAAAGTTGCATTAGAGAATCTGTAACCACTAAAACCAGTGGGAAATGGAGACATGACTGAGAATGTGTGGGAAAAGCAACCATTATCCCACAGATTATATTTTGAAGAGAGAGTAACTATAGCCTTATGCCACCTGCAAATATGTATGCAAGTGTGAGAACACCACCATGCTGCACAAAAACTGTAATATACAGCTTTCCAAAGTTTAAAATAACCCAATAAGAAAAGGAATGTGTCACAAAAGAGGCTGGGCTGGTGTAATGAGCGATGCAATTAAGTTCAAATCAGGATATCTTGGCCTCTACTGCTTTAATGTTGTCCTTTTTATTGAATTCCCCTGACTAGGGAAAAGTGAATGTAAAATTGCATGCATTAAAAAAGGGAAATAATAGTTATCTGCTAAAGATTTTCAACCAATAAATATGGGTTTAAAGTGTGTGTGTTACATTATAATTAAACATGTGTTATGGTTATAATTTAACCCAATCAATAACATTTTCACCTCATAGTCAAATTTAAGTGCACCTTGGGGTTAAGACCAAAATGCCCTTTGATGCTAAAGCTAATTAGATCAACCCTTTACGTACTGCTCGCTGCATTCTCAGCCCTTAAACCTGAGTGGCGTATTCTCTACCTTATGTGCCTGCATGCTAAGTAAAAGCATTATAAAAGCCCAGAGAGACGGCGGTGAGGGTGAGCATGAGGAGGTGCTGTCCTTTGAAAAGGCACTTGTTTATTGTTGGAGAGCATGTATTTATTTCATGCCTCCACAGATTGTGGGTAAGGGCAGAGCCTGCTTGGTCGGCGTAATTAGAGAGGTGGAGAGCGAGAGAGAGAGGCAGTGAGAAAGAAAGAGAAAGCTCTCTGCCCTGTGAGCCCTCCTCGAGCCCTGTAATGCACTCTCACTCTCACTCTCACTAGCACGCACACACACACACACACACACACACACACACACACACACACACACACACACACACACACACACACACACACACACACACACACACACACACACACACACACACACACACACACAACACACACACACACACACACACACACACACACACACACACACACACACACACACACACTGAGCTGTTAAGTATTGGCACACACGTAGGGACACCTGTCTAGTCTAGTTTAATTAGTCTGATATACAACAGTGCTTCACAAGTTATAATTGAAAAATGTCACACACATCAATGATAATTATATTTTTAACCTTAGCACCCTCCTTTCCTTTTTGTGTCTCTCTTTACTTCCCTGTCGGCCTTGCAGGTCCCTCTGATTTGGCCCCGCTAATAGGGGGTCTGCTCTTCCTGTTCGGGTTTACCAGTCAGGGTGGGACCACCATCCTGCCACCCAGTCGCACCATCACTCTGCACACAAACATCTCAATTACAGCTTCAAAGTTTACACGTGTGCACACAAATACACATATATGTAACATATGATTTTTTTTATTTTCACCCCATTGGGGCTCTGCATACTATTTTTTTACGGTTGGGTTGATGTTTCGTTTCCTACCTCTTGATGCCTAAGAATAAACCATGCTACCTAAAAAGGTGCCCACTGAGGTTTACTTGAAAACAGGAAAACAGTTTATCAACACAACACCCTGAAGCTAAACATTTCCAGGGAGCTAAATGTGTCCAACATCATCCAAAAATGATCAAAAAACAAATAAACAAGTTTCAAACATGTAGAAAGGCCTCAGTAGACAAATGCAGGAAATCTAAATCGGATCAGCACGGAGCACTGAAGTGAACCCGGCTAGAAAGCTATAAAAAGGACTTTTCGCTCATTTTTTCTCCGGACCTGATGGCTCAAACCTTTATGCTTTTATATGCCATGATGATATGTTAGACTATAGTAACACACTCCTGGGCAGGGGTGGAATGGCGTATTCTCATCAGTCACGAGCGCCATAGCTACGATGAGGCTGAGCCTTTTTTAGAGTTGGTGGTTTGCGGCATTCTCAACAAGGAAATATCTACCCTGCGGTATAGGGAGCTTCTTTAAGACACTTGGAGTTTGATGTTTGAAACTATTCTTGAACCAGAGTCCTTCCTGTTAGTTACATAATACACATGTTCACCCTAAGGTTTTATAACACTGTGCGTGTGCAGTTGTGTAAAGCACCTTCAACCTATCAGAGAAGAGAGATGTAAAGAGGCCCAATGAGAGACAAAACATTTGATTTGATTATGAAAATAAGTTTCATAAAATATACATCTATCCAGAAACGTATGACTTTCGAGTTGGCTTAGAATTATTTCGGAGACACTCCCTGCCAGATTCATTAAAATGGGACAAAAGACTTAAAAGTTTCCACCAACAACTACACAAATGCAGAACAACTACAGAATAATTTAAAATGTTGGTGTAGGGAATTCACTACTCAGATATTTTTACATTTCCCAGAAAGTGTTGGAGCATTATGCAGTCAAGGTTGCGATGTAATTACCAGCTTTACATTTTAGCCTTTACATTAACACTTCTATATGAGATCCCAGAAGGAAAAAGAGCAAGAGAAGGGAGGGAGGGAGGGAGGGAGGCATATAGAGAGAAGGAGGGCAGGAGGGAGGATAGACTAAGGAGAGCAGACTCACTCCTTCACTCAGTCACTCTCCCCTAGCCAGTGACGTCCACCACTGCAAACATTTGCTGCCTGCCAGGTGAGTGAACTTTCACCTTACCTTCTCTTTTTACATTTTATCTTGGTATGGAATATTATTTACTTTATTTTGATTTATCAGTTTATTTTTTTATTTTTTTATTCATAGCCTATCTGTGTGCAAGTGTAACAGGTGTAGCAGTGTAGAGATGATTTGTATGTTCTTAAATGTGAGCTTTTCTAATTTATTTAAAAAATAAGTTAGATAAAAAATATAACTGCCAATGTTCAAACATTAAGAAGAATGTGTTGTTTCTAGGTGGTTCCTATGAAATAAGCATAAACAGAGACAAACAGTGCAGTGTTAGGATTAAGCTGCTGTTTTCCCTATGATTTACTGTTTCCATGCCTGTAAAGTCTGTTTGTTTGTTGATGGTTCGTTCCTTTATATTTATTTATTTAAGCAGATTTGGTGTATTTCGTGCTCAGTGTTGTTCTGTGGCATGCAGTGATTTAATGTTTCAGTGTGTCTGTCTCCACCGCTGCGTTCTTGTTTGGCTGTGACACTTGTTAGCCTCCAGTTAAAACCTGTCTCGTGTTTCTTTCAGTCTGTTAGTACGCCTTCAGGGATGTTTATTCACGTAAATTGCAATACAAAAATGCGTTAGTTGGTCTTTAATTATATGCCAATGTTTGACATGAGTGAAAAGTAGGCCTAGTCATTTTATGTGTTTTGGCAAAATTGATGATTACTACAAACTACAACACAAGTCTGGCTTTATCTCTTTGACTGAGATCCCGTTTTATTTATTGGCTGTATCAGAA
Source organism: Notothenia rossii (assembly GCF_949606895.1). NCBI lineage: Eukaryota > Metazoa > Chordata > Actinopteri > Perciformes > Nototheniidae > Notothenia > Notothenia rossii. Next base: position 73,526,234 of record NC_136909.1, read on the forward strand.
TACTTTATAGTAGGCCTAGTTTACCTGAATTATTTTGTCCAGAGGATGTCACCGTTGGTCCATTTAATAACCAGGCCTCTGAGGGGTTTCTACAGGCTGACTGTTTGACTTGTGTTAGGGAATTACTCTTTATACACTGTGGTTTGAGTTTCAAGATGTAATATGTCATCTAAAAGTGATGACAGATGTTTCTCATTATGGGGAAATCAGCCCGTAGCTTTAAATTGACTGCCTAATTGACTAGCCAGTTATATTACTCCACTGGTAAATTTAACAGAAGCCAAATGAATATAACCTGAAACATCGTCTGATTAAGCGTAAAAAGAAGAGCACATTGAATCATGTAGTGTAACGTTTTGTACCTGCAGACCCCCTCCTCTCAGTCACGATGACCCGCACCCTCTGGTTGAGCTTCTTCCTCCTCCTGCTGTCCCTCTCTTCTCCCGCTCGCGCTGAACCTCGGCGGAGCTCGTCCAATCAGCACAGGGCTCCTCGCGCATCCGTCGCCAAGGTGCGTTTGGCAGGCAACTTTGCGCGAGAACCCCACGAAGGGCGCGTGGAGGTGCTGCACAACAACACCTGGGGGACTGTCTGCGATGATGAAGTGGACATCAAGTTGGCCAACGTGGTGTGCAAAGAGCTGGGTTTCCAGAACGGTGTGACGTGGGCACACAGCGCACAGTATGGAGAAGGAGCCGGTGAGAGCACTTCCTGTAACAAATTACAACCATTTAGCAATTTTGGAAGTGAGACATTTTCCTGAAAAAAGTTACATTGTCAGTTTTTTGTCATTGGCCAGACTTGACTTGTGAGTGACCAACTATGATAGGCCGCCTTTGACATGATAGCAGTGAAAACACAGGTGTAATAATTATATTAAAAGGACTGCATAACTCACTGACTGAATCGAAAAAAGCTAAACTTAGTTATATTATTTACACCTGTGCTATTCACGCAATAATGAGTCAAAATGTCTGCTCTTAAAAAGGCCCATTAGATAATCATTGTCATTTATTAGATTGACACTCAGCAGGCGGCCATATTGGAACAGTTCATTGAAAACCTGTCTCTTGTGTGCTTCCTCCACACAACTCTAAATGCATGGCTACATGAAAGGACCACCAATTAAGGCATCCAAAATAACTAACATCATAAAGTGACGAAGATAACTTGTTGTGGGATTGGAGTCTACAGGTCGCCTGGCAGGCTGGCAGAGCAAATATATGGGCCAAGATAGGGCATTTGTTTTAGAATAATAATAGCATTCACTTGCCAGAGTTGTGCAACACTTGCTGTGGTTTATGGACATTCTTTACTGCAGCTTTTAAATCCAAATTAAAGAGAAGGTTGAGTAGATTCAAGGGGCAGGATCTACAGCAACCTGCCTTGTAAAATACTGTGTATCCACCGCTAAACACGCCGCTAAGGTGCAACCCTAAATCACAGCGCCAGTAAAAGTCAAGTGTTAGGTGTTTAGGAACTGATTTGGGTCCCTTGTGTAGATGCAATGCACAGTTTGTCTATTGAACAATCAATGAAAGTCACTATGACTATGACGTAATGAAGTGTTTTTATTTTCACAAGGCCCAATATGGATGGATAATGTACACTGTGACGGCTCAGAGAAGTCCATAAAGGACTGCAAACACAACGGCTGGGGCGTGAATGACTGTAAACACACGGAAGACTTGGGGGTGGTGTGCAACACTGAGCGCAGGCCGGATCAGACAGCCAGTAGAGGCCACACCACCTTCAGCAGGCCCAACGGCGGCCATGCAGCTCAGTGGCAGGGAAATGTGGTTACCCGCAGGCATCCAGGATATGGCTATTATGGAAACGGACATCAACAACAAGAGATTCCCCGGTTCCAAAGACACCCCCCGGTAAAGGAGTTTACTTCTGGAAATGTCTATGCTAATCTTAGAAAGGTATGTAACATTACATTTTCATCTTCCCCAAGGTTCCTAGTAAGGTGCGAATCGAGGAGGTCCGTCTTCGTCCCATTCTCATGGCTACAAAGAGAAAGAGCCTTATCACAGAAGGTGCGGTGGAAGTGAAGCATGCTGGGAGATGGAGGCAGGTTTGCGACCTGGGTTGGACTCTCAACAGCAGCCGAGTTGTGTGTGGGATGCTTGGCTTTCCAGAGGCTACTCAGCACAATGTCAAAACATACAAGTGAGTGTTAATCTTTCCTGCTAGTGGCACCGAGAGCAACACATTTCACATTTACGAACTCAAGTTATTATATTACATTACAGTGGGCTGTTGACTGTAGTTCGGAAGGACAACATGTTTTGTCATTCCTCTCATTGTTAAGTGAATAAAAACTCATACTGAAGAATAAAAAAGCAACACTGACATCCTGTTTAAAGCCACTTTGAGTAAAGGCCTTTTGTTGGGCTTATCTTACTCCCCCAGCCACTTCTGCCGTGTGTCCCCCATTACTCCCCCCTCCCTTCCTCAGCCTAGATGATGATGAAGGAATCTCTGTCCCCTCTCTTCTGCCCTTTCTCTGCACCTCTCTCTAGGCAAAGCACCTATGCTCACCTCTCTCACTCTCTCTCTGATGCTATCTTCAGCTTGCAGCTCTCAGACAAACAGCCCCACTCTAACTTTTAGATTCCCATGCTGAGGTGTAATATCACTGCTGATTGTGCTTTAACTGTCCCATCAATACCATGTGTGGGACAGAGGTGGCTATTGGAGAGCAGGATGAGGGTCTTTGTGAGGCGACTTGTCTTATTGACAGGGCAGCCTCTGCAGGCTTGAGTCAGCCATGCATCTCTTCACTTTTACATCCCACTTTAACAGCGAGTGTGACAGGATGCCAGTGTGTGTGTGTGTGTGTGTGTGTGTGTGTGTGTATCTATGTATGCTAGGGCAGGGGTTTTAATCTGTTAAAAAAGCACAACATTTACAGGTGGTTTTTTCCAATCTTTTTTAAACCTTTGGATGGAGCCAGGCTAGCTCCTCGTTTGCAGTCTTTATGCTAAGCTAAGATAACCAACTACTGGTTCCAGCTACAAGTTTTCTTTAAGCACAGGAGGACCACACAGAGTATTACGACATTACTTTTTTAAGAATAAATAGTCACTGACTAATTGCCGTTGTCAGTGGAAGGGGGACCCGGTTGGATGTAGTTCCAGGAGAGCTACCGGCTAGGTTATTCATACTTTAGCTATTCCTTTCCTCTCTTGGCCAAGCCTATTCTGACTCAACATTGGACAGACCACAACATCTGCTCTGTACTGTATGTGCAAGATTCCTCTTCCTTCTAAAGCTATAACTGTTGATGGGGTAACTCAATTGTTATATAGACTATTTTAACGTTTGTTGACTTTCCCAACATACCTATTATATTGGAGCACACACACTCACTGAAAGTTGTTCTGCATTGCCCTTGAATTAAGCTATGTCCTCCTGACTCTTTTATTGGGAACACAGTGATGCTTTAACTGGATTCTATTGTTGGAAAAAGGCATCATCAGGCATCATATCTCCAGTAATAAAAGGTCCTCAGAATGAGCTGTCGTCAAACAGCCTGGCCGTGTCTCTGTACATGATCATTTATTAGAGTTTCCCCGCATTGCAGGTGTGATGCTTTTTATGCCTCAGTTCGATTTCCCATCGCAGTAAAGATTTGCCACTTAATGCAAAGCATGGGAGATGAGAAGAACAAGTAGGAGTTGAGTGAGGAATTAGATGGGTATATTTGTATCGCTGCCACATAAGAGATTTGGCTGTTCACCAAGAAAAGAGATATGACAGAGGAGGACGAAGCTGCTGTAGCTTGAAGGGCTTGGACTGAAGCCTGCAGGGAATCTGCTCAGTGGCGGTTCCAGGGTGTTGTTTTTAAGTCTCCCTCTGAGGTCAAGAGAAAGAAACTTAAACAATAGCACTCCATGAGCTATTTAAGGCTCTGACCTAAGCCACAACAAAATGTACTATACTGCTTATCCAACATATCTGCTTCTCAATGCACAGTGTGAGGTTTTGGTGGATGCCATTATGTTGATTTTTTTTATTGTGCGTGTAAATTCTAAGGCTCTGGCATGAAAGCGGTCCGGACTTGATACAGGTTGGTCGACCTGTCCTGGGTAGGACCTGGTGTTTTTCTGTAGCCTCAGTGATGTGTTTGTTTCTAAATCTGTACCTGTACTTTGTTTGTTCTCTCCCAAAATGTGTTTTTGACCACAAAGTGTACATATGCCTCAATGTCTTAGCTGCCAGTAATGTGTTATTTTTGCAACAGTTAAACACTTTTGCAATATTTGGTTTTCAGGGTGAAACCTTATCGTTGTTATTGTATTTGGATGTTTACTTACAAGAAACAGTTATAACCAGAACAAAATTGTTGATATACAGGTAATGCCGTCTCAGCATTTACTTTTGGGTAATTGTAAGGATTGCCCTCTGACTAAATTGCCACTGTAACCATAATTACTGTACAAAATGTAAGAGGAGTCATGGGGAAACAATTGGGTGTTAGGCTATTTCATGTTCAGTTTCCATGTAACATCTTCGACTTAAATAGCAGCAGGAAAGTTTAGGATTGTATTGCATGGTTTGACCAAATGTAGCCAGTGACACACCCCCCCAGTTTCTCCACCTTGCTCCAAGTCTGTCAGGCCATTCTTAGAAACCCGGGCCATGCCATGTCTCTCGGCTCGCTGTGTCTCTTGGATGAGACTCTGAAGATGCTGTAATTACAGGTTGGTCAGGACCAAGGCTCTCCGGGGTTTCTGCTGAGGGTGAAAAAAAACACCCCCAATTATAGCTGTGTGTGAGAGAGAGTAAGACATAGTTGGCGATTGAGGAGGAAGAGAGTAACAAGAGAAAGAGATTGAGAAAAAGCACAGGAGCAGCAGTCAGACAAACCAGATTTTCGCTTGCTCGTGTGAAATATGTTCAATTACAGCTGCAGTTTGCAGCACGGCCCGCTGTGTCAGCAGCTGTCTGTCTTCCTCTGTCACCATAGTGATTTGGGGACTAAACCTGCATTTTATTTTTAATTATGTTTCAGCTGAAATGTTCTTGATGAGGGTATAATTTTCAGGCTTTTGTGTGACATTTTGAGGGACTGAGTCTGGCTTTCCTGTCTGATGTCTGTGTGATCTTCCTCAGTGACCTTCTCTCTCATTTATTTAACCATCTTTTAATTTATGAATGCGTGCATGTCAGTTGTTATTTTGTGAACAGACTGGAAGCTGGCTTTCAAAACTGAGTTGAAGGATTGTGATTTTTCACAGCTGCTTCTGGCTGCATGTAAATATGGAATTATGATTTGAAATGCAAGAACCTTTTCAAACTTAATTTCATAATAAAATCTAATATTTGATTTTAACAACTGTGATCTCTAAACAATATAAAATATGTTTGATCTTGGCCCTTTAATTTAGATGTTGGTGATTGTTAGGTCCACTGTCAGATGCTTATTATGAGCTGAATATGCATTATGAACCCAAGGTTTAATGGTAATATATTTGAGTACTTAAAGTATAGGGAATCAAATGGTCAACGCTTCAAATTTCACTTCAATAAATAGTAAGATATAAAGAAAATATTAAACCAAAGGATTATACATTAATTAAGGATTTTACTCTTACTTTATAAAAATGTCCGGACCACCTAAAAGTTTTTCTAGTTTTTATGCTGCATTAAGATACTATTTATGCAGCATGAAAAACAGCTCAACAGTTCCCCTACATTTTTTAAATGGTGTTTTTAACACTGCTTAGTGGCTTTAAGGTGATGAATGATATGTAGGTAGAAAAAACCTTAAAACTGAGTCCACCTGTTCATTTCATCAGCACACAGCATGTAGAAAAATGCTGTCATACTGCTCATGCTAACTATTATTTCACAATTTAAAACATACTTATTTTATCGGATGAAATTCAGCATTTACAAACAGTTCTTAATTCAGTGAAATGAAAGACCTGAAGACATCGTTTAAATCCTGTGTAGTAGTCCTGTTGGTTTCTTAAGAGGGAAAGTGGTTAGCTGATTGGTCTGTGGTGAGGTCACAAACATGTCACAGACATGTTGCCTCAAGGGAGTATGTCTGTGTGTGTTCATGGTCCTAACTCTCTATACCCGATGTTACTGCAGAGCCACATGATAGACACATTTAAGATATTTTACAAGTGTAATTCAAGAAAATGTAAAGAAGAAGTGTTAAATTCTATACAATGTGTCAGTCGCCAATTAGAGGAGGTCTCCTGTACGCACAAGCGGCTTTATTCAGAGCACTGAATGTGTTTTACAAATAGTGGAGTTTCTGCCTCATCAAGTCAAATGTTTGATAGATATTGGAAAGGTAGCAATGCTTTTCAAGCAGTTGAGATTTCATTTACAGATGTTCACTTCATAATGTAAGCTTACCTCAGAGCTGCACTCTGTGCTTTAAATGGGCCTGAGAAACGAGCATTTAATGAGTGTTGTTTTAAAATGGCATCTGTCATTTGCAAAACACCTCATTTTGATAAATGATTGCTAAAATTGAAGTTTGCATATTTTTTAGAATGCTAACATTTTTGGTGTCTTCTGCCCCATTGACTACTTACAACCTGAAGAAACAGGTTGTCAGCATTCCATGACTTCACACAACCTTCAACATAACATCGTTTCAAAGACAATGCTTCTCTTTATTCGAGCATCCTCAGTTTGTTTTTGAGGTTTTTTGCTTAACATTTTTGGGAATCTCCGGAGTTCTTGTCAGAAATTCAAATATTTATCTACCTGTCCGTTTATACAAATATCCATGGTCAGGTTTGTTTCTATATAAGTGAATGCCATTAAAACCACCATTGGAGTATTTTTAATGAAGTGCTGTGTCAGTAGCCACAAAGTAGAAACTAATTTAGCCTCCCACACCTGTGATGCCATGCTAATATACAGCTCTAAAGAGATTACACTTACAAAATATGTGGTGTTTTAATGAAGCTACGCCTCACCAGCTCACTCTGATTAATGCTACTGTAGATGTAAGTGTTAACATTTTAGCAAAGTGGGTTGTAAACTGATAACGAGACACTCGACCCTAAATCTTTTAGATGGTCAGATTATCTTATAAAATAAATAATGTATATAACAATGTTAGTCTCTTAATTACCTAATGTATAATGAACATTATTTTGTTTGCCAATCGCACCACCAGAATGGACGATATAGTCTCTTTCTAATATCAGCAGGCTGTAGCGTGTGTATGAGTATTTTAAAGTAATTGATGTGATGGTGCATGCACTTTGCAGTGGTTAGAGGATGTCCTGGCATGGTCTGTGTGGCATGTCTGCTCTGCGTGTCTGCCAGCAGAACAGCAGGCTTTCCTCTCCACCGCTCTCCCGAGTCAGCCAGCATACTTGGTTCATGAGTCTCTACTTGGTTCTGTCATTTCTCTGACATGCAGCGCACTGCCAGAGTTTTTGTTTGTATATCGTGCTTGGTCAAACCCTGTTTTCCCAGAAATGTTGTACATCACTGATGTTCAATGTCATGATTGTTTGGACTGCGTGTGGCTTTGGAGGTTAACAACTAAGTTAAAAATATCTTGTGTTTGAAAAAAAAATAATCTTTTTTTAGTTCCTACAGTAACTCCTGTAGTTATGTACACATCTCTGCTTTATTGCAACACGGAATGCTAAAGACTTGTATTCAAAGTGTCTATGTTGGTTTAAAAGGAAAGTGCATTTAATGTAACGTAAAGGTGTGTAATTAAGATAAAACACACCCAGCAACACATTCCTGTTGAACACTTATCCGTATGTTGATGACAAGAAAAGACTGTTGCCTAACTTTAAACATTAAAACAGTAAACCACATTCCAGATGGAAACATATCTTACTAAACCTATAAAGCAAAACAGATAGACAGGAATAAAAGTTACTGGAGGAGAACAAGAACATTGCATTTCTTCCTTAAACTAAATCAGTAATCTGCATTAATGTATGTATAACTTTAGAATCACCACAAAGCCGCAAGCAGAGCTCATTCCGGTTTTATACATGGAAGATATACATAGAACTGTATGATTCATCTTTTGATCAAGTCTGAGCCGTAAATACTTTGGTCAAAACCATGTACCTCAGTAAGAATACTTTTCTAGTAAGTCGGTAAGTGTTTGTGCCGCTACTAACTGTGGCAGAAATCCCTCCTGTGTGGCCAGGTTACATATAAAACAAACAACAGATGCTACAGTATATTGTTCAGTCACTACCCCGCCACATGAGAAATTGGTGACCCAGGTCACCTCACAGGGTGGTGTGTCTCTGTGTGTATGCTGCTAACCTCAGGGAATATACAGACCTGATAAAACTAACATTGTTCTTTGTATTTTTTATAGGAAAATATGGGATACCAAGGTTTCAGATCCTTCTACAAGGTAATACAATTACAACAATTTGTCATGATTGATAGCTATCTTTGATCTCACTCATTGAAATATACTCGCAGACGTCAGAAGTTGAACTTCTTTAAAGGCTTGAAAACCTGTTTAAGAGTTTCAATCAAATCTGATAAACAAAACCACACAGTCCTAATAACCAAATTTAGTTTTCAGTATATTTTAATTGTCAAACCCTTCATAAACAATATTTAAGAATATTTTGTATCTGTCACTTTCATCATTGCTATTTTAGTGCATATTTAATGTATTTGAGAAATACTAAAGATGTATACCACGTTATCAGTGGCTTTAAGAATATATGACAAGAACTGTTTTCTTCTTTCTAGATTGAGCATCATGTCAAAGAAGAAGGGATTCTGGATAGAGAAAGTTCACTGTCAGGGGTTTGAGAACTCCCTGTCAGAGTGCCTCGCTCAGCTGTCAATCGCCCGGAGTCCCACTCCTTGTAAGAACGGGAGGCATGCAGTTGTCAAGTGTGTGGCAGGACCTCAGTTTGCTCGCATTTCCTCTGGAAGACCCCAGGCCCCCTATCCAGCTGTGGTAAGATTGATACAGGGATGAATACACAGTGTTTTAATGAACTGCACTAAGCTGAGTTACAAGTTAAACTCTTCGGTTTTCTGCCCTGTACAGCCGGTGCGTCTGAAGGCTGGCCCCAGACTGGGTGAGGGTCGTGTGGAGGTACTAAGAGATGGAAAATGGGGGACCATCGTGGACCACATGTGGGACAGACCTGCAGCCAGTGTGGTATGCAGAGAACTCGGCTTTGGTACTGCCAAGGATGCCCTGAATGGAGCCTTTATGGGTCAAGGTAAGCAAGAGAACTGCTCCTGATCAGAAAAAAGGCTTCCACTTAACTGAGACTGGAAATCTAGAGAAGTCCACATTCAATCTAGTTGTTTTGAGTATGCAATTTGAATGTTTGAATGTGTTTATCACGCGTCATGGTATTCCAGAGAAGACAGGGAGACTTTTCCAGTCTTTTGCTTATCTTAGACGCCGCACCCGTCTGCGCTGACTGATAAGATAATGCATGGGCATGAGTGTTTGCCCGTCTGTCTGAGTCTGTATGTTACCTCTTGAAGCTGTAAAACGTGTTGATTGCAGTATCTCCAGCTGTGATTAAACAAGTCCCGTGCCAGGGCTAACAGCTGCCCAAACACCACTCACACACACATACTTTCACACAGAAAATGTAATACTATAAGCCATGGATGTTTACGTTGGCATTTGGTAACGTTAGCCACAGACATAATCTTGCTAGCTTCAAGCAATCTTTTCATTTACTCACTGAGGTGCTGTGGTCTTTTCCCTTCATTTTCAATTTTACGGCTTTGGTGATGTACGGATTCAGTCTCTATCCAGCTGCGCCAGTGGTGTCCCCACCCTTACGAGATGTGAGAACGGTTTCTCCATGCCTCAGTCTGGGGTGTAGTCTCTAATCAAGCTGATCAAGATGAAATGTGGGACGACAGTCTGCTGGTTTAGCTGTTCAGTTAATCATACATACAGTAGAGTATTTTTGAAGAACTCCCTGTTACCTTCAAACCTCTTCAATTGGGTTTTCTGTAGATGATGTCATTTAAACTGCTTTTCTTTTTGATGAGCCTGACAGAACTTAAATCTGGTTACGTTGGCTCCTTTGAAGATACTTTGAAAAGGCTTCACACCCCTTGTCGTCTGGATTCAATCAACACTTTCAGTTGTTGGGCCAGAATTCAGGTTCATCTTGGTTCCAGAAATCTTAGGCAGAGGTATAACATTTTTTCACTGATCCAACCATTTAGCTATATGTGTGTATATGCAGGTACTAGCATGGGTATTTTGCATGGCTGTGTTTAATACAATTAGTCTCAGATTCATACATTAAGATGTGGTTCTGGTTTTAAAAAGCCAGGTTTACTCTCTCTCTCATATTTTCTTCAACTTGAAATTGGCTATGTCCTTTGTGTGGTATTGTAAGGCCCAGTGCAAGGTCCTAACTAAGAAATTCTTGGGACATTGTTGGAACGTTTTACACATATAACATCACTCAGCTGCCAGATTTGTTCAACATCAAACAAAATGTAAGTGCAAATGCACAAAAAATAGAATAGAATAGTAGTTTCAAACACTCTCCGACCAGTAGATGCATTCAAATCTGCAGTCAAAAACAAGGTTTTGCGTGGGTAAAAGGTAGAACGCCAGTAAATCCCCCCCCTCCCATTAATCTAAACTGTATGAAAAAGCTTCTAAACTTAATACAATTCTTGCATTTATCTGAAGGCATTAGGACAACTATGCTAATAAGTCCAAATTGAGAAGTGCTCTGCCAGAGCAGAGTGCCATTACACACAGAGTGCACTGTGTTTACCTTGATTAAATTACATTCAAATGACACCAGGCCTCTACAAAATAACCAAGCACACCTCTACACACTGTTATAGGTTCAGCTGTTGGAGCGATGATACCTGGGACATGACGGACCCTGTGATCATTCGCCATCACACAGCCCTCCACCGCTGCACATACATGAACCAAAATAGAAGGAGTGCTTTGAGAAGGCAACACAGTCTTTGCACTAAGAGTAACCGTTGGTTGTTGTGCTTGCAAAATTAAAATAGACCCCATAAACACACTTTCAGGTACATACTCTCCTCTCTGAAGCCCACACACACGTGCATTCACACACGTACAGCAAAGTACTCTCCCTTTCCATCTGTCTGTCTGTCCTACATATACACTGCCATGCACAACGATTGGATTTCAAAGTGCTCTCATAGCTTCCTTTCTATAACATGCAGCCTTTTAGACATTTTACTGACATATAATTTTCCATGTGCTTGAAGGCCACATAAACACAGGGGTATATGTCGTTGAGGCCTAATATAGACTCTTTGATAGAACAAACCCTCTCTGAGAGAGACTCTCTGAAAGAGTGATATCAAATGTGGTTTTGTAAAAGTTTTGCATACAGTTCATTTCTCTTTAAACCATCCTTTCTGATAGAGCATAAACATTTTGTGTCAAACGTTTATACTTCACATAACTCTAAATACATTCAAATAAACATGCTTTATGTCAGCACGTGAGAGAAATTGAAACCGAAGATGCTAAAGGAGAGTATTGGATAATTTATTATGATCATAAAGGTTGTAGTCGACTGGCTGTTTGGCTTGAGAGAGAGGTCGGCCAGTCAGAGATTGGCTTTAATGTGGTCTCACTAATCAGACTGGTTGTACCACTTTCTATTTCACACCGCACAGAACATCCCCCTCTGAGATGAGTAAAGTTGTAATTTAATTTACATAATTATAATTTATATAATTATAATACCTTATGATTTGCAACCAAGCTTAAACATACAGTATGTTGATGGTTCTTGGCTTTTAGCATCTAAAAACGCATAGTCAGTCAGATCTATTTAGAAACATTATTTTAGCAATTGGCAAAGAAACGCAGAGAAAGAGATGTTCCATGAAAAGAAACACTACACGCACTACATTAATGTGCCTAAAACAGAATATAATTTCAGAGAGGTGAAGAACAGGGTTTCCCTTGTAACCGCTAACCAACTATTTAAGCTATTCTGAAAAAGAATCTGACCAAGTTGACTGTGTTTCCATGTTTCCAAGTATGTTTTCTAATCTATCCAATGCCAATTCTTATTATATGGTAATCAAGATCAACCTGTTTATTTTAAATACTACATTTAAGCCTCCACATTTATATCATTCCTGAATTCTGCTCTCATAGCTGTATCTTCTGTCGATCCTTGCCGTTTTATGTTGAAGTTGATTTGAGCATTTGTTGAATTGATGTCCGGCAGAATGAAAGTGAAGAAAATATTCTAAGCTCTGTTAAAACTCCATCTGCTAAGCATCTAACTCCCATCATCATTACATGTATTATCACCATCAGTAAGTTCAATTACAGGAAAAATGTTTCTATTTTCTTTTCTTAACCAACATTGTAACGTTACCGTGTAATTTTGCCTGGGAAGTCCATATACATTTAGAGTACTATATTACAAAAGGAAGTAAAACAACCTGACTGCCTGTGTATACTTCTGCATGTAAAGTGTGTGTGGCCAGTTTCTTGAAATTTATTTTTGGTTTTTGTGGATTTCCCAAACTAAGGTTTAAATACAGCGTGTCACTGTTCATTTTGAGGATCCCTCGTCCGGGCCCCATGTTTGTCTTTGGATCTAGTTTGTGGCCTTTACACTGTAGATAGCGGCGGAAGTGGTTTTGATGCTTCCTTTCATAAGTCTGAACCCACGCAGTGCGACCAGTGTGGAAGCAGGCCTACAATCTACCAAAACCAACACAGAGACAGATGAGGGGGTTAGCCTGCAATCTGCTCCATACCATTCAAGTTATCTTTCTACACGCCCTTCTTTCTTGGTTTCTCTCTTTTTCCCCCGGTTTTAGTGGTTTTGGTTGTGTTTATTTCAATGCTGCCTCATTTCAAAGTTTGCCGTTTGTGTCTTTTGTTTTAAGAAAACACTGTTGCCAGTGTTTGCTCTGTGTTTTCACACACGGCAGTCATTGTGGCAGCAGCTGTTTGTTTTCACAAAATCTTTATCTTAAGATTTATTCCCAACATCTTCTATGTTATTTAGAGATCATCTGGTTTAAAACCATAAACAGATATTGTGATAGTCTTTTATTTTGTACCCACAGAGTTGCTCTTGTTTGTTCACCCAGGGTGGTGGACTACACACAATGTTCTTGTTGTTGTGCCAAAAGCAACAGAATAGTGGTAATGAGGTGGGGCAGATCCCTAAAGCAGATGTTTGTGGTGTTGCCAACGCTTGGCCTGAAAAGCATCTTGTCACGACAGATAGGAACTTATCGTTGTTGGTTTGTTGGAAAATAGCAAAACATAATTACTTGAAGAGAATCAAGAGCATTGAATGTGTGAGAGCTCCTTTTCGTGATAAAGTCTGGTAATGCCTCTGTGTCTGCGTTTGCTGGCCCCAAACAGTGCACGATAAATACTGCCCTTCAGTTATGTCTATGCTCCTCTGGCTCCCATATATTCCTGCCTTATTTTTGTCAGCATAGTCTTTAAATCTACCTTATGTCCTCCTCCCTCTTCAGGTACCGGACCTATCCATTTGAACAGTGTACAGTGTATGGGGAGTGAGCGCTCCATCCTAGACTGCTACTTCCAGGAAGTTCAACCGTGGACATTCAAACACACCCAGGATGCCTCAGTACGCTGTAACATCCCTAAGACCGGAATGGAGAACACGGTATAAAAACAACTCTAAAACCAGACAAAAATGTATGAGCTTTCACTGATTGCACACTAACAACTGAATCCCTTTCATTTCCAGGTGCGAGTTGTTGGTGGCAGAGTCCCATCAGAAGGCCGCGTTGAGGTGTTAATGGATGTTGGGGGTCGTAAGCGTTGGGGCTCTGTCTGTAGTGAGAACTGGGGCATCAATGAAGCCATGGTGACATGCAGACAGCTCGGCCTGGGTTTCGCTGCCAGTGCTCATCAGGTAACAACCTTCCTGACCAATTACATCCATAAGGTGTTAACAATCATGTCATTTTGTTCTCTGCCTTTATTCGTAATCTTGAAAAACTTTTGTCGAAGTCTCTAAAATAATGGGCATGTTGTCCTGAATGAACAAAAAATGTAACACTCCCACTTCTAAACCAATTAGTATGTTTTTAAAAAAGCCAGATTAGTGTTAAGAGGCATCATTCGTCCAAGATTTGTCAAAATCCCATCTGCGGTGTTTGGGTTATTGATGAAAAAACAACGAATGGATGAGAGGCCAATCCATAGTCCCAGCCCCTGTATTTACTGTGTTGGACAATGTGCTATGATCCTACTTATTGATAGAAAACCTGACAGGTTTGCTTTGTCCTTTGACCCCGCCCCCTTCCTTTTACAGGATACCTGGTACCGGCCCGGTCACTCGAATGCCAGTGATTTGATTCTCAGTGGAACTCACTGTGTGGGCACGGAGCTTTCAATTCAACAGTGCCGGCGCAACAACAATCTCCACTGTCCTCGAGGAGGTGGGACGAAGGCCGCTGGGGTCAGCTGTTCAGACAGTAAGTACAGCCTTCTTTGTAGCTCACATCTTCTCCAATCACTCTAAATCAGTTTGAATCCTAACATAACCTCTCCCATCTGACCTTCTTCAGCGGCGCCTGACCTTGTTCTGGATGCCCAGCTGGTCCAGGAGACAGCCTACCTGGAAGACCGACCCCTCCACCTGCTGACCTGTGCCAATGAGGAGAACTGTCTGTCCTCGTCCGCTGCCAGGATGAACTGGCCTTATGGCCACCGCCGCCTGTTGCGGTTCTCCTCCCGCATCATGAACATGGGTCGGTCCGATTTCAGACCCAAAGCAACAAGAGAGAGCTGGACATGGCACCAGTGTCACAGGTATAGCATCTTTCAGGAGTTTAGGGAGGAGTAACATCGCTTAGGTTGTTGCAATGGAAAGAACTGTTTAAATACTTACTATAAGTGGGATGTTGTGGTTGCCCCTGTGGTAATTCTAAGTGTTTTTTTGGGGGAAACTGTGGTTTAGTGTCTGGGATTCAGGTGAGCTGTGGTTTTAAGAGGTTTTAAAAAGATATTCGGACAAACACCTGTTCCTCATAGAAAATTGCTTTTACGTGCATTAATGAAAATAGCTCCCTCCTTGTTGAGTAATTTGGGTTATATTTAATTTAATTGCACTCAATTGCTACCAGGAAAAAAAACATTCTGAAGTGTGATGTCTATGCCAGTGTGCGTATGGTTTGACAGGGGGGCTGTGGGTAGCGTGCAACACGGGGCATTACAACAAAAGAGCCTTTGTCTGTCAACGGTCCACAGCAGCAATTTGTACATTAGCTCTACATAGACTAAATATTGTCCTCAGGTCTACTTGTAACAAATTCCACTCTACTTCTCAGTTTGCTCACCTCTGTAAGTTAGTTTCTTGTCAGGTGACGAGAGCACCTTCAAGCCTGTCGTCATGAGAGAAGAAGGGGCCATTTGAAGCCCTCAGTGTTGGCTGTGTGACATGTGTCCCAGTAGGTTATGGGTGGCCTGAAACAGTGTGTCATCCCTCTGGATTGATTAGCCTCCCTGCAGCACGTGTCTGTGGAAATGACTGCTGAACCAATCCAGTCACACAGGTCGGATGTAATACAGTACAGAGGACAGGGCAGCCCACGCACGGTCAAGTCCATTTCAGTTTGTAACAACAACACATCAGAGCTATGAACGGGTGTTTCAAAGCCCTCCATTCACTCAGAACGAGTAAACAGTTCAACCAAGCCGGCACTAAAACAAGCTTCTGTGAGAGGTGTTACGGTGACACCCACGCTCATGTTCGAGCAGTGAGGTCATTAGGCTACAAGCCAAAGGGAGCCAGTGTTCACCTAGCGTAAATGCACACACTCATACACTAACAGACACACACACACATATACACACTCTCACCTGGAGTTTCCCCTTCTGTCGTCCCAGGCACTACCACAGTATCGAGGTGTTCACGCATTACGACCTGCTTACTCTGAATGGCACGAGGATCGCAGAGGGACACAAGGCCAGTTTCTGTCTGGAGGACACGTATTGCCCTGAGGGTAATATTCACTATTCATGACTCCCACTAAAACACTGTTTCCCATTAGTGACAGGAAATTAATATCAATATTTCAGCTGCAGCTATTTAGATTTTTACTTTGTGGTTAATGTGTTAGATCGCTGCTGTTGTTGTTTGTTCACTCTCCATTTACTTGTTATATCATGGATGAAATAGCTCGTATGAGAAAGCGGAGTTCATATGTAGACTGCTGCAACTCAAGAAGCTAAAGACTCTTAAAGATAACAGGGAATGCCAAGCAGTAAATGAGCTTTGTTGTTGTGATTGATAATGTTGTGGGTGTGTGTGTGTGTGAATGTTTCAGGAGTCCAGAAGCGCTTCTCCTGCTATAACATGGGGGATCAGGGTATCTCTGTGGGCTGTTGGGATACATATCGCCATGATATCGACTGTCAGTGGATTGATGTGACGGATGTACGGCCAGGAGACTACATCTTCCAGGTCAGAAGTCATTTTATATTTAACTTCCCCTTTTGCAGTTTGGGTACATTTTCTCATATCCCGTACATCAAACGGCATCATAGTTCTACCATTTTGGAAGTATGCTCATCATGCTCTTTTACCAAGAGTTACCTGGGAAGATCTGTGCCACTTATGTCTGTATGGTAAATATGAAACTACGACCAGAAGCCAGTTAGCTTAGATTAGCTACAACACATTCTTGGCTGCTTAGGTGCAGAAAGGAGTCTGGAATCTCTATTGGTTACATGGAAACTTTGTAAGACTCCGACTACACCCAGCCAAGAAATAGTCCAACACATAAACCCCCGTAAAACCATGACCTGGCAACGTTACCGTTACGTTTGTCATTAAGGGACAAAGTTAAGTTTACATTTAAGGTAATCAATGTATCTTAAAGTTTCTAATTTCGTTAATACAAAAAAAGGTATTACAGGATCATATGTGGACTTCCTCATTTAATGGTTTGTGTTTCTGTCTATTCCAGTAAAACCCTTCCAACACTCACTTCATAATCTTCCCCTCAACCACTCCTCCGTCTTTCATTATTCTGACCCAGGTTAAACACTCAAGTCATTGTGGCTACAAAAATAAAACACATCAAGGACCATTATCCTCCATTTCCAGTTTAGACCACGGGTCCCACCATGTACGCAGCAGTCCTCAGATCTCATGCTGCCAATTACCTCCCAGCTGTGGCAGATTGGTTGCCGTGCAACTCACTGTCTGATAATTACTGCTGTCACCAAGTGTGTCTAAAAGGTCACTCTCAATCTTTGTAATTACACTCCTCTACTCTCTATTAAAGACAGATTTTTTTAATGTACTCGCAAAAGACGTGACAAGCATATGTATAGACGCATGTGCTGACTGGATGTATTTCAAGCATGTTGAGCAGTGTATAATTATAAAGTCATACATGCTGCAGCGCAATGTGGAGGCGTAAAGAAAGAATGAATGATAGAGGACAGAAATGGAATTGAGAGAAATGTAAGAACAAAATTGGAAGAACTACTGAAGGCGAAAAGGTCAAGGTCATTTGAGGAGAAAAAGCACTGAGAATACATAACCAAATGTAACTGAAGAACAAGAGAGAAAAAAAGAGGAAAGTAAGCCAAGCGGGTAGTTATAGTAGTTATTCACCATTACTGCAGAATTGAAAAAGGATAAATATATTTGACTGCATGTCAATCTCTCTACTGCGTTTTCTTAAATGTGTCCAGTTAAGTGCAGGTAATGCCTGACTTTTCTGAACCTGGGCTCGACAGAAAGATACAGCAGGCCTAACCTTGAACCTCCCATTGCCAATAAAACTCACCAATTACCCAAATTAACTATTGCCTCCCTTTAGTCAAACAGCAGCTCGTCCCCCCTTCCATTAGGAACGGCTAATTTGGCACCAAGGAATTCCTCCTGCTCTGTTTTTATTTTTATTGCCACTTTCTCACTGAGCCACACATTCTGCCCCTGAACGGGCCCTCTTCAAAAGCCTCGTACACTCTGGTCCTACACTGTCATTTACCCTGAAAAATTAAGAGACAGCATTTGTGCATTCACTTACTTTTAAAAGTTGTTTGCCTTTTTTAGTTTAGTTTGCGTTGGTTCTCCCTGTAGCTGTTTGTAACATGTACTTAAAGTGGGTGTAGCAGTTTACAGAGCCGCTATTAGAGTAAATGGCTTCACAGTATTATCACCAGACCAGATTAAGAGAATGGTTGTATCAGCAGATATGGAGCTGTTCTGCAAATGACACACTGTTAGTACAGTGTATGCCAGCACTCAGACATATAAACATGCTTGTGCATAACTACTCTATTGCAGCACACTTTAATTTCAGGCAAATTCAGTCATTATTGCATACCTACTGTATGTTGGTGCGAGTAGCAACCGCATTCCATGAACTTCAGCTGTAAAGTTGCATAACCTCTAATATAGCTGTAAAGTTGCATAACCTCTAATGCAGCTTCTTATGTGTTTTGTGGGCAGAAGTTTCTTTGTTACGTGTTTTCATTCAAGTTATAAAGTATTTTATGATGAGCTACCCTTAAACATCTACCAGTGTATTCTGTAATTAGAATTACGCACGGTAAAAGCAATTGTTTCATGCCAGATGTCATTCAGTGCATATGCTTAGCTGAAGGCTACCAAGCACACTCATTCAACGTTAAGTCAATGAGAAGGAAGTTTATGCATAGTGTATTTATATCTCCAAATAGGAATACTATATGGAAAAGTCATCCAGCTTTTTATAGATGAAAAAGGGATTGACTATAAAAACAATACCGGCCGAGAGTGCTGTTTAATAACAGGCCCTCTTACAATTTAACATCCAACTGCTCTTTATGTCAAATGGCTTTCTCAGTGTGTATCGAGAGGGGACATATTTTTTGTTTGACCATGTGCCTGGCCAGCTCCGGTTACAGTATTAGATGAAAGTGAGAACAACAAAGTCATAAATTCTCCCTGTTTTCTAATAAATGTTTCTGGTGATGATGAAGTATGCAGCTGCAAGTCATAAGGTCAGAAATAATGTGATATTGTGTCGTTTTTAACAGAGGTTGTGTATGATGGTATTGTTTTGCAGGTGGAAGTGAACCCTGCAATGGACATGGCTGAGTCTGACTTTATGAACAATGTCATGAGATGTCGGTGCAAATACGATGGCCAGAGAGTGTACATGTATGGATGTCATGCAGGTGAGCACAGAAAAGCCTTTTCCTCTTTTGTTTTTTCATCCTGATTCCACCCCTCCTCGGTCACTGAATTTTATATCCTTTTCCCTTTTTAAGGCGATGCATACAGCGCAGAGATTGAGGACCTGTTTGAGCACCAGAAGCAAATCACCAACAACTTTGTTTAGCCGTCCCAGGGGCCCGGAGCAGAGGCCTTCCAGTGGGGCCCAGAGTCTACTCAGGGTGGGCAGAGGTCGATGGCCCTAAGCCCTTGGGACTTCAGGACCCACAATAACAGTGTACACACAACATGGCGGCTGTTCACCTCCTTGGCAGATGTGGAGAAAATATTCATAAGCACATCATATCACAGCAGCAACCATTGCAGAGACTCCATTGTCAACAAGTGTGGAAAAGGTGCCAAACAGGTCGACATGTATTTTACTCTAGTTAAGTAAGAAAATACTGGATAATGATTCAAACTATACAGAATTGTGTGAATGTGGATGACTTTAGCTAGTTATTCAAGGTGTTTGGTGGGAAAAACTATTTAAAAACAATTTAGAAGGCAGTGCAGTTGGTAAAACTCATATCCAATGTAGAACAAATGTATTGAATTTTGTAACTCTTGTGCCTTTACATTACTTCAATATTGGTGCTCTTAACATTACTGTATGTCCTTCAAGAACCTCACTACATTTCAACAGTGGCCTAAAATTCATCTTGGGTAGTTTTCTTTTAAAGTTAATTAGGTATTTTATAATTGCTTTGACTTTAACAAAATCATTGTTTTAGACAAGTATAGTAGTGCTACAACGTTTGCTTCTTATCTAGAAGCAAAGAGGTTGTCCAATGATTTTTATTGAACAAAGCACTTTATCGTTTCAACATCAGTATTCTAGTGTTGCCCCGATGCTTTGCCACCAAAACGACTTTATTGTGTTATACATTTCAAAAAGTGAAATATTAGGTTTCTGTTTTAGTTTTCATATGCAATGTATTTATACCGAAACTTTATTTATTCACGGATTTCACACATACACAGCATGCTCAGTAAAGACATTTTTAGTTTACGCATAATTAACAAAACAGATTTGTTTTCCTTATTTAATTAACCATGTTGTTATTGTCCCATGATGCAGATTAAACAAATGTTATATTTTAGTTAAACAACTGTAACTGTAGAGTCTCTTCTCTCCCATCCTTACCGCTGGGAGGGAAACCGGTCTGACGAAACCACAGTATTGTGGCAGGCAGGCAGGCTGGCTGGGTTTTGAGAGCATATAAAAAACCTTTTAATTACATCTGTTTAGGTTTGACATAAGGTTACGGTTAAGGTTAGGGATATAGCATGTGCTTTATAAAGAAACACGGTGGAATAGTTTCTTATGTAATCACAGAGAGAGCGAGAATCTTTACACAAACTACATGAAAGATTCAGAGTTCTGAAAGATTCACTGAGGGACACAGTGATTGTAAGACAGATTGAGAGAGAAAGAGAGAAAGGGATGAAGTTTGGAGAAAGACTTGTGCAGACAGACACTTTTTACTAGCAGAGCTGCCTTTTTGTAGGCAGTCATACAAATACCACAATCTGGCATACTCAGCTCCCCACCGAGAACAACATGTTTGTCTGGGAGGAAAAACAACACAGCAAACAGTGGCCCTATATTTTGTACTAAAGCTGGGCCTGCTAAAATATACTACATTCTTTCTTTGCTGAAGGTTTAGCTCCTCAGCAAACTATGATGCAACTCCACTTTTTTACAACATGAAACTTGTGTTAATCATGTTGTTTTACCCCATTACTGTGTTTGATGTGTATGGCTTATTGTCTTAGTGGTTAAACATGTTAAGATGATTTTCTAATGGCCAGCAACCAGGACTCGTTGTGGAAAGGACAAGTCACTCATAAAAACAAATGCAGACTTGATTAATTTCTTTAGCACATTGTTTTCCCCCTCACTGGGCCTTTATTATTTTGACTTGATGGATGGTTTAGAAAGAAGGCTTTTTAGAATAACCTTTACTAAGGTCTTCCATGTAACAAAAAACAGGTTGAGAGGCTAAAGAAAGCATAAAGACGTACAAGTCTGTGTGTTTGCTGATGTGCTTTTCTGTTATGTTGTGCGTGTGTACAGTTTATATTGACATATTATGGTCTGTTCTATGTGTTATTTAAAATGATATGCCATTCAATATTTTAAGTTGGTTCATATTCACCGCTCTCATCATATTACTGTATTATACCCATGCTATATGCATAGCACTGGAACATTGTTTTTCATGGCCAGTAGTGCTTTTATTTTGTCTTTAAAGCTGAGAGTCTGAGCTATACAACACTTATCTACAAACATATTCATAGAAAGCTGTACTCTCAGGGACTTAAACCTCATCTAAGAGAAAGAATAAAGTGTCATGTGATGTCATTCAGGTTGTTAGCTGTGATGCATAGACTCTTACAGAAGGTAATGTGTGCTTGCATGTTTGTGGAGGATAACTTTTTGATAGACACTCGCTGAGTCAGGAGCAAATTTCAGTTAAAGACCAAATCACAATCTCTTCATTCATCATTACTGTGAATCAATTAAACTTCTTCACATACTAAGCTGTCGTCTACCTCCTGCCTCCTTCTTGATGCTAAAACATGACACTGCAGAATATGTTTTTATAAAAAGAGGCTTCAATTGTGAATACAGAAGCTGATATTATCCTTTTCAGTCCACCTGCTCCGATACATATGATTCATTCTGTGGGTGAACATCTGATCTGTCATGCTGGTCACTCAAGCCATCTTGGTTTTCAGACATTTAAAAAAGGCTTGATGGAAACTAGAACTTTATTGTACAAGGTTTCCCCTAAAATGCCTAAGCTGCCCAAAGACAACCCTTTAAAGCTGTTAGATTGTCTGTGACTAAATCCTTTGCAAACACTGCCCCTCCTGGGAACCGAGAAATCGCCTAACTATTTCAGTAAGAAAAATACACAAAAGTGTCCAGGGATTAATGACTACATTTGAGCGTATCAAAGTAGGTGGAGTAATCAGCTATGTCTGGAAAGGAAATGTACTCTTAACAAAAGACTGATTTGATCATAGCTGACAAGTCCACCCAGAAAGAAAACAGCGGAGCTGTGAAGTGGTCGCTCGCTGGGATGAAACAGCTGCTGGGCAAACAGGAAAGGAAAACTTGAAAGCAGAGCACCTGGGTTCACAGAGTGTACTCACACACATTCAGCATCCTTTCATGCCCTTTCAGCATACTGTATTTCTGTAAACACACGTGAACACATACTGTGAGCAAGTATAGTGGACTTCAAATATTGTCACTACTTGGAAAAAGCAAAAATGATCTAATCCTAGTGTCAGACACTAGATACGGTCTGGGCCTTGCTTTAAGAGAGTGGGATGTTCCGAGTCAGAACTTGATTACATTTCCAGCACAGCGGGGATACGTGTGGATCACCCCTTCCCAAAGATAAAGATAAAACGGAACAGGACAAAGAAAACAATTTGAGGCAAGGAAAAAAGTTGTCGACCTATGACCGAACTCCATACATAAATGCTCAGCCAAGCAGTTCTCATTTTATCCTTACAGGCACACTTCCTGTTTGCTGCACGTGTTTTTATTCAGGAGGCCCCCTTCGCCACTCCACCCTGACCTGATGGGGACCACAGGCGGCTCCACAATGGAGACTGTGTGCGCTCACTGAATGACAGACCTGTCCATACAAGCTACAAGGACACCCCCCCTCCCTCTTTATACACACACACACACACACACACACACACACACACACACACACACACACACACACACACACACACACACACACACACACACACACACACACACACACACACACACACACAGACACACACATACACACACACAAACAAACAACTGAAGGGCATAACAGGTTCTGCCGTCATCTCTCATGAAAGCAGTGTTCCATGGTTTATAGCGCAGACAGACATGTCGTAGGATTTGATCACAAGATTTTTGTGATCAAACTTCAGATTATTCAGCAGGAATGTGTCTGCTTAAAGCCAAATGGCTGCTTCGATAATAAAAACCCTTGAACCTGTCTGGATTTGTGCTGCCTCCATGATGACATGCTTTTTTTCACATTAGAGGTGATAAGCTTCTTCTATATAATGCAAGAAGCTAAGAATGCTCATTAATGTTGTCTTCCACTTAAAATTGATTTGCACGCGCATAGTATGTGCTCATGGATCATGAGCAGACCGCCTGACACACAGGCCCTAACTCATCACCTGGGATTGTTAATATTTACTGATAAGGAGATGCTTTCATGAATAATTAAAACATTTGCATAATTGTCCCATCCAGTTAAGTGAAAAAACACATTATGAGACACATTCAATTTCCATTTCAGGCCCATTGAGAGAGTGAATGAATAGTCACCGAGATATAATGACTTACAGAAGCAAAGAGAACGCTAACAAATTAGTACAATGCCTTTTTCTTATAGGATTGTAAAATGTTATCTACTTCTCTATGCGCTTAGTGTCTTCTTAGGAGTGTGTGAGCCCTTGTATGCGTGCGTGCCTTTGCTCATGCACGTACTCAACCCCCCACCACCCCAATCCTCTCCTCTCCACTATGAGATTTATTGCGAAACAGCCCTGTGAGAGAGTACACATGCTCTGCCCAGTCTCCATACTGCAGCCTGACAATTACTGCTATATATACCGCTCCAAATGAGAGCCATGAACCGGTGTGATTATAGGGTGGAGCACAAGCAAAGAGGGAGAGGGGGGAAACGAAAAAAGTAAGGCAAGTTGAGAGAACAGGGGAGAGAGACTGAGAGAAGAAGGGAGACAGGCAATACAAGTGGAAGTGACTCAAGTCTGATGTAAATGGCATTGTTCACTTTTCATAAATCACAGTGTTTATGAAACAGAAGGTTTGAGCCTGAATAGCTTCCTTTTTTTAAATGGTGAAGTGGGAGGGTGAGATTAAAGGGATGAGAAGCATGCAGGGAATGAGCAGCATCTTCTCCACTTTGAAGATTATGGCCTCGGTCTGCATACTTCTCCTTAATAAATTACACAGGAGAGCCTCAAATGCCAGAAAACTGTATATGGCAGAAGTTACATATGGTAAAGAAGTGCTGCCCTCTTCTGGAAGTGAGGGAATCAAGTAAATTGAACTTGTATGAGATCTTAACATTTTTGAAAGAAGTTACAAAGTAGCTTGTTATCATTCAACAATTTTATTTAAAGGTGTCCTATCATGCAGGATGCACTTTTGTACGTCTTTTATACATGAATATGTGTTCCTGGTGTTCCAGGGAACTCACCAAGTGTCAGAAAACACAACCCTCTCTATTTTCCTCCATACCTAAATCTCTTGAAAAGGGGCTGCAACGGATCTGATACAAACTGATCCAGATTTGAACACTTCTATGACGTCACAGAAGCGGCGCTACGGCTATTGGGCCAACTCCACCAATCGCTGGAGACGCTGTAGTACATATGCCAGGCCTGTAGATGGTGCTGTTCTCACAGAATCAGCCCATGCAAAGACAGTGTTAAATTGAGCGAAATAAGGAATGGCTAAAATGCATGATCTGTTTGGTATTTTGAAAAATAAAAAGTATAAATATGCCTCATATAGGTATGGTCCTACACTATATTATTCAAATATAGCATGATAGGTCCACATTAAATAACTGTGGAGATACTTTTTTTTTTTGAAGGGATAACATATGTCAAAGGACCACAGGCTGGATACGAACATCCTGCTAATTTTCTGGTCTTCAGTGAAAACCAAGATTAGAGAACCAATAGAGAAATACTTCTGTAAGCCTGGCAAGAAAATTGACATAATAGAAGAGAATGCTTGACGCGATCATCCCGAGGTGAAGAATCTTCCACGGGCTATAAACAGTCAGTCTTCATATCTGTTCTCCATCCGTCTCTCACAGAGCTTGTCACCTCAGTTGAGTGACAGCCTGCTGTCAGTCACGGGCTGCCCTGACTGTGCGGTCACCTCCGCCCGGCTGTGACATCAGGCTGCCTTAAAAGGGGCATCTAAAGAAAGATTGATAACACAGGAACTGATGTCACAGCGAAAATCCCCACATATGATGTATTGAACGGCGACATGTAATGGATGCAGGATGCTGCCGAGCTCAGGCCCCGGTGATGAGCCATTCACTAAATAGATCAGTCTACCTAATGGGGTCATGAGACTGTGAGGAAAGCTGTGAACTGGGAAGTGTTGAGTTGAGAATTGGCAGTTCTTTCAACCCCCCCTCCATGAGCAAAAACCATCCCTGTGGGGGGAAAAAGCAGCGGGATCACATTACCCATGGACCCGTTTTCATCGCAGAGCAACTCACACTCTGCCTCACTCCAGCGGCTCGCATAATTGGAAGCATCTTGGCATGAAGATAGAGTCAAGGTGGCATATCAATGGGCGCGTACTCCAAGGGCATGCAGATAAGAAAAGGCTGCTTCTCTTAACAGGTCGTGTCCATGATAGGGTCACTGGCCCTCCCTAAAAAGACAGCAGGCTGGGTATTGACTCACATACAAATAGCTGAAGCTGATCACTGGTGTGGAGCTTTGTTATACAATTCACTCCCAGTGGCACTCATCCCTAACGCCAACAAGAAACTGTTGTGTTACCAAGCCTTGTCTCATTATGTATTCATGTATAGCAGCAACAAAATCCTGCGGCTCAGGATAGAGGAAGCCTGTGATGATATTTTTAGAGTATAATTTTCTCATGAACGTTAAATCTAAAACGTTTTCTTATTGTTGTTGCATTACACCAATGAGAGCACTCTCCAGTCCCTGCAGTGGGACATTGGTACGTCCGGATTGAACAGGGTTGGGCAACACCTGGATTCTTTGGGGACATATTCACTGCCCCACAATGCAAATCAACAGCATCTTTCATTAGACCCTCCCACAGGTAAATGCCCAGACCTTTCAAACTCCATGTCACCTGTTTTTATGTTTTTAAAACAGGATTTATTTTTAAAACCAAAATGAGACAACACTGATGGCAGCACATTAACATCATCCTGGTTATTTTCTCAGAATGGACAAAAGCATGTTTTCATTGCAGGGTCTTTTCCAGGGTAACAATAACCTTTACCTGCATTTATCAGGGTCTAAACTTTTTCCTTGTGTGATTGTAAAAAGTCTTTGCTTGGGAAATAGTTCTTTACAAAAGGGCTTGCAGCACTAAACGTGACAACAAGGCGTTTTTGCTGAGTAAAACAGCCAGAGGAAACGTGAGTATTCAATAAGCAACAAGAGTATAAAGACAACGTGATGGAGTGCTAACCATGAGTATATATGTTCTCATGGCAAATGTATGCAAAATCGTATGCAATATTCGAAATGTGTTTGTTCCACTGTGTTGCATTATGTCAGAAAAAACTTATCAGAGCAACATTTTCAGTCAGTGATTTTCTGAATTACTCTTAAAAAAAGGATATAAATACATTTGACCAGCTGTAAGCCCTACACCGACTTTGCAGTACTTCTCATATAGCCGTAATAATAAGGGTCAGATATTTTTTCTCCTGCCTACTTGTTCTGTCTCAGCTAAGCATCCTCCATTTCCCCACTGCTCCCCGACATGCAACAGTATCCACTCCGCTCTTTGCCTCTCCAGAAGCGGGACTCCGCCACCTCTGCACAAATAAAACTGTGTGCCAAGCCGCATTAACTCTGCATCCTTATCGCCTTTCTGACTTGAGACATTTTATGAGCGGGAGCCTTCAGCCCCTCTCAGTCTGCAACAACAAGAAGAGGCATGCTTTATGCACTGCTGCGTCACCACTGTTTACTATACACCATTATCATCTAACTGCATGTAGGCTATACTACGAAAGGTCACATTTTGGACTTCAATTCATCACCTCATTATATGATGTATTTAAAGCCTTACAGCTGATCCAGAGCTGGGTGTAGGTAAAATTCAGCAAAGATGTGGTGAGGTTGCACGTAAACACAGCTATGTGTACACACCTAGTTGAAGCATAAGACCTGCTGAGGCCGTGCTGCCGGCCTAAACCAGCTCTCTGTCTCTGTTAACGTTTCTGCCCACAAACACTGACCGCACCGGCCCTTGCTGTCTCTGAAATAGGCGTTTATGCTTACTGAGAAGAAATAGACTGCCGGGAATGCGTGCATACTCTACAAATATCTTATAAAAAGTGTTGAATAATGTGAAAGTAAAAAAAATGTAATTCCAAAACCAGCGGCATGTTTTGTATTGGTCAACATGCTGCACCGGGACACATTCATTTTATGCTCCTGCAATTCTAATGTGCGGTCTGATAATTTTTGCTTTTCAGTATGCATCAACTTTTGCCTGGATCATTTTTTGTATTTTATTTCAGCAACATTGCTCAGGCTTGCATTGGAATACAGCATTAGTATATGCAAAACCTCATAATCATGCTGTGGCTTTGGCCCCTTGTGGTTCCTACAGCAGTGACTTAATTCTGCTCCACTAATCATAATAATTATAGATATTACAGTATCCTTGGTAATTACTGTAGAGCACTGGCTCCTATCTTTAATGGATGCTTAAACAAACAGATTTCAGATAAGTTTGGGAAGAAAACTAATCTATGGCCTCTGAGGGGAGATCAATCAGGTGAATGGGTTGGGGTTGGGAGGGTGTAATAGGGTGGGGTTCGGTAATTAATACAGAATGCAGTAAGAGATGGAACCTGGCTCTTACTATTTTTTTTTTTCAATTTGCGTCCCTTTCATCCCTACATCCCTCCTTCTCTCTGTGCCTTTGCCACATTATTTATCTCTGCTGTCAGACCATTGTTGTGATTATGGATGTCATGCAGCCGTAAAGCACTCCACGATCAATAGGCCTGAAATTAAACCAAAAAATGAATTTCCGCAGTGTCGGCCCCATGCACTCCTGAGCAGGAATTACCTTGCAGGAGAATGGCTGATTATCCCACTGAGGAGACAGCTACAGAAACACAGGGGGAGGGATGGTGCCTGACTGCGGCTGGCGGCACTGGCAGTCAGTGTGAGAACAGTTTTACTGGTTAAGAAAAAAGCTACAGGCCACAGAACATGGTCGTATATGTTGGAACGTTGTCTAACCAAGCCCTCAAACACATGTTTACATTCGACAAAACATTACAATTCTCATACTGGGATAAGTCGACCTACTGATCCAATATTACGGAACATTGAAAGTTGTATTTAAAATGAATTGTGTGTAATGTAACGGGTCAGGGATATTCTTCATGACACAGGCTTACTAAGTAGAGGATGTAGTCATTTTTTACAGCCAGAGATCAATACACCATTAAGCATGATGAGATGAAAAAGTGCTCATTACTCCTCTCATGAGTTCAAAAGAGAAGCCTGGGCGACTTTGGTCAAACGGCAAGACCTTCACCGATGAACAACACAAAACAACAATATCTTAAAAAGCTGGGAGATTTAAGAGAATGCTTATAAGAACTATAGGAGAAAGAGTGTTGCAGAAAAGAGAACGAAAGGTGCAGTAAAGATGTGCAACCCCTATTCTGCGAAGTTATGTTATGGTCTGTTAAAAGCCAGGTTGCTTGACAGTTGCAGTCTTTTTTGGGCAAGGCAACAAGCACACTATAAAACCTACAGCGCTCTTTGTTTTGGGGACTGTCACTGTACCTACTTTCACTTTGCTATCTGTCTTGTCCACCAAGCACTTGCTATTAATCCTTAGCCACTGACATGGGGCTATAGAAGACAGGGATGTCAGGGGAAGTGTTTTCATGCTTTTAAAATACCTTGTGTAGTTCTCTTAAACTCGCCTGTCTTCCAGCACCTTCGCTTCTGCATCCCTCCACCGGAGATGGACGCATCCTTTTGTTTGTCACTTGTTTTCGTTGTCCTTCATTTAGTATCGATTTGCTATTAATGCCAGAGCATCATGGAGGGAAGGAGGCAGGGGTTTAGGTGGCTGCAGCTGCTTGACAGGCTTCTTCATCTCCGAACAGGAAGTTTGGTTTACATCAGCCGTGGGGCGGGACCTGTCATCAGGGGTCCTCAGGGCTAATGGGCTGGATTTATGCTGTCCTCTCCTCCTCTCAGTGTGGACCAAGTGGAAAGAAGCTTAGGTCACTGATCTTAAGCTCTTTTCATTGTTTTCTTCAATAGGTTATCATTAAGGTTTGGAGACAGAAAGCTGCTGCTCCAGACAAATGTATGATGAGCTGTGAATTCGGACCTTAAATCTGGTACGGTTATGACTTAAATGTATTTATATAACATGGTCAAGTCACCTAAAGTCATTTCTTTGCCTTTATCTAACTTGACACATCGAGACACATTTTATTAATCACTTCTCCAAGAAGCCTGGTGCTGGGCAATAACCACAGTTTGGTTATCAAATCAATTTGACAAATCCTCTGAGAATTGTAAAATTGTCTTGGAGCAAATGGTGGCCTGACACTCTGGATTAGCGGAAAAGATGTGACTCCGGACTGACATCTAGCCATGTGGCTCGTGTGGCGGTTTACAAAGAAAACATCATATTCTGTCACTCATGACTTTGTGGTAGGATGTCAATAAAGGTTAGCACTCTAATTACGTAGGACAGCCATACCTGGAAGCAAAGTGTATTATAGCTCAATGCACCAGCTTTATCAAAAAGTTATGAAAACACAATGTGACTTGTGATTTGGTCTCACAGTTCAAATGAAAGGAAACAAACGTGCAAAGGACATTTTACTTTCTGAGTAGATTAATTAAATTGACAGTTTTATCTCAAGTGACAACACGCATGTGACTAAAATGTATGTATTGTTTTATATTTCATGAGGACAGCTATATGATTATTTTACCATTGCTTCCTATTCCTGTTATTTCCTCCTCACTCCGTCTCTCTCATCCTTGTGATCATCGCGGTGACTGAACTCATTCTCAACTATTTATTTGCTTTATTTCCTGAGATCAGCTATAAAGAACAAACACTATTAAGCCAGCCAATCAATAAGGGAACATCAGCACTGTTATCCCCCCCGCCCCCCTCTCTCCGCAAAATAGATTTATATCTTCTGCCTGAGCAACATAAATCATATATTCATACATTAAATTAAAAATGTGATTGATAGCCACGCAGAGTGTGTACAAAACCTCATGATGTAAAAAACTAATATTAGTTGGGGACTGGGAAGGGTGATGAGAAAACAAGTATTGTTCTCCAAATGTAATTCTTCACAGTCTTGTGAGGACATTCAAGTTAAGGAGATGAGTTGTAGAAAAAGGAAAAACTGACACTTGAATCTGCAGCTAAAGAAGCAGATAATGTAAATAATCATAAGCATTGAAACTCAAATACAACTCAGTGTTACTCAACAGTTGTTCACAATAGAAACATTAACTGTAAGAATGGCTAAAAGGCTAACTCGGGGTCCAAGAGACATACATCTTGACTTCTTAGGAGCTGGCCTGGTCCCAGCCTCTATCTTCTGCGTGTCTTTCTGCAAGGCATGTGGAGAAACAGGTCCATTCACAAAGTGACACTTAATGGGATATGTACAGATTGTGTCATGCATTACAGGACCCAATGGCTGTGGGAGCATACCAGGGGAGAGAGGCAGAGAAATATGGCAGCATCCATCAGAGGCTGGGCCAGAGAGGAAAAGGTGCAGGAACAGAGAGGAGACGAGGGGGTTGGGGGGCTGCCAAGGACATTTAAGAGAGCTGTCAGGGGAGGCTGATCTATGAAGGACCCTGTTGGCTAAACCTATATCCATGGAAAGTGAATAAGTGCAGTCACAACGCATGCTGTAACACATGCGCTCACACCCCAGAGGGCAAGTATAGTAGAGTAGTCTCTGCACACAGGTTCAAAGATCAGAGATGGAGATCATCCACACAGAAAATCTAATGTTTCCAAATGTGTGATTGAAGCATGAACATATAAAAACAACAGCAGTAGAGGGAAAATAAATAAACCATTCAACTGCAAGAAAAATGTTTTGCTGAAAAGAATATGTAATAAAATAATGCTTGTTCTAAATGTTTTATTTGAAGTTATATATATTATTATTGGGTAAGTATGCATTGCTCAAAATTAAACCTGATAACAAACCAGATGCTGCACATCCATTTTCAGGATGCACTAATATAGGGTTATTGATTCTATCTAATCTACAACATAACTAACAAAATTGGGTTTTCAGACATTCATGTCGACCCAAAAAAATAGAAATTACTAAGAACTAATAAATGTAACCATAAAAGAGCTCCCCGTTGACTGCTTTTGAGACAAAGTAGACTTAACTTGAGATTTAATACAAATGAAAATGAGATTCACTTTCAACTTCTCCCACAGAAAATTGCTCTCACAATCTTTTTCTCTCACAATCTTTTTCAAACTGCCAACCTCAAATAGCTACCGAGAGGTCAAGCCATTTAAAATAAATGCTCACTCCAAGGAGTTTGGTTACATTTAATGGGGCACTTCACCAATTTCACATTTTACACAGATACAGGACCATACTGAAAGAGATTTGGCCGAAATATACTCAATTTTGCCAAGGAGCCTAAAAAAAGATGACTGTGCAGAGCTGCTTATTATATGTAGAGTTTTACATGTATTTTTGAATTGATGAGGAATAATTATGGTTCTAGCCCCTCCAGGAAACGGAATCTTCCTCTGCTGTATCTGAGGTGTGTGTGTGTGTGTGTGTGTGTGTGTGTGTGTGTGTGTGTGTGTGTGTGTGTGTGTGTGTGTGTGTGTGTGTGTGTGTGTGTGTGTGTGTGTGTGTGTGTGTGTGTGTGTGTGTGTGTAGCCGGCCGTCTGTTGAGCCTGAGGAGTGAACGCCAGGAGACCCTGCCAGAGGAGACGCGGCAAGGGGACCATTACTAAAGCTTAATGATATGAGAAGTGTTCTGCTATCCACCTCAGAGGGGATCCATCATGATGCTGTAGCACTATACATCTTTCAACAGCCCTTTAAGAGGAAAGGGGACATTTCTTCATGCTGTAGTAAAAACCCCCTCCCTTGGCCATTCTTCCCTTGAGCTTTCTTCATTCCTCATCATCACTTTAAGGCGCTCTATTTTAAGATCATTGCATCTAAGGAGGGAGGCGTGGTGTGACCTTGGCGATGGGTGAGGGTGAAATAAGGAGGTGAGAAGCACTGGGAGAGTCTCAAAACACAATATCATGTCTGGGATTTGTCCCAGTGTGCCTCTGGGGAACAAATACAATATACTCGCCGCCTCAAAGTCACACTATGCACTGTCACTGGCTTCAGCTGAGTGCTGATAGATGCCTCGTTGTCCCCTCATAAATAAAAACAGTTGGGTCTCTGCTGTAGGAGACTGTAGATCAAGGTGTAAATAGCTAAAGGTATGCGCTGCAGTACGTCAAGCCCCGAGGATTTTCTCTTTCTCTTACATTTTGTGACCGTGTGAGAAAACTCTGCGACTTGTAAATCAAGGCGATAAACTGCAACACAAGCACAATCAAAGTAGGAAGGCTAAAAGCGGTGTTGACTTTAGGTCTTTAACATAATTTTATAGCCAGCAGCCAATATGCAGTAATCACAGCATGGAGACATTTCTGTTGTAGTATTTGCATTGTTTGAGTCACAGCCACCTGCCTGTGGATTTACACCAGTAGATCACAGACAATAACAGTAAAGACAGAAGTGCACTGGTTTATGACTTCAGCACTTTCAGTTTGAAGTCTTCCAGCACCAGTGAGTTTAAATTATGGTGGGAGACGTCCTTGGGATGTGAACATCTCATTTCACCAAGCTGTGCACAACCACACACACACACACACACACACACACACACACACACACACACACACACACACACACACACACACACACACACACACACACACACACACACACACACACACACACACACACACACACACACACACACACACACACACACACAGACTCTCTCACACACAACTCATTTCATTGGGGGTCTCAGGGAGGCTGTACTCAGTGGAGCATGACATAAGAATTATACATCTGGCAGCAGTAAACCTGCAAACTCTCTCTCACACACACACACACACACACACACACACACACACACACACACACACACACACACACACACACACACACACACACACACACACACACACACACACACACACACACACACACACACACACACACTGACTGCTATCAGACAGAACACCCAACTTTGACAAAGAACACATAATTATTTATTATTTTTGAGCATCATTGCTATTGGTGCTTGTTGCTCTTCTCCGTGCAAATGTGATACAGTTGTATTCCCTTGACACGAAAATAGCTGAAACAGCTCTCTGGTTCTTTTTAGATAAAAAGTTTCATTAGTAAGTGTGCATTTAATTACATTAACTACTTTGGTCAGATTAAAAGTTCAGCAAGTTGTGTGTGGACTATATAAAAAAGCATGTTCATTTTTCAAATTGAAGATTTATTTTTTGGATATTGAAAATATTGTGCTGGCTAATGCTTTGTTTATACAGGCTGCAGTGATTTTAGAATGGGAGGGGCCAGAGTTCAACACATATGAGTGCAGAGAGCATGGCGTGGCCAGCCGACTATTTTTGATTATATAACTCAGGTTGCAACACATTTTCATGTCAGTGACGCACTAAAACCATGGTTTACATCACATGACTGTTTATGCATCAAGATCTTACCCCGGAAAACCCCTCGGAATGACCTTTGACCCGAAGGTATAATTGAAAAACATTATTTCTTACACCTCTGATATCTATTGCTCAAATCGTTTTCATGCCACATTTTTTTTAACGAAAGATAAAAATTAAAAAGTATATTAAATTATTCAAGTATATATGATTTATGGTGAATTAAACTATTTTTTTCTGAACTCCGTTAGATGGATGGAGGCATCCCAGCTGAACCAGGAGGCTCCGCATCCCCATCCCAGCTGCGCCCCTCTGACAGACCACAATGAGCACCTGGGGACACGCCCACCTCCTGGTTCCAAGTGCTGTTATTGGTTACGGGCTTAAATATTTCGAAGGCAGTCCCAGGATTGGCTCAAATATCACACAAGTGATTTCATAAAGCAAATCTTTTGGAAGTTGTGTAAAGGGAATAAGTGGGAAAAACCCTTGAGATAACTGCGGCATCAACCGCACAATTAGCTGTCGGTATCTCCTTTTCTCTCTCTCTTCTCCCCTGGCTGTCAATCGCTGGAGGATTTGTCGGAGTTCCCGAGCGCCTCTGCATCTGTGAGTACCTGAGTTCTGCTGCTGCTGAGGCTGACACCTTCCTCTGGGCTCAGACTGTAGGCTCCGCTGGGATGTGCTGCAGGGAGAAGCGATAGAAAGTTCATCTCCGTCCGGAGACTTTCTGTTCTGAGAATATAACTCCAGATTAGGACGCTTTTTCAGCAGTTTTCGGTCAGAAACCTGGTAGCCTAATAGAATACTGTTTTATCATCACATGCAGAAGCTACCACGGTGCTGCTTCACTCAGAGCGGATCACTTAAGAAAACTGCCGATGAGCAGTGTGAAACAATAGAAGACCGCAGTTTTTATGATTATTCTTTGTGTAAATAGACCTGCAATGTGTTCACATGTTTGCACATTTTTCCTGTTTGTTATTTTTACAGCTTATTTGATTTTGAACTTATTTTCGTTTAGAGTTGTGAATTTAATATAATTAAATTGGAGAAATGTAGCCTACAACATAGTATAAAGATATATTTTTGCATTACCACATCCAAACAATGCATCTTATTGGTGATACATTAAATGGTGTGACTTTTATAAAAACATCTACAACTATGCAAAAATATTTGTTCATCATCTTCGTGACATTTAAAAAGTTTGAAACAAAGTGAGTTGGGTTTTGTGATGCAGCAGATGAAGCATTATATTGAGTTGTTGCACAGTGTGTATTAGCTGGAATGAAGTGTGTTATTGTCTGATACTCTTTGTGGTAAATGAGAGATACACTGGAGCTTTACACTAATGGCAATTGTTGATTGCTCAGAGTGATTGCTAAGTGTAATTCACTGGGACTGGTACAGCACTTTGTGCGTTTGTTTTTGTGTGTGTGTGTGTGTGTGTGTGTGTGTGTGTGTGTGTGTGTGTGTGTGTGTGTGTGTGTGTGTGTGTGTGTGTGTGTGTGTGTGTGTGTGTGTGTGTGTGTGTGTTCTGCAGTGAAGGTGTCCTTCACAGAGAAGAGCCTCTGGAAGCGTGTTTTTAAAACTGAAGATGTTGCTGGCTCTTTGTCGCAGTGTTATCAGGATCAGAGCTCGGGCTTGAACGCTCCAGAAAGCACATGCTGATGTTGCACGCTGGCGTAATGGCCTCTTAATGCCAACATAAATAACTAAATCGAAAACATTTCTCTGCATCAAACGGCATTTTTTTCTCCCAAATGCTATTTCATGGCTGCTACTACAAATGACTATATGGGATGCTTCCTATTCTTATAGTGGGACAGATTGTTTTTGACCCTGCATATTTGATATTATAAAACCCCAATGATTGTTTTGTGAATTGTCGCCCATAGAAAAGTCACATTGCAACTTTATTGGTGACTCAAGTGGAGTGTCTTGGTTTTTACTGCAGTGAATGGGGCGAAGTGACTGTGTGTCCTTGACTGGCTAATGTATTGCCTTGCCATTTTATCAGGCCGGTCCCCAATGGTCTCAATCTGCTCTTTCTGCATCTCTCTAATAAGTATTTCTTCGTTTGGCAGAATTTTTTGGAATACTTTACTTCTTTTCAATTTCAGCTATGTGTTGATCTAAATGATGCTGCAGTATCATCATCATAAAGCATCTTAATATACATCTATATTTGTTTAAAGTTCAGCTGCTCACCTGAGTGTATTATTTTAATCCATAAAATATTGTCTTGTCCTCTGAATGTCTATTATAAAAGGACTCCGAGTGCTTCTAAGAAAAGAGTATAACCATTCCCCCCACACTCTTTTCCTCCCCTTTGAATTAATAGCTTGCTGACACTATCTAACATGGAGTATATGAGTAAGTCTCTAAAGCTGCTTTCTGTAGTCTGGACTGGCTTAGCCCATTTGTCATTACATCCTGCTCTAATGGGGAGAAACTGCCTCATCTCGAGCTCCCGGTGTTGTTAATTAACCCTTGTTGCTAACAGCCACAGTCTACATCGCTACCAGCTTCCCAGCCAGCGTTATCACTGTGCTGCCTGCCAGCAGAGCTAGCATTAGCCGGGGCCATATTTCTGCAGGTGTCAGCGAAGGTGCTTCCTCTCCCTGCCGACGTGCCTTTGAGAGTATAACTCAAACGGCAATGCGGTTTTTATCTTAAATTGAATTGTTGAGGGAGATGTTAAAGAGCCATACATCACCTGGACACTTGGAGAAAAAAAGGGAGACTCTGAAGCAGTATGCAAGCAGAGATGGGAATGGCCCAATGACATTACAGATGGAATGAGCTCTATGAATAGAGCTGCCTCCATAAATCCACAGGCAGAGCAAATCAAGTTGTCAGCTTGTAAACGCCATTCAGTGCATGTGTGTGGGTGTGTGTGTGTTTAGTCTTGCAGTGCTGTTGATGATGAGCATTTTATTTAAGCCTTAATGAGGTGACCTTTCTCTTTCTTTTCTCCGCTCAGTGCGGTTTCTTCTTCCCTCTTTTCAGTTTTCAGAAAGCCCACTACTACCTGCCTGCACTTCGGAGGTCGATTGGATCGATTCCTCTATGTTCACCTTTTATCTTCTGACCACTAAAAGGACACCTTTACATCAGAAAGCCTTTTATCCCCAAAAAAGCTTTTCTAATGCAGCGTTGGTCACTGTCTCTGAGGAAACAGCACCTCAGGTCTGTTATATCAGGTCATATTGGTTTCCTCTATGTTCACTTGGCCTCTGGCTAATGCCCTGCTCCATGTATGGATTTTCTGTCCTGTAATTCCTCAGCCCGTCTGCCTGTGATGGGTTGTTCAGATCTAACCCTGCAGAACACTGCTGATTGCGGTGGTATATCTTCATCTTTATGTCTGAGTACAGGAGCAAGCTCTGCCAATGATCCGTCGATGTTTGCCTCGCGATGGATCTAGAGAATAGGCAACAAGGGCATGTGTTGCAGTTTGCAAGTGTATGACTTTTATTCTCATTTGCCTCATCTGCCAAGACAAAAGTATGCAGTAGTTCAAAAGAAAAGTGTTGTGTGTGAATTTCCTGCATAGGAATTGTGATGGTCATGCGGGTGTGTGTTTTTCTCCAGTGTACAGCAGCGGTGTTCTACCTTGTATTTTAGACACATTATTTATCCACTTTTGCTCATTGAGGAGTAATAAGTATAGATTTGAGTATAAGTGGCAGAGGTTTTTTAAGCAGCCTGATGGATGCCCTTCTACCTTTCTATTGCAAACACTGTTTTTTCCCTTCAGGTGAGGATGTTGTTGTGGCTGGTTTTGTTCCTGCCTTCCATCTCCTCGGCTCAGCGATCAGAGCCCATGTTCTCAGCTATAACCAAGACCGTCCTCCCTCCCGACTATGACAACAACCCCACCCAGCTCAACTATGGCGTGGCCGTCACCGATGTGGACGGGGACGGAGACCTGGAGATTTTTGTAGCTGGGTGAGAAAGGCTGGGGCGGTTGTGTAATACAGGTTGTTCTTACTCAAAGTTAGTTTTTTTTAAGCTTTATCTTACTCCAAATCAGAGGCTGAAAGAAAAGTACACTGTCATGTTCAAGTTAAAGGTTGAAGACAAAGGCAAAGTATGAAAGACGAGACATGGTAGGCCCTAAGGCTCACTCTGCTGATAGAAATGGATGTGATTGGACAGAGTGCCATTGATGGGAACAGTTTGGCAAGCCTCCCACTATTCAGTGAAGCAGCAATGAATTTCCCAATGCTTAACAGAATATAGATGGACTAAATTGACCCTGTTTAATAAATGTCATTTATGCAAGACACCCTATTCAGCAGGTATTTTTGGGCAGGAAAGAATCATAAAACGTCATGGAGGATGTAATTTCATTAGGGAATAAAAGAATCTTAGGACAGAGTGTTTTAGTTTATATGACCCTGCTATTCAGCACTTAAAAGCACTTAAAGAAATGTTACAAATGCATCCCTATACTACACTATTATTTTTCAAACACAATGGATGGATTACATATACAATAGACGAAGAAAGTACAGGTTGTTTTTTAAACCTAAACATCTAAACAAATTTAATTGTGACTGCAAGCTCAGTTATTTAATTATCAAATTCAGGTTATAGCCCTGCAAGTTGTAAAAATACCGATTGTTCCACATGCAGTATAAGGATATTCTAATCCCTAATTTTCAACACATTTATGCACAAGCATATTCTTGAGCAAGCAAATCTTACAAATGAAGAAATATAAACATGTTTTTAGGTATTTTAGGCAACATACATGCAATTACTCACTATAATAAATACCAGGGGAAAAAATGGTAGTCCTTGATTTAGGCGTGACAATTACTGCTGACAGTCTCATGTAATGAACATGTAACAGCCATGCCTCTGGTGCCCGTTGACAGCTTCAACGGCCCGAACCTGGTGCTAAAGTACGACAAGCAGAAGAAAAGGCTTGTCAACATCGCTGTCGACAACCGTAGCTCCCCATTCTACGCCCTGAGAGACCGCCAAGGCAACGCCATCGGAGTGACGGCGTGTGACATCGATGGAGATGGTCGGGAGGAGATTTATGTGCTAAACACCAATAATGCATTCTCTGGTACAGTACATGCTTTTTATACACAAGGATACACTTTCACAAGGGTGTGCCTTTTCTCCTGAACAGAGACAAAGCAGGAGAATCAGTATGCAGCTTATCTCATCTGAGTCTTCATCAGTTAACAGATAAGCTTTGTGCTGCTATTAATCAATCTGAGAGCTACGGAGCGCACACTGCCAAAACTATACTCAGATTTTTATAAAAATTGAAGAGGTCACTTTCAGATGGAACAAGTTCTTCAATTCATAACACGTCTTAACTCTCTGAGAAATCTTTGACTCTCATGAACTCTTCTTCTTTCTGCAACAAGGTCGAGCAACATATTCTGACAAGCTGTTTAAGTTCCGCAATGGACGCTTTGAGGATCTGCTGAACGATGACATCAACGAACACAGAGATGTGGCCAACCGTATGGCTGGGCGCTCAGTGGCCTGTGTGGACAGGAAGGTATTACACACACAAAAACACACAAAGTAGAGCATATGCAGATACACACACATACAAACTCCCCAGAGTGTCTTCTGTGTACATGCATGGGTGCTTCTGTTTGTTTACCAGTGATAACTCATGCCCTGCCTACGCCGCCCTTCTCAGCATGTGCTATGACAGTTCATTTGGGGAAATGGTGTGCCATTTTCTCTCTTCTGTCCATCGCACCAGTGTAATTACAGAAGCCAGGGCTCGTTTGTTTTATAGAACATCGTACGAGGGGAGGAGTGATGACTGCACACTACTGCTTTCTGCCTGTAGCCTTTTCTCTCTCTCAGACCCTTTCCCATTGTTTTCTTGCCGCTTTCCACCTCCTTTACTCCCTTTTTTTCTCTTTCTGACACGCTTATACTTTCTCTTTGTCTCTTATCTCACACACACGCATGCAGTTCTCACTTCTAATCAGGGGAAGGGATAAAGAAAGTGATAGCTGGAAGAGGACAGTAGGGATTACAATAGATTTTTTTAAACCACTGTCCCATCTCACTGAACACTGATAGGTTGTGCAGCTGCCAAACCGATTGGAAAGATATCTGCATTTAATGGCATAATGCTTTTAGAGGAAGCCAAAACCCTGATGTGTTTTCTTCCATGCTAGTACCAGCAGACAGATGGAGGGAGAGAATACATGTTCCTATTGCTAAACAAGTTTTATAAAACCAGATTTGGAATGACGGCAGAAGGCCAAAACCAAGGCATGCTGTTTAGTTGGCTAGGTAGCTAATGTGTTTGTTCTTGTTTACTCATGAATAAAGTGTTATCATTTCGAAAAAAAAGAGAGATAGTTAGTCATCCGGCCGTTTCATCCCTCCCAGTCTCCTTGAAAGTGAAGTCCCATCATTAGTCTTATACAAGCTGATGAAGGTGACATATTGAAGTATCTCGCATTGAACGGATGGATCGGCTCACTTTGCACTGACAGGCTGAATGGAGCTTTTAGAAACAGGTGGATTGTGAAAGCCAAAGTAGTTCAAACACAATTGATAAAAAGCACTTAAAAACACAAAAAAGAAAATGCTACATTAGTGGTGGTAGATCTTTCAGGCTTTTCAGTGATAGCTGTAAAGACTGATTTAAAGGGCATTAAACCCCTTATACCTCCACGCACCAGCATGCGCTTTCCAGGCATGCATGTCACACTATTCACAAAGCCAATTCCAGTGACAGAAATTAGCCTTGGGTAGAGACTTATTGAAAAATCGTTGACTTTTAAGTTTGTTAAGTAACTGCCAGTGGCCTTCAGGTCTTTTATTGTAGTTCATTCTCATTTGGTGTGTGTGTATGTCTAACTGCAACCCCTCCTCCCACCTCAGCAAGCCATTATGTGTAACGCTTCATGACATTTACATCAACTAGACTCATTTACTTTTCTTGTCTTGTAAAAATATAGTAGTGGTAACACAAATGGTGAAATTGCGTGTATGGTGTGTCTATGCATATGTGCATGTGTTTGTATTGATTGAAATATGTTAGGCCTGGTGGGAAAGCTCATTGGAATCCAGTGTGTAGTCTATTAGTGTCGTTCCGTCTGTGAGTTTGTGTCTGCAGGGACTCTGACTGATAATGGAGTGTGAAATTAATCTCCAAAGGAGGGAGCAGGGAGAGGGGCTGAGAGGAAGGGTGTAGAGCAGGGGTCTTCAACCTTTTTTAGGATGAGAGCTACTTTCAAAAAATAAAACAAGTCGTGAGCTGCTTTTACTCCTCTTTTTTTGTTTTTTGCAGTGTATATATTTAGCACATTTTAACATTATTATATGCTTACCTTTAACCTTTGTGTGCTGTTTGGGTCTGTGGGACCCATTTTCAGTGTTTACTAGGGATGTAACGATATATCGAATATCGCGGAAAATAAATGTCTCAATACCGTCGTGAGACTGACAAAATCGCGATTTAAAAATAAAAAATGTAAATAGTTTTTTTTTTCAAACCTTTATTCAACCAGATTTTCAAGGGAGACCTGTCCAACATGGCAGCAAGTAGGTTACAACATGAACATAAAACAACAGATAACACACAAGGACATCGTATTTACAGGGCTACATGTACATACCTAGAGACATTGACAAGTACCAACAGTATATTTATATCTCGCCCTGTCAATAAGCGTCACCTTCTTGGCAAAAACGGTATTGTTTTTGAAGTGGTGGAGAGAAAATGCACAGTTTTACCCACTGCTGTCACCCATGGCCAAAGCATATATCTCTGTCCCAGCAACATCAGGACCAGTTTTTTCCACAGCAGGGAAAACGCCCAAATATCCCAGCTTCTACCTGGAAATGTGGACATGCTCATATTCCTAAAAGATAACCTTGATGATGCTGAGTGAGTGAGTTAGTGAGTTAGTGTTGAGTTAATTGAAAAACTAAAGTGAAACTTTATTTATTCTATTGCAGGGTCTGATTATTATATTGTTGACACTTTAAAATACTAATATCCTACTAAAATGCTGTACAAATGAGATTTATTATTTAATAAAGAAAAACAAATTCAAGTAAAAAAAAAAGAAAAGAAAAAAAAATTCAAATTTTTTCCCATTTATTTTTCAATATCCCGATAAATATCGTACCATGGACTTTTTATCGTGATATTATTGTACCGTGAGTTTTTGGTATCGTAACATCCCTAGTGTTTACTAAAAGACAATGTATGCAATTTAATTATTTGAACTTGCTTTATTTGGGGGTGGACCTCACATCCTCTACGGGGCATGCACCCCTGGGAAAGTGAAATGCATCAATCTGGTGC
Source organism: Notothenia rossii (assembly GCF_949606895.1). Classification (NCBI taxonomy): domain Eukaryota; kingdom Metazoa; phylum Chordata; class Actinopteri; order Perciformes; family Nototheniidae; genus Notothenia; species Notothenia rossii. The sequence goes on from NC_136909.1 coordinate 73,568,328, forward strand.
ACTTTGAGCACAAAATGAATGTATGGATACAGCTCTCAACACTCATGAAAGGGAGCTGTATACTTTTCAATAATCCAAACATCTTTAGAATATGATCACAACCAATAACAGATCATTTAAACTTGCTTATTCTTATCTTATGTTACCTAGTTAGCATTCTTTCTTTTTATTTATGCATATTTTACTAATCACTCCCCTTTTAAACTTTTTTTTTTTTTTTACTGTCCTATAGTACACATTGGAAGGATTTCTTACTTTGTTTTTTACAACTATATTAAATAGATAAAGGTGTGCTCTCGCTAGCTCTCTCGCTCTCTCTCTCTATCTCGCTCGATCACAGAGGCTGTGTGCTCCTCCATGGCGATGACGGCTTGCGTTAAAAAATTATAATAAACATAGACCTATTTGTAAAGTGGAGGGACACAAACAGGATTTCGAAAAGTGTAACACAGTACAACTCTGCCCCTCGTGTGCTGTATAGGCTGGCACGACTAGGCTATGTTCAATGGGGCTGATTTGTTGTGTAGATTCTGCCAGAAGGAAAATCACGGTCAAACTCCTTATGAAATGGTGAGGTGCCGCTCCACATTGCTGTCTTCCCGACTGCAACGCTGGTCCTACAAATCAAGCAAGAACGTGATTGGTCGATATTCATTGTGGGGGGAGGAGGGGTGTGAGATGGATGTAGAGTAGAGTTGTAGTAAGTAGATAGAGTTCGCTATGATTGAGGTTTCGTTTATGCAAAGGGTAGATCTTTTTAATTACATTTCCTTTGTTTTTTTTGGTGTATTTTTTACATTTTGGATTTGCTTGGCGAGCTACTTATTGAGGGCTTGCAAGCTACCGGTAGCTCGCGATCTATGTGTTGGAGACCCCTGGTGTACATACTTGCCAACCTTGAGACCTCAGAAATCGGGAGCATTTCAAAATTTCGGGAGAAATATGACCCCGGGAGGAAACCGGGAGAGGGCAATGAAATCGGGAGTCTCCCGCGAAAATCGGGAGGGTTGACAAGTATGCTGGTGTAGAGGGTAGGAAACAGGGTAAAGGAAGATAAAGAGGCAAGAAAAGGCTTCATTGGGAAAAGGTGAAACTGCATGTTATTCACCAAGATAGGAAAATAATAAATACGTGTTGTCAAAATGTATTCAACAAACAGGCTAGAGCACCAAAGACAAGTCTAAGAAGTTGGAAAGCATTCAGAGATGGACTAACAGGTTTTATGGGTTTGGTCTTTTTAGACAATGAGAAAACAAGCAGCAATGTGTATTTAAAGAAACAGTGTCCTTGTTACTGTGAACAAATTATTTATAATAAAACTTGTCGACACTGAAATCTGATTTATCGGGAGAAACCAATAAATAGTTTCAGAAAAGAGATGGTGATGTTCAATTGTTTAAATAGCCATCAATAAAATTGATTATCAACTCACCAGCTACACATTTCTGGTTCATCGTTATGCTGAGTATATATATAAAAAAATAAGTAAAGTATATTACTGTAATAAATGGTAACCATATTTATTGTTTCCACCCAGGGTTCAGGGCGTTATGCCATCTACATCGCCAACTATGCCAGTGGCAACGTGGGCCCTCATGCTCTCATTGAAATGGACGAGGCAGCGAGTGATCTTTCACAGGGCGTCATTGCCCTGTCCAACGTGGCAGAGGAGGCCGGTGTCAACAAATTTACTGGTAGATATATGTGTGTGTGTGTGTGTGTTTGTGTGTGTGTGTGTGTGTGTGTGTGTGTGTGTGTGTGTGTTTTTGTGTATGTGTGTGTTTTTGTGTGTGTGTGTGTGTGTGTGTGTGTGTGTTTGTGTGTGTGTTTGTGTGTGTGTGCACCCTCATCCAGTGCTGGGCCTTCAGTCTGATTTACACAGATATCACGGAAAGCATTGTCGTAGCCATGGATTCTGAAATATAGGACTTCAGTGCAGGACAGGAGTCGAGTAAGCGAGAGCTGGAGAGGTGCCATTTGAGTAAAAAAAAAGAACAAGCAAGAGATGAAAGAGAACATGATTAGTGTAAGTTTGAGTGAAGAAGGAGAGTGTTAGTGGGCTCTTTTGGCCCTGTCAGCTGTTTACTCCAGTCAAAGTCACAGGGAAGCAAAGGCGAAGGGCGATACGCACATACATCAGAACAGCTCAAGGGCCCAGATATGGCATCTATCACAGCCTGACGTAGTTCCCCCAGACCTTTGAAGGTGTGAGTAAAAGTATGTGGACGTCACTACAGCACAGTGAGTGTTATGTGCAGTCAGTAAGATCGAAGGTTTACTGTGCATTCCATAAAGGGAAACAGAGACCGAATGTTCTGCAGCATTACATGTTTTTGAGGTTGACAGGAAGTTACTGGTGATATATTTTTACAGTTTGGGCCAAGTATCACTCCTGATCCTCCCACTGATTGGTTTATAAGGTGATTTAGTTGGCCAGTAAAGTCCCTGGTGAGAAACAGCTTTCCCTGTAGGAAAGATAACCTAAGCAGCCAGATCTACCATGACACTTTTAAATCATTGTCTCTTTAAAGTTGATATATGTTTCTGAATAATTAAGTTTCATTTTTTCCCATGTCCATATATACATATACCATGACCTGCCTTTCACACCTCACCAAAGCCTATGTGATATGCTGCAGTTTTCATTTCATCTGCCATTTGTTTTCTTTTTATTGTGTGCAATGTATTTAGCATTTGAATGTCTGCTATTGTTTCAAAGATTGAATCTGTTCTTGTTGTTTTATTTTAAGCTGCCTTGCTGCAAAAGCAAAAAGAAAAACATTAACTGCCATTCAAATGCCTTTAAAACTGAATGGATGACCTTGAAATATTCAGCAGGACTACAATTCATCACTGCACCTCAGCTGGATCAACACTTCACTTAACCCTGTGATGGATACCTGTTTTGATATAGAAGAGGAGAACAATAAATGCCAAAATGAAGGATTTCTCCATAACACTTTGTTTGAACCATTGAAAAGTCCTTGACGCTGATGTTCAAGTAAATTTTGGAAATGGGACACGACTTTGCATTTGAGCATAACAGAATCAATCTTCATCCTCAATGGATCTTTTAGCATGCAGGATGTCATCCGAGCCACCAGAGGGGCAGGGAGAGCCGGCCCAGAATCGCTGGGAATGATGTACGGCGGATGGCTTTGTCATCAAACTGCCGTTAATCAGAGCGGAGGGACAGGCAGTGAAGTTGTATATCTAATGGTTACATATCTCTGGAGAGACATTAGTGGTTTATGGCCATAGGGGGCGAGTGATATTTGTCTGGGCTGATGGAGCGGGCCAGTAAATCAGGAACAAGTCTTGATGCAGAGCACTGACTCTGCATACTGGAAGGGCAATCAAAGCCCTTTCAACTCCGTAATTAGACTCTGCTAGTTTCAGATGAGACACTTCACTTTATAGAATGTCATTGAAAAATACAGGGGTGATATTGAGAGTGTATTAAACAGTCACGAAAAGAAAATTACTGTTAGCTTTTGGTTAACACAAAAGATTCTCGACTTGTGTTTGTAGCCCATCAGAGTCAGTATCTGTGTCAGCAGAAAGAACCGCCCTGCTTAGAGGAAATGGCCCGGAAAGGCAGTAATGATCTCTCGCCGTTCAGTTTTGTCATGGCGTTGATCCCTCTCCCTCTGTTCTCTCTGTTTTCTCACCCATCCTGCTTCATTTTTTCTGTAAAAAGAAGTAGTCCGCTCACATTCTTTTTGATTCACTCATGTTCTTACCGTTGAGCCTTGTCTCTGTGTGTGCAGGGGGACGAGGTGTAGTGGTGGGGCCCATTGTCAGTCAATCTCTGTCCGATGTGTTTTGTGACAACGAGTACGGTCCCAACTTCCTGTTCAAGAACAATGGAGATGGAACATTTACTGATGTGGCGCAGCAGGCTGGTAAGAGAAACTTGTGCAGACACTAAACAGATCATAGTCTTAATTCTAGACATATCCTGCAAAAACAATACAAAAGAAAGGCTTAATGTTTTGATGCATTGCCAAATACCTGTAGGTGTGGAGGACCCCATGCAGCATGGCAGAGGGGTTGCTCTGGCAGACTTCAACCGTGACGGCAAGACAGACATCGTCTACGGGAACTGGAACGGTCCTCATCGCCTTTACATGCAGCTGAATAACCGCAAACAGAAGTTCAAGGTGAGACCAAATGTGTTTCTTGGGTATTTAACAGCTTTCAATGCCTGAGTATATTTCATGCAAACATGGCTTGATGTGTCACAAGTACATAAACCTGTTCCAAATGTACACACTTCAAGGTAGGTGAAATCAGAGAGAGGCAACACTTAATACATTTAATTAACTAATTTAAAGTTCATTTTACACACACAAAAGATACTGCAGTAGTTTTATGAAGAGTTAAAATAATAGAAAACGTTCAAATTCTAATAACTTTCAACATGCCAGCATGCCAGGCCAATTGCTAAGCAGAGTCGGTATGATTGTCTTAGTTATGGCTTTAATCAAGCTAAAAGGGACAATCTTACACTAGCAATTTCATAATGAAGCCTTTATTATCAGTTGAAATGAATTAAGAAATGCATACAGTATGTTGTGAAGAACCCCATGAAATCTAACCATAGATAGTGGTCGACTATTTGTTTTAGTTGGGACTATTTCCTTGGTAGAAATCGGTTGCATTGATAACTTCTTACAGTAAGTTGTGTGGATACTCCAGAGTAAACAGCAGCACTTATTTATAATGTACAGCCTTTGTGTTGAGTGATTCCCCCATTTGGATATCAAGCACTGTAAATGATGCATAAAAGTTTCAGAGTGATGCTGTAGTTCTCTCTTCTTCTTCTTCTTCTTCTTCTTCCAGAATCAATGTCTAATGAACAAGTTGCACAAAGACAGCAAGTCTCACCTCTTAACTCTGTGAATCACGAGAATTATCAATGCCAACGGATGGCTAGTGAATTAGCAGGAGTCAGCGCTGTCCCAGTTTGGGATCGAGTGGGATTTAAAATGGGACGGATGGTGATTTACTCAATCAATAAGTATAGACAACTCAAGTGAGACGGAGAGCAGTGTGCATGTGTTACCCTGTATGGTAATAGCATGAGAGACAGAGAAAAGCTCTGCTGCGTGTGAATCTGTGAAGGTTTCGCGCTCGGTGATCTATCTGTCAGCAGCTGCCACTGCATCTTTTACCAGAGATAAACGTCACAGCAGACATCTTTATAGGGGTCAACTAAGGGGTTAATGTGTGAAGCTTAGCCCAGAGACAGTTCCATCAGAGTGACACACGCACACACACACACACACACCTACCTACACACAAAAGACCAATTAAATTAGCTAGCTGTTGTTTTCCTGAACTAAGATTGTTAAATCACAAGCCCACAACATATTTAAGACCCCTTTTCCCCGAGCTGACACTCCTACTAGCCGTGTTGACCTTTGGCATGTATAATGAAGCTGTTGTATCACTCCAGTAAACCGCTAATTAAATTGGGCTGAAACAGCAGCTTGCCTGAGTCGTAGAAAGTGCCGATTAGGCCTGTTTGTGCTTTAATTAAAATCTATTGCTGAGGGTTTCCTTTCAGTAGGTTTAACACACTCACAAGCGAGCAAATACACCCACATGTATATATTATGTATTTAAAGAGACGGAAAAGGTCCCTCCTAAAAGGTTTGATTTCTCACTTATTGTGCAAATAAATAAAAAAAGCAGGGAATAATTATACACACAATAATTTTAACCGATTTCAACAGTATAATAATGTATTAAACTTTGTATATTTTAAGTGGATAATCAAAACAAATAATAATAATGGTTTTATTCACAATATCTTTTTATCTATAAAATCCTTTTTGGAAGAAATCTCCAGTCATATCGTTTTTTTTTATCAAACTTTGTCCCCTCTTATCCTGTAAATCCCATGTTTCTGAGCTCCACATTTACAGTGAGAGTTCTTTCTCCCTTTCCTTATGGCACCTCTATTCATCCCCATTGTAATATAGTAAATGTAGAACCATCCCTCCCTCCCTAGTGGCCCTCAGTCGGCCATCCCCTCTCCTTCACCTGAGAAGCAGAAGGTCACTGTGGGCCCTCCCCACCTCCGACTTTATGAGCCTTATAATTAAAACAGGGAGTAAATACTAGAGGGAGTGAAGGGCTGCTCTATAACTCTTCCCCGACTTATCACCGTGTCACTGAAGCGGAGAGATATCCGTTACTTTCTTGTGCAAAACTCCTCTGCTGAGGAGACATTTTTTTGGGGAGGAGAAGTGCAGTTTACTTTTTGATGCAAGAGTATATAAAAAAAAGTCCTTTGTTCTCAACTTTAGGAATTAGATAAGACTTTAAGTCAGGGTGACTTTCAGCAAGTGAGTGAGCAGATGACAGATTAGCTTCTAAATCAAGGACTGGATTCTGAATAATGATTGACATGTTATGGAGATTGAACATGTGACCCCCAGGTTATTGACATATACTGTATAGCTTGCATCACCTTTTCTCATGATGGGATGAACATATATTGGATGCAAGCTATAATTACAACAGGTTCTTGAGAAAGAAAACAGACACATCATAGACCTTTTATCCTTGATGATTTCCAGATGAAGCAGTTGTTTATCGTGTCAGTGAGACTACAAAAAGATAAAACAGTCAATCAATTCTGAACCACTACATCAATGAGAGGTCCTTGAGCAGACAGTCATAAATCAGCAAGAAAAATATCTGATGTAAAAAGGGAGACTGTCTGTATACAGACAAACTGATTAACATATACACACACACAAAATCTGAATGATATACAAGAAACCAACCAGTTTACCTCTGACACAAATCTGCCTATGCACAAATATATGATCAGTATTGTGGTAAAGAAACATTTTGTCATCAATACACCTGCAGTACAGTTCAAATCTGGGATCATTATGTGGTTATAAAAGGCTATTCAAGCACTCATTCCCAATGTAGAAAATCATCCCTGCATGTCTTTTTATGTCTAAATGCGTACGTGTGTGTGTGTGTGTCTCACTGGTGCACGATGTGATTCTCAGGACATAGCATCCCAGAAGTTTTCTATGCCGTCACCGGTTCGCACCGTCCTGGCCGCTGACTTTGACAACGACAACGAGATGGAGGTCTTCTTCAATAACATTGCCTACAGGGGCCCCTCTGCCAACAGGCTCTTTAGGTACTGAAATGTACAACAAACACACACACACACACACACACACACACACACACACACACACACACACACACACACACACACACACACACACACACACACACACACACACACACACACACACACACACACACACACACACACACACACACACACACACACACACACACACACACACACACGTGTTATAGTAAATAATAGCATGTGATCATACGGGTTAACACACCATTTTTTTTGTGTCTTTATACACCATATTAAAACCCGGCTTGGAAGCTGAGAAGAATTTTAAATTCCCAGCCAAGGATACTTATCTAGTCTGGCATCCCGCCTCCTGCTCCACACATGAATGAATCTTTCATTAAGACAGTTTAAGGTCTCTTTTTGAGTTAGGCTTCCTCTCTAGATAATATTAATGAGCTCAGCTCTCAAAACGAAATATAAGATACATATCAATTGTTTGGACTTAATAGTAGAATAAACCCATGTCTGAAGACAAATCTGATATGGCATGTTTGTCTGAACAGGATGCAGACGTCATGGTGAATTTTGCCATGAGCTGGTGGGTCAATTCATTCTGAATATCAATAATCAGTGTAAGCCCCAGAGGTTTCCTGATTATTCCTGCAGGCCAGGATACTGGAGAGGATTTGTCTCAGGACACACTGATGTCCAACAGAGGTCACTGCTCCACAGCCTGTATCTCTGCCACTGTCAGAGTGTGAAGATGAATCAGCTAATTTAACTCTCTGGCACTGAAAATAATCTCAAACTAGTGTGCCCAGGCTAATTTATTCAATAGGTTACAACTAATCCATATTGAGCTGAGCTGAGTGGTTTAATATCCAGCATCAGCACATTAAAGCACAGTGAAGTGAAATGATAACTTGAGGAAACGTGGATACAGAAATGCTTTGTCACAAAAGGTAGAGGCACTAGAGCTTATATGCATGATTTCTTCCAACAAATGTCTCTCTGAAGACATTCAACTCAAGCTCATCCAGTATATTAATCTGCCCACAATAGGATTGAAACACAGACCCATTAGCATTCAGTTATTAGTAACATCAGTAGTTCTCCTCATGTTTCAAGACACCTTTGACCAAAGCACTTTGGCGAGATGACAATTACATACATTTAAACCACACAAAAAACAATGATAAATCAATCAGTAAGAAAGTAAATAGGAATCAACAAGTATTTAATAAAAAAAAAGCCCATCATAATGCTTAAAAATAACTGTAAATAGGTAATGTTTTTCCCTTGTGTCCCGCGTGTAGTGTTTTGTTTTAGTTTTGGGAGGATGTTATGCTGGGTATCTTTATATCAGAATCCGAAGTAAAAAACCCATTTGTGGTGGATAATTATCTGTTACATTATTAGATGTTACCACTGATGCATCAAAATGTAAGCTACATTTTATTGTTGTAGCTTGTGAACAGCTAATTTACTATATTTTATGTACAATCTTAATCTGTAGAGTAGTTACCAAGTAAATGTAGTGAAGTGAAAAGTGCAACGTTTCTCTATAGTGGGGTTGGAGTATACATTTGCAACCAATAGACATACCATAAAATTGATAAAACTAACAAAGGTTGTTTACAACATTGCTTAATTATTTATAGTGGCTTTGGTCTTTGTGTTTTACAGTGTTCTGATGGGTAATTGATGTTTTGTTGGTTTGACAGGGTGAGCAGGAGAGAGCATGGAGACCCCCAGATAGAAGAGCTGAATATTGGAGAGGCAGCAGAGCCTGAAGGACGGGGAACCGGTGAGTGAAGGAGAACAGACAGCTGTCAATCATCCATCAAAGACCATCATCCCATCTGCTACTCCAACTTCTCATCACTAGGTGGTAGCATAGCTCCACTTGGGTTTCCTCATGCGCTTAATAAAACAATAAATACATTTAAAACATTGTGCTTTAATACAGGAGCTGTAGCCACAGACTTTGATGGTGATGGGCGTCTGGAGCTGCTGATATCTCATGGTGAAAGTGCAGCTCAGCCTCTCTCTGTCTACAAAGTCAACCAGGTGAGTGTTTCTGACACATCTTTCAAATAAGGTAAAACTCGTAACGTAATCTCAACCCAAACCCGCCCTTTTTCCCATTCTGTCTTTGGTTTAGGGGCTCACTAACGCCTGGCTGCGGGTGATTCCCAGAACCAAGTTTGGTGCTTTTGCCAGAGGAGCTAAGGTGGTGCTGTACACTAAAAAGAGTGGCCCGCACACACGGATCATCGATGGTGGCTCAGGGTACCTGTGTGAGATGGAGCCGGTAGCCCACTTTGGCCTTGGTGAGTTGTTAATTGTCAACAATAAAATGAAATAAAACTTTTGCAGGGATTAAACGTGCAAGAGAAATCTCAGAAATGCATGTTGTTAAACCCTAAAGCCTAAAACCCAGTGATATGTATTTTACAATAATAATCATCCGTGAAAAAGCAGCAAATTATCTATTTGAAGCATCCAATGTTCGCCATTTAAAAGTCTCTGTAGATTGATCAAATAATTGAATAAACCTTAGCACTTCTCTTTGCAACAGCCAGGTAAGGGATAGGCAGACAGACAAATGGACTGAATGAGCATTAGAGAGTTTCAGTGAGAAGGGAAATGAAAGCTCCATGTGGAAAGCATTGTTTGAATACCTCTAGCCTGATTGGACACCCATGGGGGAACAAGTTGTCTGTGGGTGGGAGCTGAGGGGATGGGGAGCAGGTGCTGCCGCTGGAAGCGGGCCTGGTTGTAAGGAACTCGCTCCCGGTCTTCTTCTGCCCCTGTATAAGTGTCAGCTGGTGGTCATCCAGGCCTGGTAGCTCGCCCAATGCTACTTCCTGGACCTGTTCTTTATCAGGACTGGCCAAGCATGGATGAACTCTGGAGGCACTCAGTTTTAATGCCAAATAACTCACAGAAGAGAAAACTTTCCACACCACGTGCAAAAAGTGTCACTACTGGTAGAAATGTGATATATACTCCTCTCGACTAGAATAGAGGGAGTAATGCTGGGTGAATAACACGTGAAATATTATTTGGCTCTCAGGCAGCACACCTGCTGAGTAAATCACTGTCTGGCAAGGTAACTCGAGATCTGTTTACATTTTAAATGCCACTTTAATTAAGGGCTGCAGAGGCCGTCTGGAGAGGGGTTTCTCTACGCCTGATTAAAATAGTAAATGGAGGGTGCCACTCTGTCTCTCACTGTGTTTGTTTCAGTGAGAAAGAGAGGAAAGAGAAAGCTTTATGAGCTCTCAAGAATCACTAAAGCACCTACAGTTAGTTGTTCCTCTCTGTGTGTGTTGTGTGTCTGACCAGGTAAGGATGTTGCCACCAATGTGGAGGTGTACTGGCCAGATGGTCGTTCATCAGCACGACCCCTGGAGCCTTCAGACATCAACACAGTGATGGAGATCCACTATCCGAGAGACGAGGAGGAAATCACTCCTACTGTGGAAATAGAGGTAAAGCAGTTATTCATAGTTATCCAAAATTGATTAGTTCCTTCTAGGTCCTTCCATCGGTAATGTCACACAAGTAATTTGAGAATAGCACTGACATCAAAGGGCCTAAAGGATCACATAGACTTCAGACATACTGTGTGTTACCTTATGTGTGTCAGTTAAATTGAACATGTGCCAAAGAACTGCAGCATCAATGGAGCACATTATGATAAGTGCATTATCTGCTTAATCACCTAATCTTGCATTAAATTATCTTAGTCAAAGTCTTGGTTTTGGGATTTTTTTTGCATATTTAACTACAAATCAAACAAACATACATATCACAACAATTTAAAGATGCAATGGTTGTGTGGCGTGTAAAAGGGAAAACCTACCTAAAGTGTTTCAGTACGGTGTTGAGCCTTTGCAAAAACAGTTGTTCATTAGCATAGATTATCCAAGTCTCAGGGAGGATTAACTGCATTCTTCCAAACAATATTTCATCATTTTATCAGGTTTTTCCTAAATGTTTCACCCATATAACCTCCTAATCTACACCGAACAGGCTTAAATGTATTTTTATTCAGAAACATTCTTGTTTCTAACTAGACTGTCTGTGTCTTACAGTGCGGTCATGGGTTTGCTCTGAATGAGAATGGCCGCTGCACAGGTAAACTGCAAATATCTATCTGTTCATCTCTCTAATATGTTTCCTTGTTTGAAACTAGACAAAAAGTGTCTTTCCTTCCCTCGTCTCCCCCTCCCTCAGATAAAGATGAGTGTACCCAGTTTCCCACTGTGTGCCCCTCTGACCGCCCCATCTGCACCAACACCTATGGCAGCTATAAGTGCCGCGCCAAGAGGAGATGCAACCAGGGCTTTGAGCCCAACGACGATGGGTCAGCCTGCGTGGGTGAGTGAGGCAGGGCAGCAGGATAACAAAGATCAGGAGAACAAAGGAAGCACTGCCATAGATGAGATGCTTTAAACTTCTTTAATTACTTTAGTTTTGAGTAAAGGCTTAGAGGTGCTAACATTCCTCTGACTGGTCCCCTCTCTGTTGTCCCGCATGACTAACCCTCACCTGTGAATGCGCTCTTCTTTTAGCCATAAAGACGCTGACGTTGGCTAACTTTGCTTGACATCTCTTTTGATTCTTCCCCCACAGCCCAGGTGGCTTACTTTGGGGGAACACGGTCTTCTGGGGAACGCAGACGGTCAGGACTTTCTTACTGGATGCTCCCTATCTCCGTGCTACCACTCGTCTCCACCCACCTCCAGACTGGACTACTGTAGCCAACACTGTCTGCTCCCCTTCCTCCACTGTTCAACGGGGGAGTACAGAAACTCTCTGGAGAACACCTTTCACTGAGCATCTACTCCTTCTTCTCCTATGTGGATCTCTGCTATCTTTTTTCCATCTGTTATTTACAGCTTTGCCCCCTCCTCACCGCCGCTATGTGTCACCTCTTGGCTCCCGGCCCCTTCTGGACTATAAAAAAACACACAGCAGGGAGCATGCTCGCTGGGAGCGACGGGGTTCAGAACTAACTGTGTCACACCCGCACAGCCCTCATGTCATCACCTGGCACTTATCTTAGTGGGACCTGAACTGAGGCCAAGTCAATAAGTGGAGCAGCGTACAGTATAAACCCTGCGCATACAGTACAGCAGACCACCTTCATTAGAGACCCGCTGAGAGCCCATCTGTGTCTGCACAACGCCACCACGTTAATCTTTACAATGTCAATCTCATTCTTGTTATGGGCTCACCGGGAGGCTGAGGAACACCAGGTCTCCAAGCTTTTAGGTTCAGTGTTTGTGTGTGAGTAAGTGTGTGTGAGCGTACAACATCCAAAGAGGCAGTCGGGTAGAGAACATACGCCAGACCATCTGTCGCCGATGGTAGGTTACATTTTGTTGCTTATGAATAATACCACAGCACAGTAAAGAATATAAACACACTTGTGTGTGTGTGTGTGTGTGTGAGCACAAGAATTGTCAGGGACAAATATCATCTTTTTAAGTAAATAGCAGTAAAGTGTACTTGAAACGCAATTTACTAAGCAAAGTTAAAGCATTGGCAAAATATTGCAGAACTGTACATTTTAAATGAGTGTCAGCTTTAAATATTTATTGCAAAAAAATAATCCCCCTAATTTGTTGCCATCTAAAAAAACAATTGGCTGGTTAGAATAATGCGAAGACAAAAGGGAGAGGGTGTGGATTTTCATGGACCATTACTTTCTTCTTAAATAAGATATTTTCTACAACACAATATAGTACTTAAACTGATGAGGCTGGTGATATTTCATATTTTTGTCGTCAACAAATTAAATGAATAGACAAAAATCAATGATGCGCGAGTCAGTCTTCAGAATGTCTTTAAACAGCTGGGTAGTGTAGTTAAATATAAATAAAAACCTTTTGTCCATCACTGTAATGTGTGTAAAGCGATCACTGTTAATAGCAAAGCCCTGGGGCCTCATTTATAAACGGTGCGTATGCTCAAAAGATGGCGTACGTCAGTTTCTACGCAATGTTTGCGATTTATAAAAAGCACACTTGACGGGAAAATGTGCGGTCCTCCACGCAAACTCTGACCCATGCTTACGCACTACGCACAAAAACGTGAGGGACGAGAAACTGCGACACCATTGGCAGAAGGAAGAATGGAGAGAAATATTTGGAAATAATACCATAAATATAATGTTACCTCTCATGTATCATACACTAATTCATTTGCAAACATTGATTAAAGCCAATCTTAAAATGATTAAACAAATGCCTGTTTGCGACTCCTCAGTGCACACTAACTTGGAGAAATAAATAAGGATATGTTATTGAAAACCACCTCGAATATGTTGTCTTAATTTTATGACATGTATTCTCATAAATGATGCGGTATGCATAAGAACATAATTACGTCTAAACTGAGGCCGTTTTTTTATTTTTTTATTTCTATAGGTTGTACGAGCATGGTTTTTTATCATATTTAATCATGTCTTATGCCGTTGTGCTAAGACTTTATAAGTCGCTCATAAAACACAGGAGGTATGGAAAATAAGAACACCATATATTTGGTAGATTTGTCAGCTGATATAACTCAACACATTAGTTGTATTTCTTTTAACTGGTGATAAAGTTACTGCGGTGGGGTTGAGACGCACAGGCTGCATTGGAGACGCTGCGCACAGCTGATTGACAGCTGGAACACAAACCACCAAATAAAAAAATAAACACGAATTGACTCCACTCCGCAGGGATCCCCCGATACTTTCTTACAGTTTCTCATCATGCGGGGGTCTCCTACCCCCGGCACAAACACACTGACACACTGCCTGCCACAATGTGATTTGTCTCCACCTTCCCAAAAGAACCAAAATCTGACACGGTGTGAAATGTCTTTTTTAGCTGTTCTGTCGTAATTTCCTGCGATCTTCTTCATGCAGTCAGTCAAAATGAGTAGGCTTGTTTGAGACAAGCGAGACCTGCGCAATTGCGATCAACGTCTTGTTAGTGCGTTGCATGATGGTTAGTCCAGCGCCATATAGATAGATGAGATAGATTAGATAGATATATTATATGGCTCTGGGTTAGTCATTTTTGTCCGACTTGCTCTGGAGGCTCGCCTACATGAGATGTTGAAATCTCGCGGGACAAAGACCCCCGCAGAATTGAGAGCGAGGCGGTGCAGTTCGGTTAAGGCCCAGATACACCGGCCAGTCACCTGAGAAGTCGCCGACACCGACTGTAGTGTGTATTCATCATTCAAAAGAGGCAACAACCGGAACAACCGGAAGACAGAGAAGAAGAACAGACTCCGTGATATAAACAAACAACAAATAGCGTTTTTCTTTCCATTTTCACTCTCGTCCATTGAAAACATGAACGAACAGGAGCAGGACGAACGGGAGGTACTGGAGCTAGCAGCTCTTGGACTCACGCTTGTGTTAAATCATTTGTTTACCTCCCTCACTTCCGTTAACGCTTCTCATGCACTGATTCGCTAGCTGAACAGCCAATCAGTGTTATCCCTTTGTCCGACTTCCGGTGGTGTTCTCGACGCCGATTTAACATGTTGAATCGGCAAGAAAAAGGCGTCAGGTCGGCAGAAAAGACCCGACGGTGCTAGAAAGGATCCGTCTTGTGTAAATATGACGTCACGTTCTCGTTGTAACTCTCGTTGTAATCGGAGCGGCTCGGAAACACATCTAGAGCAGTAAGTAGTAGCAGTCCACGATGCAACATACACATTAATGCAGCAGGATAATAGTGAAACACTGAAAGGGAACATTTTATTGCACCAGGAGCTATCTTGGGACTTTTACTGCGACAACGTTGACTTGCCTGTGAATAAAAAATAAACCATAGTGTTGGTGATCTACACTACAGTGTTGTCATTCTTCTTTGAACAGCAAGATCGCTAACACCCTATTTCAACAATCACACTCCCTGTAATTGACATAATTAATAGATAGTTTAGCTTCTCACCATCATTTGCTGTGGCCCACTGATGTTAACGATTGTAACTGAAAGGCTGCCTGCCAAACGTAAACATTCAGCATTATTGCAAACTCTCGCGAGAGTTTTACACTAGACGGATCCTTTCTAGCCATAACCGTGCAGTTCCTCTCCACGAGCTGCGGAAGCGCAATGCTTGATGGGAAACGACCAGGGAAACGACTCGCTGGTATCTCGAGCTGAGCGCTCATTGGTGGTGTTTACCCCGTGCTGCTGATGAGACTCTCCAATTGGCTCGGCAAAAGTTATTGTTGTTTTTTGTCAGTTTTACGTCGCCACTTCCATTCACATTTTTCATCATTGTTCCACAATGTTCATCATGAAATTAATATCTATATATTTTTATACTATACTTGCACTGCTTACCGTTTTCATACTTTATATATCTTAGCATATTCATACACAGTTTTCATACTGCCCATAGTATCTAGTGTATTCATACCCCTCACTGTTTATTCATAATTCAATTCATTCTATCTTTTATTCTGTAGATTGTGTACATTACTTTTCACTTTATTGCTTGTTGCACTCTTGGTTAGAAGCTAAACTGCATTTTGTTGTCTCAGTACCTGTAATATGTGCAATAACAATAAAGTTGAATCTAATCTTGAGCAGGAACAAATGTATTTACTTAGTACATATCTGACGTTAACGATTAAACACATTTTTGCATTCTTTATAAATGCAAACCGAATCAAGCCGACTCCGGAGGTGGCGGTATGCACCTTAAGGCCCTGACACACCAAGCAGTCACCAGTGAACTCGCCGATGCCGACTGTTGCGTCGGCGTGTTCTCCTGCATCTTGGCCATGTGTCTCACTGGAACACACCGCAAAGACTTCAGCCGAGTACGTACGAACTGCGCATGCATGAGTGGCAATAACTCTCCTTACCAGCAGGCGGCAGTAGTGTGTATTCGTCATTAAAAACAGGCAACAACGGGAAGACAGAGAAGAAGAACAGACTACGTGATATAAACAAACAACAAATAGTGTGTGCGTTCCATTTTCACTCTTGTCCATCGAAAACATGTTTCGTGCGGTACTGGAGCTATCAGCCATTGGAGTGTTGCTTGTGGAAGACATTCTCAAGCAACCGTTTCGCTTCTCATGCACTGATTCGCTAGCTGAACAGCCAATCAGAGTGATTTCTTTGTCCGACGGCCTGTGGCCGAAGCATGGCCATGAAAGGCCAAATAAGGCGTGTCACGGCCGACGGTGCGGGACACACCAAATTGAGTTTGGGCGACAGGGCACGCTTCGTCGTCCGACTAACGAAAACGGCCGATTTCGGCCTGGTGTGTCGGGCCTTAAGGTTCATACCGCCACCTCCGGAGTCGGCTTGACTCGGTTTGCATTTCTAAAGAATGCACACGTGTTTAATCGTTAATGTCAGATATGTACTAAGTGAATACATTTGTTCCTGCTCAAGATTAGATTCAACTTTATTGTTATTGCACAGATTACAGGTACTGAGACAACGAAATGCAGTTTAGCTTCTAACAAGGAGTGCAAAAAGCAGTAAAGTGAAAAGTAATGTACACAATCTACAGAATAAAAGATAGAATTAATTGAATTATGAATAAACAGCAGTGTTGGGACTAACGCGTTACTGTAACGCCTTTATTTTTGTCAGTAACTAGTACTCTAACACGTTATTTTTTAAATTCAGTAACTCAGTTACCGTTACTACATGGTGCGTTACTCCGTTATTTTTTTTATATAGTCTCGGCTCCGAGACGTTGGTGAGCGGCGCCAACAGCGAGGCGAACAGAGATGAGAACTGGCGGCGGCAGGGTATGGCTGGGGTAGACTACAGCCATACCAAGAAATGGCTTAGCCCTACCTTAGCCCGACCATGAAAAAGTATGTTCAAGTAAGCATGTTGTTAACACGGATTGCGAAAATCTACCGGTCGTGTCCACAACACACAAACTGATCCTGCTGTAACAACAAGTGCACTTTACTGACGCAATATGGTTGATACCATTCGGGTTTATGCTAGAGGGGTGCAAGGAATAGTCTAAGTAGTGGGGGAGTTTTATACACTAAAGGTGTGGAAATCCTCTCGCGTTATAATATCAGCGCGGCCGCGGTCAGATCAAAATGCCTCCGAATGCAATTTGAATAGACCTAGAGCCAATCAGAGCAACGAAATGTTGGGTCTGCTGCGTCATGCATTACTGATACATCACGTTCACAGTGAAAAGTCCCCAAACTCGCGCCGAGTAAATTGCAGACAGACAGCAGAACTTCTAGGATTAATTGTGATATAGTGTGTTTGTAATTACATAAAAAATACTGACTTGAGCCCCACCACTGTATGGGTTAGCCCTACCATAGATTACCCAACAAAAATAATCTGTCACCGCCACTGGCTGGGACGAAGCTAGTAGCCTAGCTAAGACCACATACCCAGACTCATCCGACGCCACTCCACCTCCACCTAAGCAACAGCGGCTGGATTTTAACCAAGGGAATGCTAGCCAGGGAAAAGTTGATAAAGCCATTGCACGGTATGTTGTAGAACACATGCAGGCTATTTCTACTATTTCTATTGCTATTTCTTGATCAACAGATTGTATTATTCTCCAATGCAATAACAGTACTGAAATGAAGGCTATAAGCGCATTAATGGGAGCCCTTTTTTTAAGTAACTAATGCTTTACTGTTCATAGTAACGCGTTAACACTTTTGGGTGTAAGTAATCAGTAAAGTAACTGAGTTACTTTTGAAATGAAGTAACTAGTAATGGTAACTAGTTACTGGTTTTCAGTAACTAGCACAACACTGATAAACAGTGAGGGGTATGAATCGTATTAATAAGCTAGATATACACAGCAGCCTGTGAGCATTATGAACAGTGTGTATGAATATGCTGAGATATATAAAGTATGAAAACGGTAAGCAGTGCAAGTATAGTATAAAATATATAGATATTAATTTCATGATGATAAACATTGTGGAACAATGATGAAAAATGGGAATGGAAGTGGCGACGTAAAACTTACACAAAACAACAACAAACTTTGGCCGAGCCAATTGGAGAGTTTCATCAGCAGCACGGGGTAAAAACCACCAATGAGCACTCAGCTCGAGATACCAGCGAGTCGTTTCCCATCAAGCATTTAGCTTCCGCAGCCCGTGGAGAGGAACTGCGCCGCCTCGCCTCGCTCTCAAGTCTGCGGGCGTCTTTGTCCCGCGAGGTTTCAACGTCTCATGTAGGCGAGCCTCCAGATTAAGTCGGACAAAATGACTAACCATCATGCAACGCACTAGCAAGACGGTGATTGCAATTGCGCAGGTGTGCGTCGGTCTCGCTCGTCTCAAACAAGCTTAGTGACAGTCCTAAAACCCGGAAGTAAGTTAGTATTTCACCACTTCCGGTTCCTTCGACAAAAACCGATGCAATTTCTCCATCGGATTTGGGAAAATAGCTCGAAATAAGGTCTGTGATTGACACAAATTGAAGAGACAGATCACGTTTTGTTCAGCCGGATAATATCCACATGTCTACCCTACTTTTATAATTTTCTAATCATAAATCTAATCGATAGATTTATGATCGATAGATTTATGATTCTATCTATTGAAATTGCATTGGTTTTTGTCGAAGGAACCGGAAGAAGTTTACTTTTCTTATGACGCATCAGTGTGGCACTCAAGGGAAACCGGCATAGGATGTGCAAGTCCTACGCCGGTACGCAGCGTTTTATGAATAGGAAAATGTCTGTGCGTATTAATTTGCTTTGTCCTACGTAGGCAAACCTTCCCACGTGAATCCTACGCAAGGCTTTATAAATGAGGCCCCTGGACATATTTTAGCACATTCAAATGCATTTTGTTTTATGGCCACCATTTTTGGAAACCTTTCATGAAATTAATACATATTTTGGCAGAAGAAATGACAGAAAAGGTCAACACTTTGTCCTCTACACGGTGTTGAGAGCATGTTGACTGACAGGTTTTTGCTTCCACATTATTCTGTAGGGGAGAATCGTCTCTCCCACTGCAGAAACTGCACAATACAGCCCTCTTCTGCAGAGTTAGACCTCCATCAATGTCATAGCAAAGGATAGCTTCATCAAGTGTTGGCAAGTACAGTCCTTCAGAGTAGGGTGTGTGTGTGTGTGTGTGTGTGTGTGTGTGTGTGTGTGTGTGTGTGTGTGTGTGTGTGTGTGTGTGTGTGTGTGTGTGTGTGTGTGTGTGTGTGTGTGTGTGTGTGTGTGTGTGTGTGTGTGTGTGTGTGTGTGTGTGTGTGTGTGTGTGTGTGTGTGCGACGGTGCGGGACACACCAAATTGAGTTTGGGCGACAGGGCGTGTGTGTGTGTGTGTGTGTGTGTGTGTGTTGCAGGATTTCTCCCTATTCACACGCTAAGGCAAGTGTTGTGTATTCTGGAAATATTTGGCTAAAAAACCTCACACATTCCATTTCAGAAACAGCACCAAAACGGCCCCCTTGACATTGGTCCCCGACCTGCTAATGAGCTGGACACAACCCACAGATGCCGCCTGTAAACATCAAGTATTTCCCGAGATTTTGAGACAGTACCTTTTTCTCTCCGAGACATTTTTAATGAAAACCAAGAGGCATTGAAACATGAAAATGAATAAACAAACAATGATGGATGTGTTAAAGCAATTTTCACCACGGACGTCTGTTGGATCGGCGATGTTGTCAGGCTCTCTGTGCAAGCCAAAAACTCTGTGGAGGAGAGAGAAACCAGGATCATTTCCAGACTCAAGTCAAATATTTGAATCGAAATGGAAATTAACACATCTGTCAAAGAACCGGTGTTCTTAAAAAGATCTTAGTATGAGGACAAAATTGAAATGCTTTTGTAGCTTGAACGACACTGTTGGGTCAGACTATGTGAAAACTCACAGTTTGCATGAACGATGAGATCCATATATGTTTATCAAAATTGCACGCTTTAAAAGGACAAACCCGTGTTTTTAACCCTATTGAGCACATTTTACACAAACTCATAACAATGTAGTAATCTGTTGTCAAAGACATGGTTGTGTGAATCCAGTTTGTATATTTTCCGATATGTGTTTAAATGGATTGTGACATTTCAGCAAATTATTTTTTGTCAACAGAAAACATATTATTGTTGTACAACTTTATGTACATGCAATATGCAACCAAACAAACCGTTAACCGTATTTACTGTATCTACTCATTCAAACATGCAGGGGATACACAGGTCATTATACAAAACTCTATTCAACATTATGAAGCTTTGCTATGTCCAGTAAAACTGAAGTTTATTTAAAATGTGAAGCTGTGCTAAAGATATTAAATAAAAACACAATATTCACAGCGATGGATTACTCCGCTCAACCACTCAAGCAATGCGTGAAACAAGACTTATATTTGTGTGTCTACAGTGGAAGTACATGACTAATGAAAGGTAGAAGAATGATGGGGTATTCAGTAAATACAATAACAGAATAGACTCCACTTAAAGCAGACCAGTTATTCTGAAACTGTGTAATGTACCTTAACAGTGACACTGAATGATCGCTGACGAACTGCAGGATGGATGCCCTGTGTGTGTGTGTGTGTGTGTGTGTGTGTGTGTGTGTGTGTGTGTGTGTGTGTGTGTGTGTGTGTGTGTGTGTGTGTGTGTGTGTGTGTGTGTGTGTGTGTGTGTGTGTGTGTGTGTGTGTGTGTGTGTGTGTGTGTGTGTGTGTGTGTGTGTGTGTGTGTGTGTGTGTGTGTGTGTGTGTGTGTGTGTGTGTGTGTCATGTAGGGCTGCTCAATTCATCGTATTTTAATCGCAATTACGATTATGGCTTGCAACGATTACGAAAACAACGTAATTTAAACAAAACGATTATTTTTTTATTATTATTACTTCTTTTTTTTTTAAATAATCTTTTCTTTTTTTGTTTTTTCAGTTGAATTATACTTAAAGTTCAGGGTAACCAACTGTTAAAAACATACTGTTCACATTTCTTTCTCCAATAAATTGATGTTTTCAAAGTAAATGGATAATCGTTTTTAATAATCGTGATATCAATTATTGACCCAAATAATCGAGATTATGATTTTTGCCATAATCGAGCAGCCCTAGTATCATGGTCACTGCCACTGCATTGTTTGCATTTCAGAGGCTCCAGCTGTGTTACTTTCTGCTAAAATAAACTGCAAGTGGAGATTTCCCAGTGATCCATAAAACATAATGCTCATATGTTTTCAGTGGAGTTTGCACCAGTGTGTGTGTGTTTGGGTGTGTGTGTGTGGGTAGCCTGTTTGTGTGGGCTTTTGATCCATGTGGAAAAATAATACAAAAGCCTTTTTTTGCATGCATGCATCAGACCACTAATCACAAAATGTTCCCACAAACAGCAATTATGCAATGTACACACTCCATAAAATGTTCACAGAAAAGGACAGAAGATTAGATATACATGTTCAGAAAATATTTGTACTGTATGGTAATGACCAGAAAAAAGGAGCGGAAGGAGATGAGGAGAAAAAGCTGTATAAATGTGGATGTATACACTGTAGTGGACATTCATTTTTAGCTGCAGCCGGAGAATGTACGTTTATTTTTGGTTTGGTTTTGTGAAAACAAGCTTGTGCCTGACTCCATCAACCAAGCAGGCTGAGTGAAGTGATGCGGTGTGCAAACTCTTGTCTCCTGTCTCCAGGCCATTGCAAGTCTAATTCTAGTAATGCTTTAGGGATCGTTGTAGCCTGTGATCAAATTAAAGCCTCATCGCCCCTGCCTATAATAGCCTGAGATCATCTCATTTGATTTTAATTTATTTGATTAATTTCACCATGGCCAACCACTAAAACAAGTCAATGAGATTAAAGATTGAGTTTCTTTAACAACCACTTGGGCATGAATGGCATTACACACAAAAGCTAGTTGTTAAGTAGGTAATGGTTTATTGTTTTTACTGCTAATTGTAAGCCTACACAGACATCTATCTACCTACACTTATCTGTATTAACGAGATTAGGAGGGCAGACTAGCGACAGATCTAAAAATAACGACACACAACAACCTCTCTCTGTCACAGTTAAAAAAGGTGATCAGAAGTGACATCTTAACTGGAACCACAAATTCCAGCCTCGGATGCTTAACATTGTGTTTCCATGTTTCTATGTTGCATTCTGGGCTGCACTTGAGGGAGGTCCTGTGGTAAACCCAACACAAGAGCTGTCAATCACTGTGAGGTTAAATAAACCGAGCAGATATTCAATCCAAAGCCAACAGGCGGAGCAGTGGAATAGCAGTGGGAAAAAAAATCGATTTAAAGGAGAGTCTCAAAATCTAGGCTGTGCACAATAAATCAAGTGTGCTAAAAACGGGAGAGAAAAATCCTGCAGTTTCCAACATGTTTTACTTCTTTGTCTCTTCAAAGAGTGACTCAGCACTGTGGTTTTCATGGCAGAATCTTAAAACCAATGTTGAAAATTAGATGCAACATTCACATGTTCAAATGGTCTGTGCATAGGTTGGGTTTTGCATACAGAATGTCTGTGTTCTGAGGGGAGCGGTAGCAGTGAATCTCTCTGTTTCAAAACAGTGGTTTAATGCACAATCATTAGAAATCTTGATCTTGAATTTGGGCAGATGTGGATAAATGTTTGGTGGGCCTGAGTGAGTGAGCAAAGTCAGAGTTTGGATGACTCCAGAGACTCTGCAGCAGACAGCCAGAGTTAACACATTAGTCTATGTGACTGAATTCCTGTTTTGTTAGTTTTAGATGAGGGGGCTGAACTAATTGTGCATTTGTGTGTGATTTGGTCACAGGTGAGTGTCAACAGCAGAATTTAGGAGTAAACTTCCTCTTCTAATGTTGCTATAGTCTGGATTTTTCTATGATGCAGAGTGCTTCTTCTTATGGGCTTCATGCTTGATGCATTTCATGCCAGCACACAATTGTGAACTTCACTATAATGTCTCCTCTGTGTGTGCCAAGCACCGCTGCCATTCGAAATGTTCCTGGAACACAGAGGCAGCGGTGTGATACTGATTTTCTGTCATATGCAGGAATAAACATTTTAACCAATCAATACCAGAAACTGATTTTTTTTCCCTTTCAGGGCATCCGTGACTCAGACTGAAAATACATTTTTGGAAAAGTTAAAGCAGGCCGCTTTTTTCCTGTTTAGAGAACAAGGAATGAAAGAGCAGGAAGGGCGTGGAGGAAGTAGACAGAGAAAGTGTCGTGCAGCCAAAGGACGAGGAATTTTCATACTTGGAAACTCAAAACAATCTTTAGTAGAAGGTGGGGGGGGGGAAAGATTTTAAGCAACAAAGGAGGTCTGTGTATACGGAGAGAGCACCTTGTTAGCGTGAGATTGACCTTTCCCCACAGGTGTTGAGAGGTTTCTTCACATCTCTGCTGTCTTTAAAAAAGTATCAATTCACTCTCACCGCTACTCTTCTGTCTCCACTCCTGTGATCAACAGTAAGCCTCAATATCTGCCAGAACGCTATCGCTAAATTTCTGGCCTTATGAACAGGCTATGATGGATCTACTTTCACCTCTTAGACACACTCTCTCACACATACACACAGGTACAAAAAGCAGTTTGGACAGTCATCTCTGCAAAAAATGTTTAATGAAACAAGTGGGTAGGAACTAAACGTACTTTAAATAATTGTTGGCCACTTGGGGGCAGTGATAACATTAACAGCGTGAAGGGAACACTTTGAGGCATGGGCAACAATTGGCATCACAAAGTCAAATCTGAAAGCAGACATTCTATACATTCTATGCTTGGAAATCACTGAAAAAGGACACTAATAACTCCAGACTGAGTCTAGTAATCATCAAGATCTTAAGTTTTCTTCAGTATCAAATTAATTCAGTTATAGCTGTCTGAATGTGTCAATTCCAATACAAACATGATCTGCTACTGTTTATGCTAATTCAGAGTGTTTTAAATTATGCCACTTTGGGGTGTGCTGATTTTGACATTTAGTTCTGAATTAAAAAAAAACTCAATATGCTCATTCTCTGCTGGGTTCATTAAAAGTTCTGCAGACAGCACATCGTCCTTGAACGTACAGAACAACTGTTGTAAACTTTTTTTTGCGATCGTTAAAACTTAATTGTATAAATCCCAAACTAAAGTCAGTTCAAGTCCTTTAAGCTCCTAAGTGTAAATGTTCTGCTTTAGTTACCCTGCCTACCTTGGGTATTACTGTGTTGGGTGTGTTCCGGTAACTCAACATGTTTTAGTTTGTTTGAGTGGTTTTTTCACAAATTGTTCCACTGCCCCCAAGTGGCCAAAACATCTACCTATTTCATCCCAATGGCATATTTTCTTCACTTACCTAACACCAATAAGATTTAGACCAAAAACTAGATTAAACAACTACAAATCATAAACAGCAGAGATCAAGAGTGATACATTTAAGAACCGAGCGAGAACGTAGACTTATGTGAAAGAAGTAAAAGACCTGCAGCGAAAAGCAACATAAAAAATGTACTCTGTATTGTAGTGATTACATTTTGCAATAATGTTTACATTACTTGGCTGTTTATTGATAACAATACAATATAATTGAATGTACCAAGTAACCAATAGGTACTGTTGTCAAATAACTGTAGTGGAGTAAAAAGTACATTATTTAGTTTAAAAGATAGAAAATAAAAGTAGAAATAAAGTAGGGGGAAATTAAAAGTAAAAGCACCTCAAACTGTACATTACTTGAGTAAATGTATTCAGTTCCATTTCACGCCAGCTAAGGTGTGAGGAAGGCTCGTGGCCAGAGAGTTTACCTCCCAGTCCGGACCATCTGGAGGTCCCACCCTCAGGTGACATGACTCGGCATCATCGAAGACTTTCCTTCTGTGGACATCCACAGAAATGTGTGTAAGAGACAGACCTCGTGTTACCGCACATGAACCCATAGCAGAAACGCAGCATGGATCCTTGTTAACAATAAACGGCAGTCACAATTATCCTCTTCCATTTTACTTCTCCAGACACTTTATTCATCTCATGGAGACAGCTGAAACTCTTCTCCACAGGCTTTGAATAATAATCGGCTTTAAGAGAAAAGAAAATATATGAATCCATTTCAGCAAATAAATAACTTGAGTTAAACACATAAATAGCATCAAGATAAGATATCAATTCCTCTCTCCTATTAGCACCACCAATCGGGGTTTTGTTGCTCAGGGATTTCACTTCTGGCACTCGCTGTGTTTATACACACACACACACACACACACACGCACACGCACACGCACACGCACACACACACACACACACACACACACACACACACACGCACACACACACACACACACACACACATACACATACACATACACATCATCATGCAGCATTATACATCAATGCAGGACTCAAAGCAACTCCAAGAGGCTGATACCAACACTAAACATAATCTTTTACACTTTGAGGAAGATATTATATTGCAATATAAATCATCTCTTTCTTGACACAGTCTAGCATACATACATTACTGGGGACTCAACAGTTCTGCACTCTCAAATACAGTACAAGATAAATATGACACGTGGGAATTAACATACACAAATTGACTTTACATCATCACTTGGCCCACAAATTTCTCCTCTAAAGACAAGGGTTGGCATAGAGGTTATCTTGATAGTCAGCATGATAGAGGATCAAGACTCAACATTTAATCTGCTCCGTGATAATCTCAATGTACATCTTTTTATGAGAATACATTAAATATTGTAACCTTCACTCCCTCGGTTCTCTTCACTAATCAAATAACTTGCTCTTGAAAGAATAAAGCCTTCAAATATGGGACACTGTGTTTCTTTCTTACCACAGCCTTAAAGGATAGGTTCAGATTTGTTTAACGTACAACTTTACATGTTTTTGTACATTTTAACATATCCTTTAAACAGCGTTATGCTTTGAATTTGGCACACAGACTTCCCCCTGAGGATCATCATCACCCACTATGCAATAACAACTAACATTGTTATTATTACTAACATTATCATAAGCTACATTATCGACAGTTTTCACATAACTAATTGTTATCTTCGTTTTTACAGATGATTCACAGCAGCACACAGCTGTACAGACGATATGCTTTCATAGCTGCTCTGTCACTTCATGCCCAAACTAGAGAGGATATCAAAACATTGAAAATGTATTGAGGGACTAATACTGGGCAATAGTGATGTTTTGGAATTAAATAGCATTATGGCATTTCCTTTCACTTCTTTACACTTCTTATCTGTACATGTACTGTACAATTCAAAGTTCTTCTTCTGTACAGTTCATACACACTCAATGTGTGCACGCATTCGGGTTTATACATTGTCCATTGAACTCCTTTACTTGCTTATTGGCACTGTTAAGTCAGTTTTTATTCAATCCATCAGCCCCAGGTTGGGTATCCATTCCACTGGCATGAAACATGAAGGCATCAAAAAGAACAGGAGGCTGAACACAAGCACAACGGCACTCCACTGCTGCGGTAAAAAGTATTTGGAGGTTCATCTCATTCAGATAGGAAAAGGTCTGGTCGAAATTAAATGATCCACTACAGCAAAACATCTTTAATTCTAAAACAAATTTCCAGTGAGCGGTTTAACTTCAACCTGACAAGTGGGGGGTTTTGATCAAAGCTAACTTTGTGGCTAAAGTAAAGGAAAAGGGCTACACTCCCAGAGTTGATTTAAACATGATGTTATGAGGCGAGATTAAAGAAAACAAAACAGAAAATGGTAAAAGACAGAAACTGTGGGAACATGGAATAAAAAAACTAGACAATCAAACAGGGCTTGTTTTTTCAAGTGATGTCTTGATGTTGTGTGGGTGTTATCAACATTTTTGCTACATTGTGATGATCTTTTGTCTTGTAAGCCTCCACTCACACAGAAGCCAGACAGGATGTACTATTTCCCACAAAAAAGAAACAGAATATGCTTCCCGTTGTCTCATTGTCTCAATTCCATGCTTCTCATTGTCTTGTGTGTACTGCGGAGGTTGTTTAAAAAAAAAGCCTGCAGGGTGGATGAGTAGTGGTTTAAAAGGTAAGTTTCATTAAAGGAGAGAGAAATTATTTAATCCACTATTGTCATTACACTCAATCGTTTTAAGGATTTATCTTTTGGGAATTGCAGAATTTCCTCTGTCTGACCCTAGAGGGAGCAATAACTGCAAACCCCAACATTTCTGATAACAAATGACAGATGGCATCAATGAAGCGGAATACTCTGATGATAAAGACATTTTAAATCGCGCTCTGTTCTTAGTATTTCCTGTGCCTGTCAGAAACAAATATATTATGGCTGAATGTCTTTTTGTATTTGTATGATTAGAAATGTATTTGCATCTACATTAGCAGTGTAGACAGACCACAACCCGCTGTAGAAACATCATTCCACACTGTTTTCTCTTCCCTGAATCAAAGATGCCAGTCGTCAGTTCTCATTAGAGACACTGATCTTTAGTCTTTGACGTCTTTGACGTCTTTTTAACGAAACAGGCTTTAATCTTACACTCAGTAAGGCTGGGACTGATGACACAGATACACACAGACACCCATGTACACACTACCAGGGAAACTAGAGCAGGCAAACAGGGCCTGGGTTTGCTTGCGTTCCCAATGAGCTGAGACCACAGAAAAATGTGTCTCCACACCTGCCAGGATCTGTGTGTAGGAACACTTAGCCCTGTGTGTGTATGCGTGTGCATTCATGTCCCCTTGCTAGTGTCTGTATGAGTAATTGGTCATGGTTGTGTACATTCGTATGACTTTATGTAACCTACAGCTGTGATGTGGATCACTACCGTCCACTGCTGTAAACAAGAAAGATAAATAATCCAAGGTGCTCTTTGTTTGTCGTTTGATATTGAAGCCAAATGTGTGTGAACAGAGCATAGAGAACAGAGGGTCCCACAGCAGAATTCAAAGAGCCTGATGCCAGCCACCTGACGTGAATACAATCATTCAGCGAGACAGGGGAACATGGCTCCCCCAGGAGGCTTTCCTCCTTCCAGGTTTCAGAGCTGCTGCACAGACCTAAGACTATACTAGTGATAGAGATCCTTGTGAAAACAATCAAGCATTGCCATCCAGCCTAATCAAGATTAAGCCCGCTGAATCATCCCTTTGACAGAGATGCTGTGACTCATGGAAATAGACAAGATGGAATGAGAGAAAAGGCGAATGGAAAAATAGGAGGAAAGTAAATCATGAGTTTTTCGGTTTGGATAGCTATTGGAGAGTGAGAGAGGTTCCCTTAATGAGAGTTGGCTGCTGCACTAGTTTTTATTCTGTTATCCCCTGTATAAGCCAGATCCTGTTCTCGAGGTTGTAGGCCCAAGCAGGGAGAGTGTGAATGCTGTGGATCACCTCCTCGTCTTTTATGCTCTCCACCTGTCTCAGAACCTGGTGCTCTCATGTTTCAGCATGCGGATGTTGGTAAGCGTCCCGCTGCCCCTGTGGTGGAACCCGTAATCCTGGCGCTGACCCTCCAGTCACCGAGCACTGCTGCCCGCCGATGACATGCTGCTGCTGGGACTGGAGCTGCCCGAGCCCTGGTCTTCAAACACACTGATCTCCAGCTGAGGACAGGGAGAACGTCAAGGATCATCATGACTGAGGGTATTCAAATACAGTTACAATTACAAAAGCCCTGTATTCTTTCATACTTAAACCCTCTGCACACTTAAATGTGTAAAGCTAAAGCAGACCATCACTATTTCTGTATTGCTCACACTACATTTCATCCCATGTTGATGTGGGTGTGCACAAAAATAAACACTTAATCTCAGATGAGGTGACTTGTGAAAATGTTCTACTTGAGAGCTCAGTGTTTTACAAAAAACAAACAGAAGAAGTCCCTGTGTGTGTGTGTGTGTGTGTGTGTGTGTGTGTGTGTGTGTGTGTGTGTGTGTGTGTGTGTGTGTGTGTGTGTGTGTGTGTGTGTGTGTGTGTGTGTGTGTGTGTGTGTGTGTGTGTGTGTGTGTGTGTGTGTGTGTGTGTGTGTGTGTGTGTGTGTGTGTGTGTGTGTGTGTGTGCTTCCTGCCCCGCTCTGCATCCCAAGTTTCCTGGTAGTGCTTATCTCCTGTCTCAGATTGTCTCCAATGTGCTCCAAATACAATTGCATCTTGCTTTGGCTTGAAAAAGATTGTAGAATCTGGAACAGCTCATGACAAGTAAAAATAAACCCCAGAACTTCTCAAAACTATAAGTTGCAGATTTGTCAACTCGAGGGTTTTTGAGTCAAATCACAGTATGTTGAAACATGTAAAAGAGGTAGAAGTGAGACACATGTTGTGCTGGTCTTTGGGGGATTGAGGTCTCTATCATCCACGAACAGAGACTATATTGTACAGGGGTGTGTTGGCTAATAGGTTGGCCCTGTGACTTGGAGCTTGTTTATGTGATGGTCTACTGGATACATTCTCTCTCTCCTTTTGACTTTTAACTTCATGAGGAACTTTGTTGGGTTAACTCCAACTAACAAAGAGATGTTCACATCTGGCTTCTTCTGCAAACTATAAAATACCATAAAATTAGCCTTGTGAAGAGTTAGAAACATTTGAAAAGATTGTGATAGACCACCCTGTTTTGGCACAGCAAAAAAGAACAAAATGTCCTGAGCAAACAAAACACAGAACCGCAAGTGCATACACACCTCAGGCTGCTGATTCATCACATCACTACTTTTTCACCTTTTCTCGTCAAAGGACATCTTATGTGTGCTTTTTTCAGGTCTGCCCTCCTTTAAATGTACTCCTGGGAATGAAAGCTAGCCATTGAACAGCTGGAGTTTAAGTGCCTTGTTCAAGGGTACCTTGACAGTAATTTATGAGAAAAGAGTGTTCCTTTTTAATTCATCCAACTACCATGATGCTAGTAGTTCAATTGATTCTAACTTGTCACCTTTCCCGAAGCCTGGTTTCTGCAAACTCCCAAATTCTGCAACGTCATCTCAGTCTTTATATCACTGACTGTTCTGTTCAGCAGTTATTCTTTTTGAACACTCTTGGGCAGCAGATAAGTGAAGGATACAACTCTCATTCCTCTCTCTACAGGATCTGTCAGCAGCAGACCTCGAGGAGCGTAGATCTTCTCATTCTGCTCATGGATGTATCCTGATATCTTCTTCAGCACCTGGAGTAAAACAAGAGGGTTGGTGAGGGGTAAGAAAAAGGACAGAGGTACATTTGGAGACAATCAAGATTTGATTAGATCCATTGGAGGCAGAGTGAAAACCTAAAGAAACAAGCCTAAGATGTGATCCAGCAGAAAATAACCTGTACAGACATTCTAACAGGGGACCCATTACCTGCATATTGCTTTTCAAAGTGCACTCTGTGTAACCATGTAGATAAAAAGACGCCAAACCATGGCAGGGCTGCAGTAACTAACCGCATACAATACTGAAACTCATTGCCTGTCTCTATGTTTCCTGAACATTATAATCTAAACTCAAAGTAATTATATTATGCTCAAAGTACGGAAGTTATTTTATACATATTTCTAGGCCACTCATGTCAAGCAAGGCTGTATGTATTAGTTTAGTAAAAAGTACAAGCTTGAGCTTTTCTCTTTTTGAAGTTTTCCATTTGGAAGCCATGGTTCCTGATTCCAAATATGGCTCTCCCGGGCTAAATGTCCTGCCTTGGTTAACTGTCGGGTCAATTCGGAAACACTATACAATGCGAGGCGGACAGTTTATTTGGATTGCATTGGCACTGGACTTACTGTATATCTCAGTTTTGCAAGTGAGTATTGGATCAAATGTGTGCTATATACCCAAGAACAGCAGTGGAGCGAAGCTGAGCACCAAGTTCAAACCGTGCCTCGGCACAGAAATTCAAACAAGCATGCCTGTATTACATTACTCTACGCATTACAACCACACACATTGTTTAGAGAGTTTAACAAAACCGTAGCACTGGGAAGCAGTCCCATGGTCCCGCTGATAGCAACCAAATGACTCCTGACTGATGCGTGGAGATGTTAAATGGACTGATGATAGCCAAAGTGGCATCATTAGAGCAGCTTATTCAGCCTCAGATTTGCCTCTGTGGACATCAACAAGGCTGATGTGCCATGCCTCTTCTACACTCTGCCTAACCATGTCAATCAGCCAACCCACGCTCCACTGGGCCTCATGTACACTGACAGAGCTGTCACCACTCCTAAAGAGAGAGGCAATCTGAAACACATCTGGGGGTCTCTACTAAGACAACACACATTTGTATAACTTAAGAAAAAAGACCACAACATTATCTACTGTATATACAATGAGAAACCAGTTTAACCATATTGTCTACAACTTTAGGATGCGACCCTGACATTGATGGCACCTGAAAGTCAGGCCAACTTAGGGGTTTGTTTAAAACATGTATCATTACTTGTCTTTCTTTCCAAGGGATTTTCTTTTAACAATTGATGGTTAAAACAGCAACAATAGAATCCGTAGAACAACTACAGCAATCACTTGAAGTATGCTGTATTGGGGATGTAAAACCTTTTGTTTCTGATTTATTAAACATGAAATATTCACTTCCACATATTTGAGTTAACTAAAGGTCAGTGTAGCACTCAGCATTGACAGGTTAAAACAATAGAGAGTGAGCAACACACTGAGCAGCGCTCCTCTGGGATGTCAAAAGCCTGTTACAGCTGCAGGCACAGCTGCTAATATAGTGACCCCTGCTAGAGGAGACCAAAACCACAGAAGAATACTTCTTTCTATCTCCAACTGGCAGACAAAAAAGAAGATGTGTTTTCAATGAAATGCCTGGAAAGATTTAACATTGAGGAGAAACACAGTACATTTCTCAGTGAAAAGCTATCAAAAGGCAGCGGTTTGCTCCATTGTGCTGCCTTAAATCAGTCAGATCTATGTCAGGTTAAGGTATCAATATTGTTTTATAACTCCATCAAAGAGAATACAGCAACAAATGCCTTATTATTTATTGTGACCCGAAAGGCCAACCGTGTCAAGGCTAGCCAATCGTGTCACTTCAGCGAAACAATATGACAGTTAAGTACTCAAGCTGTGCCACTTTGTGCTGGCTTGTCTGTTACAGCCCTTCTAGAAAAAGCTTTAAGAGTGTGTGTATATCGCCTAGGAAGCGAAGGTGTCACAGTCTGTTTCACATGCATGCCGCGAGTGTTTATTCCTCTGCAAGAAAGAAAGTTGTTTATGTCACCAAGTGCAATATAAAGGGAATTATGTGTGTCTTACTGAAACCCGAGTGTTCAGGCACATTCTTGTGAATAATAGAAGAACAAAAAAATGGGAGATGAGGGCACATGCTGTGTGTGAGGGAAGCTTTCTGAACACTTGTGTGCACATGTATCTGTTCTGACATGCTGGGAGCAATCAGTGTCCTTTGATAGGGTGAGATGTAAGCATCAAGGGCTCTGGGTGCTCCAATGAATCTGCACACTGATCCACGCTCTCTGGTGTGTGGCCTCTTTATCGACACACACACACACACACACACACACACACACACACACACACACACACACACACACACACACACACACACACACACACACACACACACACACACACACACACACACACACACACACACACACACACACACACACACACACACACACACACACACACACACACACACACACACAAACACACACACACACGTACACGCACAAACAGCATCAACTTGGGTGGGTATATTTGATCATTGTCAGTCGCAA
Source organism: Notothenia rossii (assembly GCF_949606895.1). NCBI lineage: Eukaryota > Metazoa > Chordata > Actinopteri > Perciformes > Nototheniidae > Notothenia > Notothenia rossii. The sequence goes on from NC_136909.1 coordinate 73,601,149, forward strand.
CATCATTCAGCCAAGATGGTTAAGTTAAACAAGTAAATAAACAGCTTTCCTGTGTGTTTGATGGCATCTTAGCGTCTCAATGGAGCGGCACCCAGCTGACGAGGAGATGAAAGCAGCTCAGACCAATGCGTTTGCGCATGGCTTCATGACAGCAACATGTCCTTTTGTGCTCCTAGGTCAAGCTCCAAGTATCTCTGTACTGCTTTGATAAAGAAATGTTTACAGAATGCAACAAAACTAGGGAGATGAATGTTGCGGGTGACAACGATCAGAACACAGAGGCATGCTGGGACTTCACGCCACTCTAGTTTAATCTAAAACAACCGACAAAGTCACAAGAGGTTAATCAAACTCCCTGTGCATGTGTCTGGGATTGTGTGTGTGTGCATGTGTTCCATCTCATGTAGCGACATGCTGCAACAAAGAGGTTTAGTCACCTGCCCTTTCTCAAGATGGACATCTTTGTTTTTGCTGCAGGTAAATGTCACGTTACAGTTGGCGTGCCATGCCTTGTGCACCAGCACACGTGGACGAACAGCTGAGAGAGAATCAAGTTTAATCTCCTAATCTTGGGTTTTTTCCAGGTACCAGGCGATCTTCTGGATTCTTATAAGGTGGAGGTCAATGTAACCCATCCAGGGCTGCAGTCGAATAGTCCAAAAATCAGCTCCTAAATTCTAACCCTGTCGTCTATTCCTTGACCTCTGAGTGAAACGTCACGGGGTTAAGGGATAGTGGATATGAGAATTCAAAAGGACTTAGAAGAAGAGACTGCGGTATTTTACAGAATCCGACTGCACTTTCACTATCCGATGTGTTTATGATGCGCCAGTGGACGTCATAAATGTGTGTCTCCTGCTGTGGGGAAACTATGGAAACTACAGTTTTCTATACAGCAGACTACACCATGGATGTAAATAAGAACGAGGGACTACTGTAAACTCATCTAGAGACTCTGCACCGTGCTCTGATGCTGTTGTTTTATGCTTTATGAACGTGGACAACAGAGAAACATATTCTTCATGACCAAAGTTGGAATTAAAATAAAAAAGGAAAGTGAAACTTATGCTCGTCACCCTCTCCCTCCGGTCTACATTAATACAAATGATCCCAAAGATTGTATGACCAATGAAAAGATCTTAAAATCAATACAAATGTATTTACGTTAGTCCTTAACACCTATCACTGTGGATATCACCATTCAAACATCTTTTAAAAGCTGAACAAACCCCACACAGCTCAGTAAAGACTGTGAAATGTTGACTTTATTTGATCATTTCAGTAAAAAATAACGTTCATATTTGTCTTTTTGATTATAATACTGATGAACGTTCAAAACAAAGCACTTTGGCAAGTTGCCACCTATGTTTTGAAATGCTTAATAAGCACCGTAACTTTCATGATATAAGTTCTCGGTCATAATCGGTTGTTTCCGTGAACGGCCGACTGTTGTGTGACGGCAAATGCTGCGGCTGCAAGGCATTGTGGGGCAGCATTTTCTCCTCTCCTTTCGGTGAGGGAGGTCAAGTGGTTCCTAAGCTAAAGGAGGTTATAAAGGAAGTTTGAAACTTCCTTTCCTATCATCTAGACTCTCGAATTCTCTAGATTCTAGAGAATTCGAACGGCACTTATCATGGCTGCCACTGAGGGACTTCCGGGTCATTTCACTCGGTTAGGAAGGTTCCTAAGCTAAATGGACTATTCGACTTCAGCCCAGATCCACTCAATTACCTTGCTGACTTTAATATTTTAATAATGAAATTCCATAATGATTACATATTTATCATGGCAGCACAGTTGGCATGCTGGGTGTGCATATATTTAATCCAGGTGTTCTAGTTTCTTCCTCTCATCCATATGTGATATATTTCAGCATAGGTTAACCTTACTCTCATCCAATACATGTTACAATATCATTTGTATCCACCTGCCACCCTCAACAGGATACTCGGAACAGAAAAAGGATGAATGGATATTTATATATTTTTTTATGTTCATAGTGTCAGTCCACTGCGACAAACAGGGTTTGCCCTTTAAGGCCTCATTAGATTTCTGCAATCCATACGTTGTTTTAAAAGATTTAAGAGGGGCCTCTCGAATAATGATCATGTTTTCTATAAGAGATCTATTTAGCTGCAGGAAAAAGAAGATCATTGGGAAGCAATACTAAAACAAGCGTTATAAAAAAAAGTCTGTGCTCTCAAGAAAGCTCCAAGGAATAATTCAACAGATAAGAAACATTTGCTGAAGATAAGATAAATAGGTCAGTAAGATAAGATGGGATATTTTTTTTATTAAATCGTCTTTGGGAAAGTCAGGCGTCAACCACTCGAATGCCTGTGCATGCATTGCGCAAATTCCTAAGGCAATGGTCTTTTTCCACAGCAGAAATGTTCACTTTTCATAGCAAGAAAAGCACCGGTGTTACCAATAAAATGATCGATGGCTCTGCTCTATTCAAGTGTCCCAGTAAGCCATAGAGGTGGGACAGTGAGCCAGGATGAATAACACCAGGACCCTGAAACTGAAGCAGCAAAATGAAATGCAGCCATTACGAACTTTATTATTTACACCGGAGCGTTTCCTGCTGTGAAATAACAACATGTCTTCATTAAAAAAATACCCATGGGCCTATCTTAGCAACAAGACTAGAATCAGGGGGAAGAAACTTGCCTAGCTGTTTCCAAAGTAACAAATTATGCCTTATGACCCGTGTAAAGCTAAACAACAGTTTACAAAACCATTGTTACAACACATATTTCCCAAACCTAATGTGCAGCCATATTTTCATTGATACAAAGTGAAATGTTCCTTCAGGTACACAAGTGTTTTGGAGAAATATATGAAAGTACCTTCTCATAGCGTGTCTCCATGCAGAGGAAGACGATGTAAGCTGTTGCACAGGCCAGACATCCTTCCAGGTACGACTGGCCCCCAATTTTTTCTGCGTCCACATAATAAGAGTTCAGCGTCTTCACCGTCTCCTCGAGCAAGGTTCGCTCAATCTACTTACAAACACATACAGACATCCAGGTAGGGACATGGACATGCACACACCATAAGGACTGTGAAGGTCTTCTGGCATAACAGTGGGAACAGGCTGTTCCGCTATAAAAACGACCTGCCAAACACACCAGCTGCAATCTGCTCAACCCAAAGTACTCCTGCTTTGTCAGAGAATTTATCAACAAACTTCACGTGAAAACTAAGAAGAAATGTACATGAAAAGATACATTTTTAAACTGTGACAGCAGTCGGTGGTGGTTTGCACAACATTACATTTAAAACGCTCACTAATTGCCCCTTTGCACTGACTCCCACTGTGTTTCTCTCTGTTTTATGTTTCCTTTTTGCTCTGTTTATGTGGACTGTCTGCTTAAGATGATAATTACTAGACAAATCTACAATAATACCCCTACATAACAGCATTCACAGATGCTAATGTGGAAAGGTGAAAAGAGCAAATAAACAGCACCAATTCTCCAGAGCCTAAAGTGAGTGTAAAAAAAGCAGAAGGGCTTCATTAGATTCAACTTTCTTTTGAGGATCAGAACATTTGGAATACATTTCTAATACTTATACTGTTTTTGTCCGCTGAGTTAGAACTGCAGGACATTAAAGCTCAACTTTTGTATCCTTTTGTGGGGTGGAAATACCTTACAAACCAACAGCCATCACTCACACCTGTTCTTTCATATTGGGAAGCACCATTTTGATCTTATTAGGCTATATTGGGCTATCACTCTTTCAGTATCAGAGAACGGGGGTGTTGCTTCAGGTGAGTTGGGTTTTGGTCAACATATTACATTTTGCCTGGATGTGTGTATACTGTAAGTGTGTTTGTGCTCACCCTGTTGTCGAGCTCGGAGGGGAACTTGGCCTGGAAGCGGCACACGGTTCCTTCAGTGTAGTCTCTCTGAACAAACACCTTGGTGACCAGCGATGCATTGTGCCTCAGCTCCTGAAGGTTATGAAACTGAGCAGATAAACAACAGGAGAAAGGCACACGTGTTCAATTTGTGGTTCAAAATTAATATATAAACATAATCGTACAAGAGTAGCAGGTCTATTTGATTTGGTGTTGTGTGTAGTGGTCAAAAACCCTCTCAAAACGTTCATTCAGACTAGAATATTGTATTCTCCATTAAATATACATGTAATGGGAATTTGGCTTTGGCACTGGATGATGATAATAAGGTAAAATAACAATCACCATACACAGTACAACATTCAATTCATACACAGAAAAATTACATCTTAAAGTGACTAAGTGGCAGTCTTAATAAAATGTCAGAGTGGTTTGTTCTTCCACTGGCTTGGGTCCATTAACATATCAGTTGTATTTAAAATAAATTCTTTATGATACGTTAAAATGGTGATGGTTTTCAGGGTTTTTCTTGACAACACAGGTACATAAGGGCTACACAGTGTGAGAATGTTACTGTGTTACTACACCAACACTTCATTCCTCCAGCATCAATGGACCCAATTGCAGTAATAACACTTTGAAAGACATCCTTTTGCAGCACTTTGGTGCTGAGTGGAGTGTTTTACACCCAAACAGTCATTCCCCTGAGAGGAATAAAGCAGCAACCAAGTGGGCCAATGTAACATGCCCCCTGCTGATATAAATGACTCCCCTCAAGAGGATGGCAATTAGAGATACAATAGGAGAGTAAAGGGAGGGAGAAGGGAATGAACAAAAAGCGTGTGTGAAAATTGAGTATAACACAGATAAGGAGGCATATTTTTAATTCAGAGCTTCAAACTTTATTTCTGCTCCATATTTCCCAGAATGCGTCAGCCAGATTGTAGTTGTTGGCTTATTATATTCACTACATTTTATTCTGTGGATCGTTTGTCCAGCTACTGCAGTGTTGTTATAATTAAGAGCAAGCATATTTTCAGTTTATGAGGTTGCCTGAGCAGGAGAGAGTCATTTCCAAGTAAGCAGACATAGTACAGTGCCAGCCTTTCATCTCTATATAGAGTATATCACTCACAACCCAGAATAGCATCCAAGCAGCTATTTTTATCAGCCAAAAGCCAAAATCATCTCACTGCCAATAGATCTTTCTGTCTGCCAGAGCTTTGAATATCCTTCTTTTTGCGTTCTTCATCTCAAAAAACACCCCCCTCCTCCTCCTCCTCCTCCTCCTCCTCCTCGCACTATCTTCAGGCCATCATGATGAACAACAAGTCACTCTATTAATAGAAGCAATTATCAGCACACGATTGAGAATCCTTTATCCAAGTAAGAATCATTTTGCTGAGTGAGATAAACAAAAGATCCATAAGGGTAATTTGTTTGTTACTGTGAGATTTGTTTTGGGTGAGGAGGTCTCGCATTCAATTTTTTAATTGAGTAGTTTTAACTTGTTTACTTCAAACTTATATTAGCAGTTAATAGTTCTGTTTGCTGAAGGATTTAAACCTGATATCCAGGTCCAGTTGTGTAGATTTTTAAGCTTCAGGATTGTTAGAAAAAATAAATAAGAGATAATGGAGGGTAGCAAAAACAAACAAAAAGAAGAAAGGAAGGAAAACAAAGAAAGAAATGAGGAATTATGGAAGTCCCTGAGGAAGGAAATAAGATACTGTAGTTGAAAAGATGTGAGAAAAGAAAGGGAGGAAATGAAGATGAAAAAAGGTAAAGAAAATAAGGTCTAAGGAAACAAATACACAGGAAGAAGGATGCTGACACTTTAGTTAACAGAAGTTCAGACCTGAGTGGAACCCAGCAGCTTGAACTGCACTGTCACATGCTCAGCTTTCAGGCCAGTGGGACATCACAGTGTGTTTTGACTCGCTGTTGACCTACTGACCTCCCTCTTACATCTCTCTGTTACATGTAGCTCGCAGCTGAGCAAAGCAAGCAAGTGTCATGAGTGTGTGGCGGCCAATCAAACATGTCCCTTTATTTCTTCAAAAAGACATCTCTGTGTGAACATCTCTCCAGACAATCCCATGATTTTTAACAAACATGGACACATGTGTGACACAATTAAAAGTGATTCGTCCAATGTGGATGTTCTAGTTAAATGTCACAACTGACTGGTTGTGCCTGCCGGTGTCTTCTGTGTCATTTCATGTCATGTTCTGAATGATGGTTTATAGATGTGGGTCATAGCATCTACACTGTTATAACTTGGCCCTAAACGTGGTACCCACTCTCAAATAACTTTCAACTGCCCAAATCCTCCAACACCTACACTGTTTTGTTAATAGAAAACGTAAACATAAAATGTTTATTTGGTCATGTTGTGTTGATGTTACCGGGCAGAGTGGTCTTTTTTTCTGTCCATTAGAGCCTTAAAGATAAATGTTTTCTGTTGGCAGAGATCTGATGTTTACTTTTCTGCGTGGGAGATCAGGGTTCAAATCCAGCCTATTACTGTGTCTAAGTATAGCACACAAGCAGACAGCAATGTTAAAATGTCACACTGATCACACAGGACTATTAAGAAGCTGTGCATCATGCAGCTCTGTCTAACTTCTCCTTCCACCCACACATCCATTACTTCTAGTTTGCACATTGATTAACTGCAAAATGAAATGTACTCAGTTGAAGAAATAAAATAAGAAAAAGAAGGAGGACTTATAACCAGTTTAGAGGTTCATAAAAAACATCATGAATTTAGCAAACAAAATAAACAAATGTATTTTACAAGCCACTGGCTCACCAGACAAAAGAAACACCAGGAACCAAACTACTGTAGAGTACATCAGTTCAAACCAGAAGTGAAAAATGACACATGATGCATCAATGACCTCTCATGGCGATGGATGGATGTCACTAAATCACATATTTTCATTGTCATTCCTACTCAGATACCCTTCCCTATCTCTGACTTCCAGCCTGGATATTGGGGTCAGCGTTACTCTCAATGCCATGACATGTTTCATAGTCTCGTCACTCTGACTCAAACAACGTAAAACGACAGCACGGGTGAGTGCCATTGGGCAGCAATGGAAAAGGCATACACAATTACAGTATGCACAGCAAATACACTCAGTCAGATGTTTCATTCTTCTCTCCAAGCTAGTATTTTTCAGCTCTCTTGTCATCTGTCCAAATGATTTCCTGCCATTTGGAGCAGCATTTGACCTGTTCTCTGCCAAGCAACGCTAGCCATATGTCTATAAATCGTTTAATTTTAAGACAGTGTTGACAAAACTGTAACCTTTCCATGACATCTGGAGGAAGATCAGTGACTTTGGGGCCTAAGCTGAAAGAGGAAATCTCTTTTGGATAAAGGTGGAGCATTGTTTCAGTGGACAGCCGAGCCTGAGCCAGCCTCTGATGATTACTGGTTCAACACATTATTCATCAACAGTGTATGCTGAGCCAGGGCTAGCCTACAGGCGAGGAGGGTCTGGAATTGGTGGACTTAATGGATCCAGAGAGCGTCCACGCAGCACAAATAGTCTGCAGGATGAGCTAAGTGCTACTCAGTCACTTAACATGGTCCTTTGCTGACTTGGCATACACGAAAATGTCAAAGAATGAGTTTTAATATAAGATAAAAGAGAGACAGAGAGCTGGGTATGCTGCTCATCTCTAACTCCAATCACTGATGGTTACAAACTGCAGCAGCCTGTTCACATTAAATATGTCATGGATAATTGATGGGCCTTGGACATAAAATCTCTCCTGGTTGCACCAACTGGGTGTGTTTGTTCGCATGTGCATTTTGAGTTGTGTGCATGCACGTGTGTGTAATTGATGGGGCTTGGACAGGGATGCTGGCAGACCACCAGAGGGAAAATCAGGGATCCTCTGCCAATGTCTTTCAGGCTCGGAAAAAATCTGGCAAGAATCCTGCGCAGCTTATTGTCACTACACCTTTACCTGCAGCAACATTAAGCTTGAATTACAACTTCACTCACTCATACATTGCATGTTTAGTGTGTTCACATACATATGATCACATATATTTACACTCATGCATGTACTGTATGCTGGCACAACTATAAACTGGCTCAATCTTGCAAATAAATGGCTCTTCCAGGGAGATCATTATTGTGATAACTAAAGCAGATATGTCTTCAGCGTAATGGTTACATCACCAAGGACACAACGGGGACACATGCATGCTGGCCTGAGAGCTAGCAGACATTACTGAGGCTAAAAATACATCAGCAACACAGTTTGTTGTAGTTGTGCTATGACACTGCCTGAACAATACTATTTATGTCATGGACGCTGTGCCTCTGCTGTTCAGAGTTGCCAATCATGTTGGCTCTATTTATGAGTGCTGGGAATTGGAAAGCTGATTCACTATGTGGCCCATTTAAAATGCAAGGACACATTCCTGACAATTTCGAAGTGACAGGGTGAAAGACAGAGAGAGGCTGTCCCTGTCCATGGTGCTGACTGCTCCATCATCTTCAGCACACCATCAGCCTCCTCATCTTCGAGCCTACTGGATATTCTCTAACTGGAGGACATTTGTTTTCTTAATTGACCATGCAAGGAAAAACACTACGTATGAACAAATATGCATATATGCCTGTTATTACAGAGCTCAAAAAGTAGAATGAAAGTAAATGCAATGGAGCTTATGCATGGAAAATATATTCATACTTGAAGATAACCTGGCAAGACTCTCTGATATTTCAGTTACAATTCACAAGAAGACAAGTCCAAGTGGTGGAAAAGATTGAATTAACAATTAACATTAACATTAACCACGAGAAACCACATGCATCAGAGGAACAGCAAGCAAGACATTCAGTTTACAAGACTGCATTTCTTGTAAAAAACGAAGGGATATCATTTTCGGGTTTTGTTCATGAAATACAAGAGAAAAGGCAGCGGAGGAGGAGCTGCATTTCTTACCTCTCTCGCCATATTGCAGTAATGAAGTACAGAGGATCTGTCCCGTGCTGAAACAGACTACAGTGTGCTCGTGCTGTGCGGGACACCGCGACTACAGAGCAGGAGAACGAGGGCGCGTGCTTTTGCGTGACTGAGCGCGCACACTGCGACTAGATTCGCAGGGACGGGGATATGCTAATTAGGCTACATGCATTTAAAACAAATAAAAAGCACAAACCGAACATTATTTGCCCTCAGTCCTTTTCAGTCCTCAAGGTCAGACTTTTAAAAAACTTAACAGTGGTAACGGAAATATTCATTTTGTTAAGGTTGTACCTCTTTTGTGGGGTATTAATAATTTCATTGATCATTAATCATTCAAACACGTGCCTATAGATTTCGGTTTCTGTTTGCGACCAGTCAAGCACCTCAGTTCTTCACTTGAAGGATAGACAACAGGCACATAAATAATCAAATGTAATGTTTACAGATGCAATCCTTCACACATTGAGTACTGTAGCTTTACTATAGAATCTTTTACGAGAGTATTATCAAAGCAAAGCTCAATAAGAGTAGCATTCAGAAGTGCTATACTGATACCAGAGGTTTTTAAAAAAAAAATACGAGTTCAGTATTAAATCACCAGTGAAGGAAAATGCCCCCAAGGACATAAATCTTATCTTATCAATCTCAAATGTATTTTTATTTGAAGCCTATGTTATATTAACACATTGCTCGTCATCTCTAGCCAACTCTTGGTGCAAAGTTGTCATGCTGTGTTGATCATAGCCCATATGTTTAATGCACCATCAGAAGGAGCTCATATTAAACATTTATCAGAGCCCACTTGGGTGTTTTATATTTCCACATTTTCCCTTTTCCAGTTCCCGAGCAGATCAAGGTCTTACACCACTTGAATCTTTTACAAGGTTGACTTTTTTTTTGTATTTCTTCACAAATATCACTAAAGAAAAAGCTGCAGCCATTATGAAAGCTCAGGTTTAACGCTCTCGACGCTACAAAGGACAGGGAAATGTTTAGATGAGATAAAAGACTTTGAAATAAGACAGCGGGTGAAGTCACTTTGTAAGGCTATTTTTGGTGTAAAACTCCTATTTTCTGCTGCCTGCTTGAGGTCATGACGTGCTGAAAATAGGCACTTTCTCTATCACTAATACACATTCCCCAGAGGAATCACATTTCAGGCAGATATGCTCAAATGTATAAACAAATATATCCACTAAGACACAGCAGTAAACAACTATTATGAATAGAAACAGAATCCAAAAATAAGATGGAAGAGGTTTAATAAAATGAGAATTATGCTAAACTAATCTCATTCGCCAGGATCCTGCTTTCTCCGACTTGCTTGAAAAGATATGTATCTAATCACATTCTGGCTGAGGTTCCCTTTGGGCTGTGTGTATTTATACTCACATTTACAAGTTTCTGTATGCATGTGTGTGTATTACACATTCTACAGTGTATTTTCTTTTCGAGGCTTCCAGTCACACAGACACACAAACTGGTACACACTCACCATCACATAAACCATAAGCCTAGGGAACCTATTCAGAAGTAGAGCTCATTATCATGTGTTCATTATATGTGCATAATTTGGGGAGCTAAAATCTCTAACAACCATATGAGGGTGTATTTCTCATTGCATACAAGAATACTGTACTGCTGGAAACTTAGATTTTTACCTTTAAAAAACGGAATACTGTTAGAAATGACTTGGGAAAAGGTTTAATATTAGAATTTACTGATCTGTCACCAATAGATAAGGCTAAGAAATCTCGCCATCATGGAACATCGATTGGTTTGGGATGTGTGATCGTAGTAAGCCACACTTTGTTGACCCATTTACTCCCTGCTGCATCCCTAAGATTTTGAAGCTGCTCTGGCTTGTTTCGCCTGATAGATTGATTAATAATTCACGTGACGAAGAAAGACCCTTTTAAGGTCAATGTTCACGTACAGGAAGTAATTTGGGGCATTTTCAACACAATTCTGCTGTCTTCCTTTGAAAGGGCAGCACATTTTGAAAATGTGATGGTGGGTCAGCTGAAGACATTGCGTTACTTAAATGAAAAATGTTTATCAAACTCAGCCTCTCTCAGTTTGATAAACCCTCAGCTTTGTTTGTTTGACCTTAGTCAACATACTCACAGCATGTTACTGTATGTGAGCATTTAATAAGGTTTACACAAAGTCAGTTTCCAAACTTCATACAATCCATCTAATAGTTGTCGATATATTATTTTCTGGACCATATTGTTTAGACTGACATCAACATAACAAAGGAGCAGCCTGGATCTGTGGTGAAGTAGTGGCTTCAGCTAGTTAGTGTGTATGTATGTACATTATTTATGTCACAGATTGTAGAGTATATATGTTAACAGGAGCGATAGATGCGAGGTGGAATAGGAAAAAGTTAGGTCTTGGTTTTATGAAGGTTTTATTTTAGTTTCCTACAGATGCAAGCAAGCTGAAGAAAACTACAGAGTTGTTTCATTTTAAATGTCTATCATGGCAGAGTGCATGCATTCCTTTCCATATTGAGAAAGAAGATGCCTTCATATTACATCTCATTTAAGTCTTCCAGCATGTCTGAATCTGCACTTCAGCAGAAAATAATAACTTTGCCACAGCCTTAAATTATCATAATGACCCGTAGCATTGTGCACGCAGGCACACACACACACACACACACACACACACACACACACACACACTCACACACACACACACACACTCACAGTGCACTCAAATATAGCCTTTTTCACATTTCATCCTTCATGAAATATTTATTCCAGCAAAACATTCATGGTTTCAGCTTCACTCCAAAAACTGCCACTTTCTATTTGAAGCTGGTGCTGTGAAGTGTTGAAGATGGTGATGCTGACCTTGCAATGAAAAGGAAAACAGAACCAAAGAAAACACTAACTATACCTGCGGTTTCTCAGCTCTCATGTCCTTAGACTTGCCAAGTTGGGGTAGCATTAGGGACTTTCTAGGAGTCTCTTGGTTAAAATGAGCAGGAAACGTATACATATAAGTACATCCACATGTCATGATTGACATGGGAAGCGATTATAGTTTTGATATTGTCCGAATCAGTTTTGTCCTTGTTTTTTGTATCGGTCCAAAACCACAGATCCCAGATATCCGTGATCTTTGACTTTCACTACAATAACAGAAATGTGTTTGTTTGAGGGTTCGGTCATCATCATGAAACCTCTTATTGTCTATGTGTGTGACTGTTCCATCCTGGAATGTTGACCTGTCCCTCTACTTGGTAATCGAATAAGGGCCAAGAAAGTTTAGAACAGATTGTGTTTCCTGGGAGGTTTACAGGCAGTGAAAATGATCGCCTGATGACGAGATCTGAGCGCTGGCTCCGATTTGTTTATGTAGTGCAGCTGGTATGTGTCTTTCAGTTTCATCAGCTTCTACTCTTGCATGCACACTCTACCTGTACGAAGCAGTGATGCATGAGATTTGGGTTCAACCGGGTTTCTATCTCCAAGTTGTCTGGGCATTAAGCCACAGCAAACACTCTTCTCTATTGACTTAACCACAAATTGAGAATCTCTCACAGACACAAATACACAGATACTGTCAGAGGAGCACATTGAAAGAGATCTTGTTCTATCCCAACATGACAGGAAATGAGAAGTCTCTAACCAAAAACATATTAACTTGGAATCTTTAAAAGCAAATAAACATCTACTCGAATGCCTTCCAACATTTCAGATACCAAAGTCGAACTAAATAGAACTCAAGTCATCTTTTTTTCAGCGAGTCTGCATTTTGGATCTGTCTACCACACATCCTCCATCTCTCATATATACAGGCTGGATTATTTGGTGTATATTTGTGCGTCTGTGTGGCCTGTGAACAGTCGGCCTGCTCCTGCACGAATGTTGATTTATCCCTCTTGCTGGCAATCAAATCTGTGTTATACTTTTCATATCGAAAGCCAGCGGATGTTCTCATTTCTGATATCGATGCTGGCTATGGGTAACTCTTGCAATCCAGCTGGAATATTGCTTTGCAAAAGACACAACTCCATCTCTCGATTCACACATCATTACAGGGAGAAACGTCTGAGGAATGAGGAGAAGGTATTTGGAAGAGAATAATCCATCCACTGCTGCAAAAAACAAAAAGAAAGGAGTTGATGAAAAGAATAAATAGCTGGCAAGAAATTGGCTAATTATGAGATATTTGAACAAAGAAAGGAGAGCAGGACACCCACTGAGTCATCTGTTTCTGAGGAGTTACATAAAAGTGAAGCATGTTTGAGGAATAACAGGGAAGAGTTGGCCAGTCAGACAGATAAATGCACATCTCTGTATGTTAACATTTATGTCTTATTTGGGCCAAAACACAATCAGAAGTGATGAAGAACTTCCCTTCTAATAATCCACACATGATTTCATGACTGCTTTCCAATCACAGCTGAAATGTAAAGTTTGGCACTCACAGGCACAAAAGGGGCAATACCAACTGAACTGTATAATAATCAAGCTGCATATAGATATACATTTCATCCAAGCCCGGGTAAAAATATAACAATACAATTGAATAGGACAAGCAGAATGGCAGAGTGACGCGCTGCAGGGAAAACACATCGTACACTAACACATTTCAGATCAAGGGAAAGACATCAACAAGATTTCCTCTGGGCTATCAGGCAGAGGTTAAGACAGAAAGTGTGGGGGGGGGGAAACAGAGATAAAAACAGAAATGAAGAAAGACAAAGGATGTGATTTGTGCAAATGTAATCCCTTGTGAGCGACAATATTGTTAATTTGGCGCTGAGGAAGATAACACGCAACAATTGAAATTCCCCTGCCAGTTGAGGTGGTTTGTGGCTCCAGGAAGAACTGACATTATGCATATTTGGTAGTAATAAATAAAGCGAATTAGGAATAAAAGTGATTTAAACTGTTTTGTCATGAACTGACCTCAGTTATAAACACAGAAACATTACTTGAAGGCTCGTTGTGAACCACACCGTGAAGGCATGATTTATAATGTTGGCATTCTCTCTTTAATAATGACGAATGACAAGTGTTGGTTAGTGGCAAACACACTTCATCTCGTACCCACTTTAAAATGTAACCCATTAAAGTGATGGTTCACAGGCTTCTCACTGTCTTACTGAATAATAATATGCTCACTATATGCTGTGGTGACAACTATGGTCCTTCCTCTGCCAGAGGGAAGGGGATGAGAAATGAGATGAGCCAACAGATTCCTGCCTGCATGGTTCCTATGAAGGGCTGCACTGCCATATAAAGACATATTCAGTGTTGTTTAAGAGACACACAGAGAAGAGCCGCCCCTCCTCTCTAAAGCACACAATGTTGACATGCGAGACTCGGCTCATCATATTTCAGTTCTTATGTTTATCCAGCTTTAATCTCGAGATTTGTAAAAAAGAGCTTACAGTAAGGTGAAACTCAAAACCCACATTGCTCCAATTAAAGGATAACCTCTCTATAGCTGCAGACATAAGACTTTATTTTATTCTGACCGTTTGTTCATAAAATGTGTGTGTAAAATGTTCGGCAGGTCTCTCAGCTGCTGCATGTTTGAGATGGACACATGTTCAAAGGCTTTCACAGCAGAGAAAACATCCCAGTCTGCTCACATGGCTTCCCCCTGAGCGAGTGGAACTCACAGCACGCTGCCTTGAATACACACGTATATGTCTGCTTTGTTACCATGGTTTCCCTCACCTTAACACCTGCTACTGTATCTTGTAAAAATAAAAAGTACCAAAAATAAAGGTTATGACTGAAGCATGTGGGTTTGTGGGTTTCATTTCAAAATGTTCCCTATTGCAGAGGAATTACACTTATGAATAATCAGTTAACTTTCTCTGTTCCCCTGTGACTTAATGTTTCTTGTCTCGTTGTCTGTTTTCAGCAATGTTTGATTTGAGCCCTAAGAACTAAAATAAATGCTTTGTGTCCGCGCTGTCTTTTCTTGTGTACTTCTGTTTGATCAGACGCAACACCGACGTCCCTCTGAGCCCAGCATCAAAGCAGCTCTGCATCATAATTAAACAGCAGCCACGGGCTCACAAAAAGCCATATTAAGTGTTTTAATTCAGTGATGTGATTACATATGTTTGTTAGAGGATTCTTACAAGTGGTAATCAAGGGTTCTGCTAAATTTGCTTTTCAACATTTCTACAATGTTTATATACTGCAATATAAAAAAAGTACTTGCATGAACTCCATATTTCAAGTGTTTTGGATTTTGGTGCTGTATTTCTGGTTGAGAAGAAGGACATCATAAATAGTTAGAAAAATACTAAGGTGGAGAAAGACTTGTAAAACATAGACCTACAAAACACAGCTTGCTACAAGTTACTGTATCAACAAATGGTTTCCCTTATCACTTTTCTGTACAATGATTTTACAGATTAAAAGCCCTTGTAAATAATTTCTATATAGAGCTTAATTCAGTGTTATACACATTTCATCTAATATATTTGCCTGCTGATATACTAACCAAAATAATGCTCAGGAGTATTGATTATGATGAGTCAATTATTCAGAAACACAAACATACACATGCAGCCCCACTCACAGAGGTGAAACATGACAGGGAGAAAGGCCTTGTTCCAATAATAAAGAGAGAGTGTCCTGCCAGGAGGCAGATGACGCTACATTAGTCTTCACTGACAGTAAGGGGAGGGGGGGAGAGGGAGAGAACACTATTCTTCTTGCGTAATAGTTGGTTTTGAGTTTAAAGACTCCGATGTTCAGTCCATCGTAAATTGATGCTGGGGTGAGCGGAGGACATCAAAACTGAAATAAAAAGAGTCTCATTGAAACGATGACATTTGTGGCTTTAAAGCATTTTGCATACATCAGGCTCCTGTCCTGGTATGGGGTTCAGAAAAATGTTGGCAGCACACACAGCAAACAGTGAGACTCCAAACACAAAAGGTTGACTTGTTAAACAACATACACAATTTATGAGCTTTCAGGCCTCGGCACAGTGAAGCCCTGTCAGTGATACTGACAGCAATGAGTGTGAAAGCTGTTGGATTGAGCCCCATGATAGAGTGCTCTGTAATGAAGTGAAGTGTAATGATACCACCACCAGCAGTCATCCTACTAAGACAAGAAAAATGAGCCTGTCAGGGGAAAAGAAAAGAAAAAGATACACGAAAAAAATCCCCCCTCAAAGTTTGGCTATGAATCCGCTTTTAGCAGCCAGCTTTCTGCACAGATTCATGCATTTATTCCATCAAACATTCAGGAAGGCAGCCTGCCAGTTTAAGGCTGTATTTTGTTTACAGTGAAGCTCTTTTTGAATGAGGACTAATGCAACAAGAAACACCAGGTGCACAGCTGATAGAAGACATTTTATTTGAATTCTGTCACTGTAATGTTCCTTTTACTTAAAGAGCCTCATAATTGCAATTAATCAGGTTGCAGAGAAACAGACTAATGCACGTCTCCTACATTAAATCTGACAGTAACACCGCTCACACTCTTAGCATAAGGAAATATCTGTAATCACAAATTAAAGTGAGGGTCCGGGCCGTATGCCAGGTGTTCCTTGGTGTGGCCCACAGTGAAGGCAGAATTGCAGGCGGTTGGGAAGCTTATTTCTCGCTGTGGTTGAAGTACAGAACAAGCCGGTGAAGTCCACAGTAGAAAGATGAAGCTGGTTTCCTGTGTTCAGATGGTGAGGCAGATGGCGAGAGTCTGGAGGGCTGTTGATACGGGCCGGCATCCAACTGTACATCAGCAGCAACCATCTCCTCAGCATCTAGTGAAGGCAGGTATGATATTGCACTGTTTAAAAGTTGGTTTCCCTGATTTAATGTTCAAACACAGTCCACCAGCTGACAAAGCGCCAGGCATGATGGTAACTTTCTAGCAGGTTAAAGTATATCCTTTCCATTTTTTCAGAGATATCATTTTGTATGTAAAAAAGAGTCACACCTTAAAGCAGGACAGGTGAGCCAAAGATCAACTGTGTCCACTGCTCCCTCTTGTGGACATCCATAATGAAGCGTAGAGTAATGAATATGAATAATATTTCGAAATGGAGAACAATAAACACAAGTTTATCCCTTTTCCTTCGAGCAACACTAATATTTAGAGCTGTGGTTAGCGTGTTTGTTTAAAGAACTGTTCAGATAAAAAGAAACTCCATCAGTGATTGATTATCTGATATATCTGTAATTCTTTTTCCTCGCTTCAGAGTTTGGGAAATGAGAAACATAGAAAGCAGAACTTGAGACTAATAACTGAAAGAACAGAAGGGTTTATATTTTGCTATCTGGGCAAAAAGGCAGAAGGAACCCAATACTTCCAAACGGATTGTTTTTGTCTGTTTTTAATAAAACACCATCTGCTTTTCCGGTGCCACAATTAATGCTTTAATGATTTAATCAAAACCTACATTTTGAACATTTAAGGGGAAACAAGCCAGAGCATGGGAGCCAAGAATACTGACTTTTCTTTTGACGAATGAGAGCACTTTTGTTATTTCCTTTGAAAGGAACTTGGGATGATAGATTTTGACTTTAGTTCCCGTTTAACACCTGCATGGAGAGACATTGAGGAAGCTCTTATCGAATCAGTCAGGGATAAGGTTAGATAAAGACTCATGCACCTTTTATCTAAAATAACAAAACTGTGAGCTGAAGGTGACAAGCACTTAAACAGCTTGCAGGATTTAAAAAAAAAAAAGAAATAATGGACTCGAGCTGCACTAGTGAATGTCAGGCCTCATTATAAACAACATCAAGCTTGAGAGCATAAGGGAATTAAATAAATACACAGAAGATAATGCACACGAGACAAACACCCACGTACATGAGGCTTTCTAAAATCACAGATACTTGGAAGCAACAAAACAGAGCAGAAACACTGGCTTCATTATTTGAGTTTTATCAGAGGAGCTGAGGTGTGTGAGTGTGTGAAAGGGACAGGCGAGAGAACGACCATTAGCATATATAGGGATTTCATACATTTCTTATCATAAAAAACCTACTCAGACAGGAATAATTCTCCCTGTAGCTTCCCGTAATCATATGAACATCATCCGAGTAAAATGTAAGGACACATTATAAGAGTTTCAGCATGCAGCACATTCACTTTCTGCTGTCTCTCCTTCTTCCGCTCCCTGAATGCTCTCTCCTCATGTGCTGCCTCTCCCTCTCTATCTCTGCAGTCATCTCGCTGTCTTTGCCAGTCCTCTGCTGCTTTGAAGTGTTTTGTGCTTTCCTCACTCAGACAGCCTTCCTGCCCTGTGCCGAGTTCTGGCCCGGGAATAACAGGGAAGAGCCAAGCGCTGAAATGCTGCTAATTACAGCAATGTGTGTGTAACTGTGTGTGTATGTGTAGCTGCACATGTGTATCATCATCAATTCCCCAGCCTCTCTTTGTCTAATTACACCATGTCATGTCATCTTCTGTCACTCCCCACTTCTTGTGATCATCCTGGACATTTCTTTTAACGTTTTTTAGAATGCCGTATTCATCTCTTTTTTTCTGAAGCGAGCTACAAAGGTTAGCCCCACAGAATTCTTTGGCTGGAGTATGTTTAATCAACATGTTATTTTCCAAACTATGATTGCAAATTCCATATTTTTTTAAGAGCCCACCTTAGACTCAGGAAATGACACTTTCTCCTGTTGTCTGACTCAAAGAAACATGAGCTTTACCTCCAACAGCGATGGAGAAACTAGAGCACTCGTTGTCAGCCATTAGCAGGAATATATTAGACATTTTTGCGGGGAGTAAAAGGAGGTAAAGAGAGGTGAGACCACAGAGGGAGTGGGAGTACAAGGAGTGGAAGTATAGTGACAGATTTGTGCTCAAATGTTTTGGCAGCACAGTGTCAGAAAAGATGGTTTGCATTTTATGGACCAGAAGAGCAGGATTATGCATACAAACGGTGGAGTGGTTCAACCATTCCACGTGGAAGCAAAGAAGGACTGTAATACATTTGTCAGTGATTTCTGCAGCATATGAAAAGAGGTTATTGGATGTGGTTCTGTAGCTGTGCAGGGGTTCTGCCAAGACTCCACTTCAAAAGGTCTGGAGTGAAAGAATGAGTTTTTATAGAGATGAATGCTCGAGCAGAGATGATCAATCTAATCGATGAAGTTTTCCAGACATCTGTCAGAATTAAATACTCTTTTTTTAGTAACTCTAAAATAAACCAAAAACTGAACCCATATTCAAATGTATCTCTGGTTTGTTTCCAGGGAGAGACGTGTTAGTTTTGATTTATTAATGGGTATATTTAGGTCTGAGCGTATGACATTTTATAAAGACATGACCAAGTGGTTTCCGTATGTTTATAGCTCCACAGTTCCATGGCTGATGAATAATATACCGTATCCAATGGAAACAACTACTTCAATAAAAAAACATACATACATACATACATCTTGACAGCAGGAAGGGAGGACTCTATTTTCTGGAAATTATAACTGTGAAATGGTACAAAGTGCAACCAGACTGGAGGATTAATCAGAACACTGACCTGGGAAATGAACATGGACGTCGAGACAATCAAGAAAGGATGGGGCCAGGGATGAAGGTGAAGAGAACGGTAAAGAGATCGCTTCAGCATCTGAAAAAAGGACAGAAGGAGAATCTGTCAGCACAGAAAGTGGACCTAAAGGATGGAGGGAGGAAAACAGCTGTCTTGTAACTCAAAGCATGTCCTCAAATCTGCTGTCACAAGAAAGACACTTGTACTGTAACTAAAAAGGAAGAGAGAATGACAGAAAAGACCCAAAGGATACAGCGTCTAATAGCTCTTCCTTGTAGTAGATTAAACTAAAACCATTCCCATCTGGAGGGATTCAGATTAATTACATTAAGTACAGAGTTTAGCCTGCTAATTTAAAATGACAAGGCACAGAGAGCGAGAGAGAGAGGGAGGGAGGGCGGGCGGGAGGGACGTTCTGAAACTATTGTCTGGGAAATGCCATCAACAACACAATAAAAGCTTTATTATAATTACATCAAGAAACAGCTTAGTTTGCATGATGTGCAGCGCGGGTCTGTTTCTGCTGTTGTTTCATCACCTTTGTTTACAACCTCGTACACATTACAGCCAGCAGCGCTTTCGCTACACACTCTTCTTTACACACTGTGACTTCGCTGACTGCGGGGAGAGGTTATCATTCACTCTGGGGTCATGTTAGATCAACGCACATACATGGCACTACATGCACAGTGAAACATTCTGACGCATGCAAAAACAGACTTTCTTGCCAAGCTAAATTGTTTCCATTAGGTTTGAGGTGGTCGTTCTTTGTGTTCCTGATTTATTCAGGTCACCCATGATGTAGATCAAATATAATGGGGGAAAGGAAAATGCTAGACTCTAGTCTCTCCATGTGTGTCTGTGTGTACCCACAGAAAAGTATGAGCAGCATGAGTCACAACATTTTTGAACATTCAAATGCTAACATGTTGCAAAAACTATTGCTTTATTGCATATCAATATATATTGAATCATGTAATAACAGGCACTTCTGTTTGTTGCAGGCTCCTATACAGTATGACAGCAGGATATCTGAATGGGAGGTGAGTCTGGTCATTGAGTGGAAAGAGTTTAAGAACCCTTGATGTACTTCATTGCTCTTTCATACTCCAGCAGCTATTGGGCTTGTAAAAAAGACCTTTCCGCGCTGCTGAATCCGCCCTAAGATCATCTGAGCGCAATAATGTTTCAAGTTCTCCTTGTTACACATTTTTGCACCTGTGAAATTGGTTGGGTTGGTGTAGATTACCTTGAATGGGACTTCAGTGAGCGGAGCAGCAGGCACTGCCCTGGAGTCGGCCCAACGCATGCCTGTCTAATGGATGTGATATGTGAGTGGGACAGAGCACGCTCTGCACACTGCACACATTGATGAAAACGGGAAGATTTTCCTCTGACCATGCATGGAATAGCCAGGTGGTCCACCCTTGACATTTTTCATCTGTGCAAAATGGTATGTGTGGGGTAAATGTGCATGAAAGAGACACACAGAGAAACAGTGAGTAAGCGAGAGAGAGGGGAGAGAATTATGCTTTTCCTATTCCAAAGTTTGTGTTGTCCAAAACTAGCATAGGTGTATGGTAACCAGACTGGAGGAGGACAGATGAAGTGGTTTGGAACAGCCGCCTCGCTGCCAAAGTGAGACTGCTGTTCTTCCATTAACACAGTACAGTAGCATGTCTGCCCGCTGCTTTAATGAAAGCACCATTGTACTTAACAATTAACTTGTTTGTTCTTGCTTTCATTTATCTGGGCAGAGTTTGCTCTGGACTCATGGTGTTATGCAATATGTCACATTCTTTCAGCTGTGCCCAGTTCACTTGTACTGCAGCCGTCCAACAGCTCCAATTATGTGCTTAGCTCAAGGACAGCTAAAATATACAGTACATTTGTAGCCATGGAAGAACATAATTCATGAATTAATCCCAGCTTTAATCCCACAGTGTCCAACTAATATGCATTATATTTCAAATATTCACACAATAGACATTTTTCATATTAAAAATGT
This sequence comes from Notothenia rossii, assembly GCF_949606895.1. Lineage (NCBI taxonomy): Eukaryota > Metazoa > Chordata > Actinopteri > Perciformes > Nototheniidae > Notothenia > Notothenia rossii. The sequence goes on from NC_136909.1 coordinate 73,622,529, forward strand.
GTTGACAGTTTTGATAACAAAAGGTAAGACTATGGATTTATAAATACTGTACATCATAGAGCATGTGTGTTTTGAAAGTTTCCTTAACTGTTATACACCGCTTATAAAAGCCTGTGAATAGACAACACTTAAGATGACATCCTGTTCTCACTCCTTGCCCTTGAGTTTCAATGTACTTGTTATTTTAAGCTTCTTTGGATAAAAAACACCTAAAGAATGTTAAGTGTTTTATTTATTAATGGTTTATTTGCTGCCTATAAATATAAGAATAGGTTAAAAATAATTTGCTTTATCTAAACTTGCAATTTGTCTGATTGAGATATGCCAGACTTAGTGTTTGATTTTCATCAAATGTAACTTCTTTGACCGTCATCTTGAACTGAAAAACCCTGAGTGCCGTCAATGTGTCCATAAAACTGATGACTTGAGACGTGCAGAACTTTATTGAGATGGCACCATAAAAAGAGCTGTAACGCTCTTGTTTTTAACTTTGTTTCAGCATTGTTCACATTGATAAATGTGAAAGGTTTTTGAAAATAACCTTGTGAGGGCTGCTCTCCAGATGCAGTTTAAATGACAAACTACTTGTAAAACAACTCAGGAGATATGGAAATATGCAATTTCACAATGCCACTGGCATGGTCAATGTATCAGATCATTTCCAAGGGTGATGTAACAGGAATCCATGCGATGAATACTTGGTTGAGTCATGCTAAACGTTTGTTGTATCACATGAAACTAATTCCAACCATTAGCTGTTTTATATCAGATGCAGATTAAGATTGTTGCCGTGGAAGAACAGGCTAAAGGACCACAGATATGACTATACATCTCAGGACAATCAGCAAATCTAAAATACTAAAAATGTATTTTAAACAGTGATATATGTTTGGCTTTCAGAAGGCCAGTGGGAGACCTTCCTTAATGCTTTAAAATAATGACTGCTGAAGGTTGACATTAATGCCAAGACCTTTTCTTCCATCAGCCAAAAATGTTATCACGCGATCTTTCACTGAGATATGGTAGATCCCTCACCGTTTGTTTAAACTCCTATCTCTCTATTTCTTAACAGAGGTGATGTCTGATCCTTAACTGATGACCCCGGCCAACACACACACACACACACACACACACACACACACACACACACACACACACACACACACACACACACACACACACACACACACACACACACACACACACACACACACACACACACACACACACACACACACACACACACACACACACACACACACACACACACAAAGATGAAGAGATAGTGTGAAGAGGAAAAATTCGGATTTTATGCCGAAAGATAAGCAGATGGATTGATAACGCACACATACACACAAACAGAAAACAGATCAAGTGACGGGAGAGTGTTTAACAACCAAGTCCACGGCTCATAAATCACAGGAGATCTTGCAGTAACGGCCTAAACTCACTCACACTTGGGTTCATATTACAAACAGCCACACTTGGAACAACACCAAAGACTAAGAGCTGTGCTAAAACACGCAGCTTTACAGTAGCTCACACACAGATTGTGAGTCAAGCGGATGAGGTCAAAGAGGAACCTGGAGAGCTTCAAAACAGTCGACATCCTTTATTTAAATAAATTGGCGTTTCAAAAGCGCCACATTTATTTATTCTTCATATCCAATTATATGAATGTAGCTGGAAATGCAGGGCCTCAGCCTGACCTGTGTTTCTCTAAGCATTACTTTAGGTTCACTCCATCCAAATAAACTCTATTACAGTACAGCCCGGTTTCTCTGCCTGGCACTAACTGAGCCTGTGTTGAATCTTCAAAACAAAATTAAATCCCATACTTTAAACTGATCCTATCCAATTTTCTTAAAAAATACACAGTCAAATAGTAGAAACATCAAGTGGGAAAGGTTACTATCGACTTGGTCCAGTTTGTAATTAAGTTAGTGAAATCATTCAATAAGAGTTTCCATTTTGTGACAAGTAAAGTGGATTTAATGTGAAAAATAATTTTCTTCAGGGGTTTTGGATTGTTCGTTTAACCTTTTTCACCTTCTCTCTTGTTCTCCTCTCGTATCTCATTTCCTGCCAAACTAGCTTACTACGCACTAAAGTACATGCATCTGTCCACACACGTGGACGAAATTGAGATCCCGAGATCAAACACTGGACGTGCGCTGCTTTAAATAAGCTGTCTGATGAAGCTGAAACCGACACTAAAAAAAACCCAGTTTGAAACAAAAATGTTCCGAGCTGGTATATTGAACTGGTGTGCAACTGGCTCACACTTACACAAATGTACCAATTGTGTGAATTCTCACACCGTGGTAGCAAGTTTTACCCAAAATGCTGACAAGGGCCATCATTTCTGGCACAATATGCTGCTGCTTGTGTTTTATGTGTGATTTAGAGAAGGTCCCTCATCACTCAAATGTTTTTACTGAAAACCACACACATAAAAACACACACAAGTATATGTTAAAAGAAAAATCCCTCACCCCAGTTTGGGTATTCCTTTATCTTCTCTGTCTCTTTACATTGGGCTCCATGACAGTGATCTGGTCAAAGCGTCTTTACAAATAGTCTGATTGGGGGAAGCTGAAGCCAGTTGCAAAGGTTTAAGTTGACAGTGGAGGGGTGTGTGTGTGTGTGTGTGTGTGTGTGTGTGTGTGTGTGTGTGTGTGTGTGTGTGTGTGTGTGTGTGTGTGTGTGTGTGTGTGTGTGTGTGTGTGTGTGTGTGTGTGTGTGTGTGTGTGTGTGTGTGTGTGTGTGTGTGTGTGTGTCTGTGTGTGTGTGTGTGTGTGTGTGCGTGCGTGTGTTTGTGTGTGTGTGTGTGTGTGTCAGAGGGAGGAGAAATTGTCACATTGTCTGATTGTGTGCATGAATGTACCTTCTGTGTGTTGGCCCTGATGTCCAAGGGAAAAGCATCCTAAGCTGGAACAAGAGAAGCAGAAGTGAGAATGGAAAGAGACACAGGGAAACAAAGTATCAGGCAAAAAAAAAATACTTGAGGTGAAAGTTAATTTGTAGACAAGAAGGTCAAAGACAGGAGAGAGCAAACACTTGTCAGCATATCTCTTCGCCACTGACCGCTGTGACAGGCATCTACGGGTTTAACACTATGTGACTGTGTGGTGCTAAAGTCTTCCAACATTATTTCATCACATTTCAACAACTACGTGCAATAGTCCCAACTGACGAAGTCATTCCGTACATAAGGCTCTGTGAACAAGCTGAACTAAGGCAGAAATCCGTCATACCATATAAGCCTGATATTTCCTGGTGGCACACACGCAGCCAGTTTGTATGCAAGTCTGTGACATTCTCTGAGAACTAAAGCTCTCTGCTGATTACTTTTGTTTTGTTTCTGTGTATGCACATGCAGGCTTTTTATCCACTGAAGGATGTGGACTGACTGACCCTGCTAACATTGTTTGCAAACAATCAGGATAAGGGAAGTAGATTACCCAACAAGCCGTAATCGCTCATGGATTGCATACTAAATTTCAGATTTTGTAGATTATACAGCTGAGTTTGAGAACTAAAACTGTTAAATGTAACAGTTTTTACTAATAGTTTTTGCTTGGGTCACTGTTGGATTGACTGTTTCTAACTGAATTAAGAATCTTCACCATGACAATACAAATCTTCATGTGTAACTGAAGATGGTAATAAAAAGTAATATGCTCTTTGCCTTGAATAAAACTCTTGGTTTCGCAACAATAAGTGTTGGACCAATGTGTGTGTTTTTGTGAGAAAAAGACAAATAATGAGTGAGAGAAACATAAGGTATGTATGGGAGACACTGGTCTCTGTGTTTCACACATGTTTTGACAGTTCGCAAGGTAATCCCTATTGTTGCTTTGCAAGTGTGGGAAGTCTGTGTGTGGTGAGGGGGTGGGGGGTTAACGCATAGATAAAACCTGTTACTGGACAGACAAAGCCTCCTTCACGATGTATACATTTTCTTGGATGACAATGGAGATACATTTCTTTGCATAGATGCCTCTACTTTGGGTTTTAAATGTGTGTACTCCATGCTAATCTTTGAATACATTGGATTTCTTTAAAAAGTATTTGTACTATACAATGGATCCAAGCAACAATTCAGTGACTGTTAAGTTTTATTTACTCTGACTTGAGTAAAAATAATAGATTTCTGAGCAGCAAGTAAAACATTTAGAATTATATTACCGGTAGTTAAAAAGAAGACATTTCCTGTACTTTCTGCAGTTTGTGAACTAGTTCTGTCACAGAAAGACCAGCAACATGCGGACATTCACATCCTCCACTCCATCTTCTTGTGTGGTTTGGAATTCAAACTCTGCTTGGAGGGCATATTTGGGCGTCTGGCCACCTCACCCACACCCTCCAGCCTTTCCTCTTTAGAATCTCCCTGACACACTCACAACCACCAGTACCCAGCACAATCTACACACATACACACAGACACACACACAATTGCTGAGACACTCTTTTCAAACCATGCTAAACCTTTAGGCCCAACAATACAGGCTGGACCTAATCTTATAGCCCTTGACCAATCAGAGGGCTGGAAACTGGAGAGTGGAATTGATTGGCCGGTGGCCACAGGGGCCAGTAAGGGGAATGAGAACAAGGGGGGACAACCATTGTTGATTGACAACCATTGTTGATTGATTACCATGAGAGACACTTTTGTTAGCAACTTGAAGGCAGTACACTGTGCATGTGTCAAGAGGAAACGCTAGCAGTGCTAAATTAGGTCACCACTGAACTAATGTGGATACAAAATAAATCACAGATAGTGAGGTGTGCACAAGACAATCTCACCACACCTTCCGGAAAGAGTAAGGTCCACAGATTATTAGCTGTTAGTTATATTGATTAGCTGTGGTGCAAAGGTGAGCTTGGTGATTTCTATCCATAACACAGAATGAGAGCGGGAGCAGAGTGATGGAAGAGAAGAAATGTAGTCCGTTAGCTTTGGCTATAAACTTATCAAACCAAAACAGTTCCTTATAAGCCATCAACGATGCTTTTAGTAATGGTGACGCTACTTTAGGCGTGACTTCAGCTCACTGCCATCTCATCTGTCCACATTGCAAGTTATGAGAGCTGCTCCAAGAGAAGACTGAGCTTGTTTTTTCTACTGGCAGCTTTTCGATTCCCAGAAAAATCACTCCACGGTGTCTGCAATACCCCAATGAGTCAACAGGGATCGGAGCTGTAGCTCGGGAAGATAAGGTTGAAACATGTTCAACTCCATTCTCATGGAAAAAATGTTTGCAGCAACCTTATTCACAATCCCCTGGATTTAGAAATAAGGCTGGTCAAGATAAACTATGTGGGTGCTTGGATAATGTGGAGGGTGTTATTGATGTTTCTGATATTGAACCACATTCTTATCTATTTGATTTCATCTTATTGAATTAGATTTTATAGACTGACTGCTGTTTCTGGAATTTTATCTTCTAAGCTCCGGGTGAAGAACAATACTCTCCCTGACTCTCATCCAAGTACACCTCTGACTGTTTGCAAAACACACTCTCACACGCGTTCCTGGTCTCCTTGTTTGTACTGCCACATACAGATAATAATAATCAAGAAATCTGAAGAATGAATTACTTCATATCAAGTGTCAGCAGTATCCACCCGCTGTATGATTCAGATTGTCTCCTAACAATCTTTCTAAATCATGATAAAATGTCAGCTTGCACCAGCAAACAAACACTTTTCTATCATTTGTATGAACCTGCATTTACAGACTATTCACATGAGCAAAAGCATTAAAGCGCGACCAGATCAAATGCAAGATTCAAGAACACCCTCCATGTGAGGCAGCGATCCCACATCCTGCTCTTTGAATCTGAATGGGAATTTGCTGCCAAGGCCAAGGCCCTCACAGTGTAAGTGGCACTGATAGAAAGAGACAGAGAGACAGCGTGCCTCTATTCACAGCTAACATACACATTAGCATAACTACCATAGCGCGGGTAGCCCACCTAGCCACCTGTAGATACACAACCCACACCAAGTAACCTCCATGGAACACTTTCCCACCCACTTTATTCCCTCTCTTCCCCTGGATTCCTTGCACTTATATCTGTACTTGAGCGTGACCGTGTGTGTGTGAACGTATGTTTCTTCACTTTTAATGCCAGCAGAAGACCGTTACGCAAGACTGTTTTGTGCAATAATTAAGTGAGCAGGCTTGAATGGCAAGCAGACATCAGTTGTTATGTGGGGCATTGTGCAGCTCAATGAACCTCTGATGAGTAAATGTAAGACAGCTAGAACGTTCATAAATAAAAACAGAATGAGTAAGAGGCTGACAATGTTTGCTATGAGTGTTGGTGGGTGTGTTTTTGACCAAAGAATCTTGTGCATATTAGAGGGATGAATCAACTAAAATTCTCTTTCTCTCTCACTCATGTTAACTTGTTGTAGAGGGGGGGTTTTGTTGAGAACAAGGGGTAGGAGGAGTGTTATGGGGAGAGCCTCCCCCAAGGCTGTGATTGGATGAGGCTGTTGTGACTGAGTGCAGGGGAGGCCAGTGGGAAGGTGAGTGGTCTGGGAGCTTGCTAGGGGGCAGGCAGCCGCAGAGAGCAGCTACCACTGCCTCTTAAAACCTAAGGTAGTCCTCATTACAGCTACAGACTGATAGACAGAGAGCAGAGCAGAGCAGGGCTGAGACAGTTCCAAGAGAGGGAGAGGAAAGGAGACAGTGAGAAATTGTGAACAGGGAAAGTTAGAAAACCAGCAGTCCTACTTGAGTGCTCACCCTTCCTTGACTTCTGCCTCCCCACTGCACTACCTGAGGCTCACATACACACACAGAGAGAGGTGTTCAGGGAGGCTTAGAGGGCTGACTCTCCAGGGAAGAAGGGAATTAAACACTTTGTTTTCAATCCACAGCGATCATACTAAGGACAAAAAAAAGGGATTACAGCTTGTACGCCTGCCCCACTTGTTCCTCTCTGCTCTGCATTTTATCTTCGCTTTGGAGACTTTGGATACAACCTTCTTCAATTGTTGGTTTGGGCTGAGAGAGAGATGGCACATGGACAAAAGAGCCCCAGGTGGGCATTAACCCAGGGCTTCTCCAGCTTGGCACTGGGCCTGTCGCTCCTCTCCCTCCTCCTCCTGCTCCTCACCGTCTCAGCCGCAGACGAGTACGACTATTACAGCTGGCAGTCGGACAACTTCCACAATGGCCGCTTCTACACCAAGCAGCCCCAGTGTGTGGACATACCAGCTGACCTGCGCCTGTGCCACAACGTGGGCTACAAGAAGATGAGGCTGCCCAACCTCCTGGACCACGAGACCATGCCAGAGGTCAAGCAGCAGGCGGGCAGCTGGGTGCCCCTCCTGGCCAAACGGTGCCATGCTGACACCCAGGTGTTCCTGTGCTCGCTGTTTGCACCCGTGTGCCTGGACAGACCCATCTATCCCTGCCGCTCGCTGTGTGAGGCCGTGAGGGACAGCTGTGCTCCGGTGATGGAGACCTACGGCTTCCCCTGGCCGGAGATGCTGACCTGTGATAAGTTCCCCATTGATAACGACCTCTGCATCCCCATGCAGTTCACTGGGAACCAGGCCACCCAGCCACCAGGTAGGGCAGCTATGTACACATACACCAACTCTAACGCACACACACTCATTCAAGCATGCTCACACAAAGAATGATCTACACACACAACAGTCCTCAATAGTTTCAGAAAGTGAAATTAATGCTTTAACAGCAGGTAAAATGTTAGCTTGTGATTTTTATCAGGTATGATACGTGGATTGAAGAAAACAATATAAATACACACATTAACAAGTGATTTAAAAGGGTTAGACATGTAACAATTGTATTCAATTACTGCTGTAACATGACTTGCAGTTAGTCTCTGCATTTTAACTTCCAGAATTCTGACCGACAACATTTCTAAGACAGATGAGTATTTAGGAGCCTGCAGAGTCAGAAATAGCGAGAGCCCGAAAACGGCTGTGAGGCTGACTGCGCTACAAGGATGACAGATGAAAGTTTCAGTGAGAGACTATGCAGAGTCTGGGAGGAGACCGGAGCAGCGAAAGGCTACAGGGGAAAGTTCTGAGTAAGTGGACGGTGGAGGCCGGCTTCTGTCATCTGCATACGCTTCAGGCCGGACACAGACAGGCTCAGAGAGAGAGACACGAGACTGAGAGACTCCGAGAGCCAGATCGATCACCGAGTTAAGATGAATGGACTGTGATGTTAAACACACTTTAGCTGAAAAGGTGACACACACTCACATGCGTACAGACACACACCTTTATCAGCAGACATCCAACGACAGCCAATCAATCAATCTAACCACTGATTGAATGGAGAATGTCTTATTTCAAAGCTGGCAGACATGCAACTCACAAGCTGGTCTGCGGAGCGTCAATAAATGAGAAAAGATAAACCAAGATGAGACAAAAATAAGAAGAGACATTACTATACTAAGATTTGATTCACAAAAAAATTGAAAAATATAAAAGATTTCACAGGAAACAAGAAAAAACCTGCATATGTGCCAATAGTGAGCTGGGAACGAAATAGAGAGAAAAGGGTGTGTGCATGTGTGTGTATGAACCACCACTACTCAAGCAGCCTATTCACAAAAGCAGTCGGAGCTGAGAGGCAGAGAGGGAGTTGATGAGAGTCTTTAGACAGTGGAGTGGGACAGTTCCCACTGTGTCCCAGCCTGCTAGGCCTTTGTTGGGTCTGGCAGCCAGCAGGCCAATTAGCTAGAAGGCCAATTACTGAGCTCCCACTAATTAGTGGACATGACAGGACAAGAGAGGCAGGCAGAGAATGGGAATGGCTTAAGTCTGATTGTCCCTGAGAGGGAGAATGGAGAGAAGTGAAAGGAGAGGGAAGCGGGAGAGTAAGGAGAGGCAGACAGAGGGTAGAATAGGAGAAAAGCTGCTTCCTGCAGCTCAAAAAGTGTCTACCTCTCTGCTTTCAATAAGGACTCAAAGGAAAACGGTTTATTATTCTCATTATTTCACTTCTTGCCTTTAACCATTTATCACCTTTTATATCTACTTTGATTGACATCTTCCTGTATTTTTGTATCGTAAAAGTAGTTTCCTTAACTTGATGCATTATAGTGATTTTCTGAAGCGATACAAATGAAAGCAAATAATCCCAGAAAATCATTTTAGTCTAGTAAATCATACGTTCGGTAACTTATCTTCGCTTTTTATCATGTATGTTTGGAGCAAGCCGATATCTAATTATCTACTCTGGTAAAAAGTTTTATCTGGACCCTCATGAATTCATGCAGGGCTGACTTACTCCATTAGGGAAAATGGCTGTTCTGTTTTTGTAGGAGGAGTATCAACTATGTGACATTTTGGCTTTGCAGAGCCATAACTCATTCTCTTACATGCTCCCTGAGAAGGAGGCGGCTTAAACTTCATCTGTCACCTCCTGAAACAGGCAACTGTTTGTCGATCCTTTCCAATCAAATAATGATCGGATGCGTATAGATTACACAGAGATGGTGCGAGATCACTGCAAATATGGAAAGGGCTCTTTGCTGTCAAGCATTTTTATTCATATATAAAAAAGATGTTGAATTAAATGTTTAAATAATAGATACAAAAGGATAATATTAGTGTAGTTTAACAAATACATTTTATAGTGTGTTTGTAACTGAGAGTGAAACCATATCTCTTCTAGCCCAAAGGCTCACTGACATTTTTTTTTAAGAAACAGAGATTCTCAGATGTGCCGATGAGGCCATCCCGAGGACAAACCACACACACACACACACACACACACACACACACACACACACACACACACACACACACACACACACACACACACACACACACACACACACACACACACACACACACACACACACACACACACACACACACACACACACACACACACACACACACACACACACACACACACACACACACACACACACACACACACACACACACACACACACAGAGACACACACACAGACACACACACAGACAGACACACACACAGACAGAGATAGAGAGAGCCAGCAATAATAACAAAGGAATTACAGCTAAGAATTGTTTCTAAGAGTGAGTTTTCTGGAAATGCTTAATGGACATGCTGATTCCCCTTACACAGGTGTTAATCCGGTTGAATCTTTGGGAGTTGGATCAATCACAGGAGTTACGTGTTCTTATGCTGCTCTGCCTCTCCAGGAGGCCCTAATGTTATCGGAGCTATTCTGCAATTACATGATATAGCACGGTTCGAGGGCTCCTGTGGAAACTAACAGTACATAGTCAGATTCACTTTCCACCTTTCTGTCATAGCCAAAACTGAGAGGAACACCACCACCTGAGATCAGGTTGTATATGATTTTTGGCATGAGTTTGTGTAACAGGGGCCCATGGGGTGTGATTATGTGAAACACAAGGCTGTAGGTATTATAGCAGCAAAGACAGGCAGACTGCTGACAGGAGGGCACAGACATCCAGGGAGAAAAGAGGCCAACTGATCTCAGTCTGTCAGGCAGAGCACAGTTATTGCCACCCATCAACTCCACCTTATTTAATGATGCTGCCTTTAGCCTCTGACAGCATCAGCAAATCAACAGGTGTGATAGGCGAAGGGGGAATTCTGCACCGGGTTTAAGTGCATAGGGTAAACTCCATAACTAAAATTGCTCTTCAAGACAATATGCACGTTGTCCAGTGAAAGTCGTTGAAATTGCATGGTGTGAAAGATATTGTCTGTCCTCGCCGTACTCATTGATGCGGCTAGTGTAAGTTACAACCGTGCTAAAGGAGACAGGCAGCACTGTCAGGTCCCCAGCAGCACAATGGGTGCTACTCATGTGGCCCTGGCTGCTATATGAAAAGGAAAATGTGATCCAATGCTCTGTGCATGGAAGACTGCCTCGGCCTTTTGAGAATGTATTTTCTCCTCTGTATAGGATTCCTACAGATGCAAGGAGCATGCTGTGTTTTAGAGGCCCCGGGGGCTGCCTGTGGGCCATATTTAAGTCCTCCTCTGTCCGTCTGCATGCCGCATTTAAACAGATGTTAGGACCTCCGACATAAATCACACGCTGCATTTCATCTCCGGCACAGTACCGTTTTATGTCATAAGTGTTGCTGCTCGTAACTTAAAGGGCCCAAATGAGGCATGAGATAGTGACCCGCACATACTTTAAATGGAACGTTATTCCCATAAAAGTGGCTGTGATGCTCTGGCTGCAGGGGATGAGGCAGAATACACGGCAGGGGATCGGATGACAATATTGTTAGATCTGATCATGTATGGTGGGAAGATATGTGTGTGTATGTTGGAGAGAAAGAGACAGAGACAAATTGAGAGGAAGCTTACTATAACTAATATACAGGCTATACAATATATTTTACGCTATAGGAAATGTTGCAAAAATAAAAATGTGATTTACAGTATTGGTATTTCATAGAGACTCTTTGAGATGAATGAGAGGGATTGTTAAATGTCATGTTATGACAAATGGTGTGTCAAGATGTTTTTACTCTTTAAACTGTGTCCACACCTGAATTCTGCAGACATAGCTTTTCAACAGTGTGTTGGCCTTTTGTCCACACCCAGCTGCGTTTTAGGTCATTGAAAACAGATATTTACAGGAAATGTTATTAACTAATTACAAGAAAATTAGCATTATTATATTATCATGGTTTTGTGTTGTTTTTGGAGGTCAAAGCTGTTCACTGTTTATGGGGCCTTCGATTCCAAAAGTATGTCATTATTTGATATATGACTTTCACATTAAGAAAAAGTTATATTTTTAAAATAAATATTAAGGTGGAATGCAATTCAAGGAGAACAAAAACAGACACAGCAGTGGATGGAGACTGAAATGGAGAAAGTGAAGTTTTGCACTTAAATTACTGGCCTCTTGCCGTACGTCATTGCTACTCTGGCTTGCTGTTTGAAGATTACCAGCAGGCTTTCCAAAAGACCACCTCCCTACTCGTACTGCTCCCATCATCCTTTCCTCCTACCCAAAATCATCCACTCCCAACCTCTTCTAGAACATCAGCTCTGAGAGACAATATTATAACACTCGTCACTGGGAATGGAAATATTTAAGCTTGGGCGATGAAGTCTATAACCCAGCACGCAGCATGACGAAAAGCAGCACACAGACATAGTCACGTCCAAAGTCAACCAAGGCAAGAGCATATTTCTCGGATTCTCAATCACATGGCGCAACAATTCCTAAACTGCTTTGAGATGGTGGCAAAATACATGAATGACCTAATGTCAAAATATTTGCTGAGTAGAAATTAGTCCAGGAAAAGAAATCCACGCAGCAGTGATTCCCATTAGAACATGACGGTGGTTCCCTCGACGGAGAGCAGAACGTGACGAGGGCAGTCGTCGCTTAATTGATTTCTCAGCGGCATCCAAATGGTGGTTTTCTGTCCAAGCTCAACTAAGTTTCATGGAAGGGCTGCTTTCTCCTGACACATGCTCTGGCATCCACGCGACTGGGCCTCCTGCCAACATACCACCCCTGTGAAACCAGAATGAATTACAGTGGAGTCTGAATAAGAAGTAACAGCTTAAAGGGAATCATTCAAAACAGACAAATCTAGAGTTTTGGCATCTATCAAAACGCGTGTGTGCGTGTGTTTCCGTGCTCTTGTCCCAGTCTTCATGTCAGCGCCAGACAATTAAGAGGTCTGACCCTGTAGGTAGGTCCCGCCTGTGAATGCATGGGAAACCTCAGAGAAGGAAAAACTGGCAGATACTCTACAAGAACACGGTTCAACTCCCTCCATACGAGCGCTTACACACATCCATAAACTCAGTGGTGGTTAGGGGGTTCACCTCCCCACGACCCTGAGCAGTGAAGCATGCTCAACTATGACCCCTCTCATTATCTGCCCAGACGCTGGGGTTTGGGCTGGGGTGATAACCTTTGAACCCTGACTTTTAACCCAGGGGTCGCTGCTGGACTGTGCTAGGATTATCCTGTGTGTTTGTAAGTGTGAGACACACAGGAAAAAACAGGAAGGGGGGAGAAATCTCAACATATTTTGGATATTGCTGTGAGTGAGCAATAGAAAAATGTAACTCCCCTATAAGCAGACTTTCCAAAAAAAAACCTGCTTATGATAATTGTCTGCCCTGTAGGTGTATGCATGTGGTGAGGGGAAGATTTCTACTCCACATCCTTCTCTACCTGGCCATTTCTAATATTATAGCGTGTTCTCTCGATTGGCTCAAGGCTCTGTTTTGTGGATAAGTTGACTGATATTAGCTGTGTATAGCAACAACCAGCCCTACAAGGATTACATGGAGGTTATGTAGTAATTTTCATAATAATAGTTTCTATTGAAAAGCCTTTGGAGTAAATTGCAAGGCAGTTTGAGGCATTTTATGTGAGTTTTGTGTGTCTGAGATTGAAGAAATTAAGGGCTTGGATCAGTGGCGTAACTATCGACGGTGCAATGCACCGGGGCTCAGAGCCGGCCAGGGGCCCATGAAATAAAAAAAATATAACAATATTTGCACCGGGGCCAATCACAACCTTGTTACGCCACTGGCTTGGAAGCAAGTTCTTGCGTGGCATTGGTGGGAATATATGATTAGGTAAAAATGTCAGGATTATTTATCATATTTTAATTTTCTGTCTATTTTCTGCTGTAGAAACAAACAGGATTTTGCTGTAAATAAACTAAAATACTTAATGTAGGGCCTGTACTTCTCTCATAAGTTGCATGAGAGCACAATAACAACAATCAAGTTCTAAATCAAAGTTAGATAAGCTAAACATGCTTTAGAGCAAAGCAGCCATGACCATACATTTCGAGATAAAAATAAACTTAAGTTGTTGCTTTGGTTTCCTCTTGCTGTTTCACAATGTGTGGTTGCTGTGTGGCCTAGGAGCTGGCTCTGTATACTGAATCACTTTTCACCGTGTTCAGCGGCTGCAGCAGCAGCAGCAGCGTTTACCTTTCTGCACAGCCAAGCCCACGCCTGCACCACCAAAATATACAAGGGCCAGAATAAAAACATTTTGTGCGGTGTAATTGCAGAGCAAACATCAGTCAGCTTGCTGGACTGTGTATTCGCTCTGCAGCAAATAGCCTCTGACATGAGGAGGGGGGCTGCAAGTAAGTGCCTCAAAAGTGCTCAGGGTTTAACGATTTCATACCGACACGGCTTTCGTTTCACTTGCAGTGACCTCAACTCAGCCCTTAGGTATTAGCTAATCTAGCCTTAAAATGACTATATGAGATGTGTGTAGTTTCTAATGAAACATAATCTTTCTCTGTCCCCCTCAGTGTCAAAGGTGTGCCCGCCGTGTGACAATGAGATGAAAGCAGACAACATCATGGAGCATTACTGCGCCAGTGACTTTGGTAAGTGCCATCAACTAAAGACTGAAAGCTGCTTGTGTGGCCACATACAGTAGAGAATACAGGAATAGGGTAATTAAAAAAACTTCAGAAACTACTGAATGAATGTTGAAAATGAGCGTATATTGTAAATTATACTGCAACTTTCTCTCCTTTAAGTACCGAACGTAAGCTACAGGTTGATTTTGGCTAAATAAATTACACATCTACTTAAACACCAGTATTTATGTGTTTATATTTATGTTTCAGTCTCTCCTGCTAAACCACATACACCATATGTTTGCAGGTGTTAGTAGAAAACCGTCAAAATGAGTGCATAACACCCATTCATTTTGAACTATTCCCTCTGCTATCATAACCCCTCTTCTTCACATGAGTTATAACAGATTCCAGTCCCTGATGTCCATTCAACGTCATTTTATCTTTCTACTTTCTCGCATTCCAGTTCCTCCACAGTAATGACCAGCACACAAAGCCAGAACATAATTATTCCATTATTTTTGCTCTTGGAGGATTTTGGCTCATCGTACTCCACAGCGGCTGAATTTCTGCTTGCATGGACCACTTCCCCAGCCTTTAGAGTTAATGATATACTGCTTTTTATTTCTCTGGTCATTAGATTCTGAGCGATGAACTGGAAATGGTGATGAAAAAACTCATAACCTTGGGAGACTGAAGAACATGGCTTATGTTTCCGAACAGATTAGTGAGAGTAGAGTAATTTAAAATGAAACTGGGCCAGACTTGTATTTAGAAACAAAGTTCAGGTTTCACCCACACCTATGAAATGACCTTAATAGACACAACTCGACCCATTTTGAGTTATAAATTAATCAAAGCCTAACAAATCACATCCAACCACTACATTTATGTGTGTGCTCATTGCTGCAGCCAAAACAAACTGCAGGCTCATCCACATCATTTATCATGACTACCGAATCACAGATACATTTTATACTGATTGATTTCTGGATTAGATATTTCAATCTTCCATCATGAGAGTGTTTTTCATGGATAAGATTCTTTCTGTTGATTAAAATGAAATAGTTGTGAAAGCAGATAGCAAGCCAAAGACAGACATTTTATTGGCTATTAATGTATGTGAATGCATGAGGATGAGTAGAGAAGTCAAGATAGCCATGACGTATGGATCTGGAGATCAAGGCCAGAATGACTCCACAATGTTATTCTATAGGGCGATAGCAGATTGCAGCTTGATCTCATGCCTTATGAATGTTGTTGCCTATTCATCTTAAGAACAATGTTCGCCTTGGGAGGAGTTTATACTCTGCGTTTTATTACAGTCTACTTTTGATATCTGATCCCTCCACATTCCATGATGTACCATCCTGCAAACCAGTACAAGTGACAAGCGTTAAAAAGAAAGAAAAGGGTGGGGGATGTGAGTCTGGCAGCGCACGGACATGAGACCAACACCTGGTTGGAAGTGGAGGTTGCTCAACTTAGCTTCAGGAAAACATGCGTCTGCTCAAAATGACAGAACACTTCTCACTCCTTCTTCCTCTATAGAAATGTGCTCACTTTAAAAAAAGGTATGTTTGTATAAATATGTGCGCACAGCTTGTCACTAGCATACTGGCCAGGTTGCAAAGTGAGCCAGCTGCATCACTTAATACTTATTATGAGTTGGCATTCAAAGTGAAGCAGGGAGTGACATTATTTTATCTTTTCTATCTTTACTGAACACACATGTGAACATGAATGCATTCATTCACAAAAACATACACACACTGAGGCACGCAAACAAACACATGCCCTCAGTGAAAGAGCTGGATGTGAATTAGGATGCGGCTGAAAGGCAACTCAACACACACATTCCTTTTTGAACATGCTATCGTTTCGCCTGTACTGTGTATACGTAACAGAGTGTACCGAGGGATGTTTATGCAGGCAAGAAGCGAAATGGCGATCTTCCAGCAGGCTTGGGTAGGGTACATACTGTAGCGATGCTTCATACCGACCCGGTGCCTTTGCACGGCAAATGATTAATTTCACCTGTCAAAATGTTCACCCACAGAATTCCTCTTTCATGCTTGGCAGTTCAATTTTAATCTTTCAAATGGTAAGTCTATAAACATGAGACAGCAGCAGATAGGAGTTGGAACTTCATTAAGTTGATACACTGAAGTATGCAGTATTTAAACTCTGCATATTGTAAAAACAGAGTTGATCTGTGTTGTATATTTTTGATTTAAAACTACAGGACCGTGAGCACAATTTCTCAGTAGAGGAGCATTAGAAAGAAAAACTGACTACAGAGTGAGTGTTACATAGAAAATGATAGAGACAAGCGAGTATGGACAACAAAGGATGATAACCTTGCAGAGCTTTAGACTTTTCTTTACTCTTGACCTGAACTTGATTGCAGAGAGTCTTGCCTCATTCAAATCTAACTTCCTAGAGATTTACCTTAAGTCTTGAAAGCAAAAACATGCAGGTCCGAATCTTTGACATGGTAAAATCAAGTAAAAAACTATCATCTTAACTTAATGAAGACTTGTAACTTAAGACTTACTCTCAAGGGCTCAAGACTTGACATGAACTTGCTTCATAAAAGGAGGTTGTAACTTGAAAAACATGTCTTCCTTTTCATTTATGAGTTTTCCCCAAGTTGGACACACACACACACACACACACACACACACACACACACACACACACACACACACACACACACACACACACACACACACACACACATACACACACACACACACACACAGGATGCACTTTTTATATGCTGCTGGAGAGTTTAAGTTATGATACTCAGGAGAGGTGTAAAATAGCTGCTTCTTTGGCGCAGCACAGGACTCAGTGCCGGTCCGCAGGAGGAAGAAATGTCACAGCTGCTCACAGTAGGAATTAACGTTTAAGTCAGAGTGACACATTAACAGTGTTGAGGTGTAAATATCTGTTTTATAGGATAAAATAAAGAGTTTAAATATGTCTATATCTTCTCCCTTAGCCCTCAAGATGAAAATCAAGGAGGTGAAGAAGGAAAAGGGCGACCGGAAGCTGATTGCAGCACAGAAGAAGAAGAAAGTGTTGAAGCAGGGCGTGCTAAGGAAAAAGGACCTGAAGAAGCTGACCCTGTACATCAAGAATGGAGCCAACTGCCCGTGCGCCCAGCTGGACAGCCTGAGCACCAACTTCCTCATCATGGGTCGCAAAGTGGACCAGCAACTGCTGCTCATGTCCATTCACAAGTGGGACAAGAAAAGCAAGGAGCTCAAATTCGCCATCAAGTACATGAAGTCCCATCAGTGTCCCACCTATCACACTGTCTTCCAGTGAGGCGGCTTGCAGCACAATCTAAAATCACACATTTCACCCACATAGAATCTAATTCTGCGTTCCTGACCCCCAAATCCCTGGAAAATCTCTTAACAGTCTGACAAATAGTCCTACAAGAGGTCGTAGGGCAGCCAAGCTTTTATTTTCTCAGCTTTAACTTGAATCAGGTTGTCAAGGGGATCGTCCTGATCTGCTTAGATGATTCAGACATGTTAATGTTGGAGAGGGAAAAAAGCTGCACACTCAGCAGCTCCAATCACATCATAAAAAAACCAAAGTAACCACAGATTGTATAATAATTTGGGTGATGTAATTTTATTTCCCAAGGAACAACAGACATTTTAGATCCCCTGTGATTCAATAAATATATTCCTTGACAATGCTACTTTCCTATTCCAATATAGAAGACAGAATCACTTGTGTGATATCCAACAGCAACTTAATCAAGACAGCCGCATTAAAAAATGGAAAACGAAAGATTTGAGGCAACTATTGGAGGGAAAACATGTTCGATAATGTAATAAGCATAGACTAAGGGAGTTCAGTGGGAAGGCAGGGTTTGTTTCAGTGTAAAAAGAGAGAAATTATACACTACAGTACAAGGGGGCTGTGCAATTGGGCACAAAGCTCCCAGGAATAACATCAAAGCAGAGACATATAGATGATCAGCTAAACTGTGTTGTAATAATGTAAAAAGTAGGTAATTCCGACGAATACTAGATGATTAGAAATCGGGCTTTTTTTCTTTTATCCCTGCCGGGAAAGAAGACAGATGGAGCGAGGAAGACTGGCGGACTGGAGGATGCTTCCACTGACTTTGTACAGCAACGCTCATGTGGCCTGAAAGAGGGAAACTTGAATATTCTTGCTTTTCAATTGGAGAGAGGATGAGGTTAAAGTAGAGAAGACATCTTCCTGAAAACAAGTGGTAAAGAAAGAGAGAGAAAGAGACTCTGGACAGAACCAACACTGTTGGGTTGATAAGTCTCTGGTACTGTTTTTCACTATCACTCTTTAAATGTTTATTTGTTTTGTACTTTTTTAAATTTTCTTCAGTTAAACTTCTATTGTATGAAGACAGGAATCATCCATACAGACATAGCACCTGAATTCACTGTTGCCGTAGCAATAAAAGATGAACATTTAACTATGACAATATGTTCTAATCAGTTAACCTGTAAGTAGTTATGTTACTGAAATACATCTTTGTTTTACAAAAAAAAAGTAAATGAATAAAATATATTTGAAATTTTTATAAAGAATATTCCTTTGACCTCATTTCTTTATCATTATGATTTAACCATGTGCTCATCCATGTTTCTTTGACTTCCTGAAAGAATGTTTGCACAAGAAAGTGCATACTTTAGGTGCCCAGTAGCTTTCTTACTCTTTTTCTCTATTTTTTTAAACTGCCATTTCTAAATCCAGCCATCCAAAGTTAGAACATTAGAAAAACACACTTTTTCTTATAAACAATTAATACGAATGAACATTTTAATTTACTTGAATAGGTTTCCATCTAGGTTTAGAACATTACATTGAAGGTACATAAGCACTGTGAGATTGCAATAAGCCTGCCCTGCACCTTCATTTCTAATTTCCCAGGGAATAAAAAGGTTAAACCTCAGTTACGCTGTGTTCAGTGCCAAAATCTTCCAGATCCACACTGGGCACAGTTTTACAGAAAGCCAGGGCAATAAAAGCCCAGTGTTTTAATGTTAAAGAGTAAAGGGGTGACGCAGACCGACAGCAGGCTGCAATGTAACCAACCAACTTTATCAAAACCACCCAGACGCTCACATAACTCAGTCAACGCAATTTAAAAATAGTTGGCATATAAGGGCTCCAAAATACAAGATGGATCAATTGTGACATTGTATGATTGTTGTCTTCCGCCCATATTTTCCGAAATGGGAAGACTTTTGGAAACGGCTCGAAGCGTGAACGCCAGTAGAGTAATGACCTATTTCCAGCTGATTGTGGAGATAGTACACATTGCCTGTAGACCATGGAATGACAGAAAGGAAAAGGCATTATGGGCAGACACGTGTTGGACAGGTCCGCATTTATTGGAAACTTCGAAACTTCCAATTCTCTAAGAGCAATCAAAGACGATAAACACTGAGTTAAACATTTAAATTCCATACAGGTGGAGTAGTTTCTGTTGGAACATGCGGACCAGGGTTGAAACAGCTCTGTTGCAATAGATTATACACAGCTTAGTGAAAACGAAGAGCAGCTAAGACAAGATGTGGTAATTCAGTAGACTGAAGTGGAGGGAGACAAAAAAGAGGGAAGGTGAAAAAGGAGATCGGGGAGAATGTTGGCTGGGTCCCACAAGCACCCATCAGCACCTCCTCAAAGGTCACTGGAGTTAATAAGGGCCTGATGAGGGACCAGTGACATACATGTGGTAAAAACACACACAAAAGACCCATCTTGGGAAAAATAGAACAGGCTCACATTGTCTCATCCCAATGAGAACTGATTTCAAACGAGCATCAGTTCCAATAAAAAAGTAGAACAAGTATAGAAAAGAAGTGCAAAAAGGGCATCGCTACTGTACACACACACACACACATTCAAAAGATGTAGAGGAATGGCCACATTGTCTGTTTTTATTGCAGTGCGCTGATAAGCATCACCTTTTCACAGTTGAATAGTGGTTGTTGCTGTAACACACATACGCACTCAACGGTCACTCACACTGTATCATACTCAGTAATGCATTATTATTTCATACCAACAATAAAACCAGTGACTGTAAAATGTTGATCTCTTCCAGTAATCTCAAATAGTTGTATCAATGAGGTTTTATTTGATCTCAAAAGTGAAAAACAACAGATCCAATAATCTAATATTCCTTATTAGATTGTGTAACTTCACTCCATTTTCAGGATGGGTGGAGAGAGTCTGGAAAAAAACAACCTTTGATCAGAGCACAAGACATTTAAGGATAATGTTTATAACTGTATTATCTTTGGACAACACATTGTACATTGGCAACAATGTACTGTAGAAGGGCTATAACATACTGAAACTGTTACCAGTTCAATTACAATATTCAAGCCAGATTCAAAAGATCATTGTATTACTTTTAGTTTCAGGAATTGGAAGGATATATCTTTTCATCTTTTAACTTTAACATTAGTGCAGACACAAACACACCAGTGAGCACACAGACACACACATGGTCATTCACACACTAATCAGATTTGACTACTTTGCCTCAACAGAAAGAGACCATTATATAACGTTCTGGAGGGTCCGAATCATTTCTATTAGTTACAGAATGTCTCTCTCTACCCACCACACAAGGTACCATTAAAACAGAATTAGATGGTAAGCCAACATCCTTCTGGTCTGAACCATGGGACCACCTGTCTACAGGAAGAGAGGACGGAGAGATTTACATTCATTTAGAAGAAGAGAGTGAGAGAGGGTGGAAACAGCAGAACATGGACAGAAGTACTGTACCGGCTCCGAGCCTTGGCCTGCCTTGCTCAGTTAAATGCATTAAAGATGTTGTGTTTCGTTGTGTGTGTGTGTTACTGTGTGTTACTGTGTGTGTTACCGTGTGTTTTTGTGTGAGTGTGCTTGCTGATGTGCTTGAGTGTGCCGCGTACACTCTTTAAAAAGGCCCAGAGCAAGCCAGGGAATCATTTTCTCCCTATAATAAAGTCAAAGAAACTTTCTACATTTAGTACACACACTCATTTGCATCCATATTCGTCTGTTTAGCTAAAACAAGACAGTTATGGCTTGCAGAGTGATTTTCTCAGTATAGATGAATATGAATTCAAAAGTAAAGAGAATTATTGTAATTTCTTAACCAGCGCCAGACATGGTTTCAACTATTTGACGATGATTGTGGAATATTAAATCACTGCTTTCTCCGAGTCAGAGTGATGATTTGCTCTGACACATGTTTGTGTCATTTAACATGTTGTTAGTTCATACAGAGGACTGAATTAGTGTGTCAAGCTTTCCCTAAATTCAACTAAATCTTGGCAAATGTATGCAATAAACTCCCAATTGCTTAGAGCAATGGAATTCCTGTCTAATGCCTCATGGCTTTGTTTCATATACATAAGACGTATGAAATGGTGAGAGTAGTAAAAGTGACAGCCAAATTGAAGCCTTTCCTCTTCTTTGCACCGATCAGTGTCCTATACTGACTCAGGGACAAAGACATTCAAAGCCTGTCAGTCTGTTGCAATAGGGTGATGAACACACACACACACACACACACACACACACACACACACACACACACACACACACACACACACACACACACACACACACACACACACACACACACACACACACACACACACACACACACACACACACACACACACACACACACACACACACACACACACACACACACACACACACACACACACACACACACACACACACACAAAGAGGCTAGAAGGAAAGAATGAAGGGGGAAAAGGGACTGGATAAGAAAACACCCGAGCTGCTCTCAAGGGACTCTGGCTCTCGGAAACAATCACATTGGCCTCAGTGTCTCCTCTGCAGTGGAAAATGAATAAATGAATAGGTGGAGTAGGAGGCCTCCCATGGGCAGGGTCCTGAAGCCATCTGTGAAGGCCATCAGTGTGTCCCAAACCTGCTGTTTCCCTACTGAAGCAACATGTCAGTCTGGAGATTTACAGCCGCCCGGAAAGCACACATGCACGCCCGAGCAGTGACACACTCGCACACACAAACATCAAAGAGGACACACTCATAGGTGCAGCCAAATGTGCATCCATGTATATTTATACAGAGAGAGTGCCAGGATGCAAAGGCACAGACAAAAAATATATTGGCACAAACATACAGTGGAAACATAAGTGCACTCTTCACACACACTCCCACGTGCAGGGACAAACACTTGGCTGGTGCACAGATTTACACCCTTTTGGAAACACAGGCTAATAAATAAATCCTTTTCACTGGAGACCTGTTGACCTCTCTTTCTCACTTCTTGTCGCACACACACAACGACAGAGGTCAAGGTCAGCCAGGGATGAGCGGAGGGTCAGAAGGAGGTGAAAGTGTGTTGCTGTGTGTGTTTGTGGGGGGGCATGCAGGCTGATAAAACTGTGCAAAGGGTCAAAGCCTCCCTCTTTGGCTGGGGGTTAGCAGCCGCCATGGTCGGCAGTGATCTGTGACCCAATCAGACCCCTAGAGACGAGGCGGCCTCGTCAGGTGGGACAGTGGCCACTAATTAGACATAATCTTCCATCTCCTACTTGTCAGTGTCTTTTCAAACAGACCAGAATAATCAGCGTGACTCAGGGAGGCTGTCTTTGGGTGGCATTCTGCTTTTGTTAGGTGGAAATAGCCTCTGTGGCTTTGCTGGCTCTGCTATCAAGTGTTGTCTCTTTGCAATAGAGAACTAACCACGATGGGCTCCAAAAGGACAAATGGATCCACTTTTTAAGGTTTGAAATTATTTTTAATAGACGTGAAACTGTTGGTTAGGGTCTGACACAATAATAATAATAATAATAATAATAATAATAATAATAATAATAATAATAATAATAGTGTATGCAGATTATCCTGCAGTGAGAAACTGTTGGAAACAAAAACGTTGGTCCCCTTCACAACTCTGGAACAAATGGCAAATGTTTTCCTCCGGAGGTTAGGTTATTTTCCACAAGATGTTTTTGTTTGTCTGTCTTTCAGCACGGATGCAGAAAAACTATACTTGCCAAATTGTCATGAAACTTGCTTGAAGAGTGCGGCAGGAGCCAAGGTTGAACCCATTAAACAGGGGAGTGGAACCAAATCATTTAATAGGGGGAATAAATGATTAATTATAATTTTTTGATAACAATTCAAAATGTGTGCAGCCTTAGCTAGCAACTTGGAAAAGTAAATGTAAACAGTAGAAAGGATGTTGTTAGCGGATAATGCACTGTCAAGTTGTTGGGAACTTAAAAATTAACTAATTTAAGCTTGTTTTGGCCCAGTTATGTTTTAACCTACTAATTGTTGCAGCACTTTACATCATAATGACAGAAAGGCTGGATTGACTTACGCAATTGTTCGCTTCTTAATCGGCCTTTTTGGGCATTACTTAAGCAGTCACAAAGCTCTTCTTAAGCATGTTCTTTTTGCTCTGCCTTCCTCCTCAGCATCTCTTGAGCCAAAGGACAACTGACCTCTGCCTCCAATTCAATGTTTCTTTACTCCTCCTTGTTCTGATGACAAGCCGTAGTTAAGGTTTTAGTCGCTTTTACTCTCAGATAATTATTTCTATCATTTTTTTTAATTGCAGCTGAACTCTTTCTGCACCTCACCACACCTCCTCTCCCAGGATTCACGTGTAATAAATCTCAGGATAGGCCACACATTTTACAAGAGAAGGATTTCCCTACAGGATTATGCTCTAAGTTGGATACATCTACTGGGTTCAATTAGCAATCTTAAAAAAAAATGTTTTGTTGTTTAGCAAAGAAGCTGAAATAATGTGATTACTTCTTGTTTCTGACAAAACAAAACTAAACAAATGGTTTTAATGTTTTGGTGCAACCACAGCTTCATATCTATCGAGATGAAGCAGGATGTGAGCAGTAAGCACATTGAAATTAGGACCAAAGATTCTAGTGAAGATCCATACAATTTACATTGACACAAATGTGCTATTACTGAAGCCCTTAATGTCCCCCATTGGTATTTGTCCTTGGTGTAAGCACAGACTGCACAGGCTCAATTGTCTGATTCCTTTCCATGAGCAGATTGCAAGTCCAAAAAAAGGACATACTTTTCCCACTGCTTGAAACAAAAACCCCACCAGAAGCAGCTCCAACGAGCCAGCTTCACAGCAATCGTTCTTCAGCATTTGAAGTGTTTATGGACATTAATGATCCAGCATTTCAAAAGAACAGCACATGTTTGGCATAGCAGAGCACTTGGGCAGGAGGAGAAAGCATGTTCTTATGGAAAATATGTAATCAGAAGTATGGGATGTGTTGTGTGGTCTGAATCCAGCAAGTACCCCTAGGAAGTCAAAACATCAACTGTCCGACTGCAGAGACATCCAAGAAATGCAATGAAAAACAGGTGTTTCAGAAGAGGAGCTTCTTAGCTGTGAACACAGATGTTAGGTGTACAGATGTCTTGCTGTGCTCCTGCTGTTGGTTTGACAAAGAAGGGGTTGCAAATATCGAAATAAAAAAAATTAATAAAAAAGAAACGATCGATCTCTAATGATCTCTTCATGTGTAGTCATAGACAGAAGGACAGGGAGAATGCAGACAGACAGAAACAGCAGTCGGCAGAGGCTCAGCTCTGTATTCCACCGCAGAGCTCTTGTGGCCGTCTAGCACAACCGAGCCAGATGTAAATGATTTACCCTGCTTTTTTTGGTTTTCCGCTCAGCTTACATGATTTTGGAAACTTGTGATCCTCTTGAACATGTACTGAATGCATGGAACGAACCCTGCTCACTATCTGCCATAAATGGAGTGTTTCCAACATGTTCTGCATACTGATCCCTGGCCAAGACAAGCACAAGGTCAATCAGTTCAGTGGGCCCGTTCTCCATCCATTGAATATCATTTTAGTCTTTAGTTGCCTCTTTCTACATATTTATTTATTTTTCCCTCAGTCAGTCTCTTTTTGTCATCTAGCCTCTTTGCTGCAATCGGTTTATGCATCGCTGTGTCTGCGTCTCTGTTTCAGAACTTTTAAGTTTAAGGGATGACAGACACACAGCAGATCTTCCTGGAGACCTTTAGGACAGACAGAGAGGACACAGGAACGCATTTCACCACACATCAGTCAGCCTCCATGAGGACACACTTAAACTATGTGAGAGCTGGTGCTTTTAAACATGAAAAAGTCACGCAACTATGTGTTTGTGAAGGATGCAGCACCGCAGCTAGGATACAAAATATGATTATGACATGGAAAGAACTGAATTGAATCAGAATAGTCAATATAATAAGCAAAAAGAGGGAAGGCTTAAAGGATACACCCTGACCTCTAGGTCTGTTGTGTTTCAGTAGTAACCCCTAATCACATTGGCAGGCATCAGAGCTCATTTATTTAAATACAACTTTTGAGAAATGGTGTTTAAATCAGAACAAAGCAGAAAACCGTACCCATGTGTTGTACAAACCAAAATTAACTAATGTGATGGAACGAACCCTGAGCATGTCCCCATGTTCAATGCTTAGATACAGGGAGCCCAGGTGCAGCTGAAAGCACTTATATCAATCATATACTGATGAAGTCATTGCTCTGTGGATTGCTAATATGACATGCATGCAAAAGTATCGAAGTTGGCACATGGTGACAGGGTTAGTTTGAACTGCGTGTCAGGAGGAAGAAATGTTTCTTCATTGAAGGTAATTCAACTTAGAATGCTGCAATATCTCACAATAAGTCACGGGACACTTGAATCATCATGCAAAATTTGAACTAACACCGTGTTCTTGAGTTTTCATAGTTGTGTGTCTTCAGGTGGGTCAGGATGAAGCTGAATGAGCAGCAAAGATTTTGTAGCTTATAAACAATAAAAAAAGATCGAGCCCTGAAAGCCAGCTATATGGATGTGTCTTTTCTTGATGACCGTGTCTCCTTTCCCCCTCCTTTAATACAGCTTTCAATATGTTGCATGGTATAGCTTTCTCTCCCTCTCACTCACAGTGGCTGCGCCCCACCCCTCCTCCTCCTCAGAGGAATGAAGTATTTGTTTGGACAGACTGTGAGATCACAGTTGCTGAGGGTGGGTGCAGCTATCCGGACCACATAGTGGGACATTACACTGCTTTTTAATTATATTGCACTACACAATGTGCATTAGTATGGATCTGAACATGTCTCATAGCGTGCACTGCATGTGCTATAACTGCAGGGGTTTGCAGAACAGGAGCGGGTTAATTCATCATGAAACAGTAAATATGACAGATGGAGCTCAGAGGGCAGCCTCCTACATAACGAATGGGAAACTTTCCACTAAGTGAATCCAAGTGAGAATGCCAGAAGGTGCACTTGTCTCAGTATGCGGCCACCACAATCAAATTACATATCAGATCCCATGTCATATGTTGGTTCATTTCTCAGTAAGAAAAACAGCTTTGCTCTCAGATGGACCACCATGCATCTTTGTGGTTCTCTTACCGGCTTAAAGGGTGTTATGAGCCCACGGGATCATGGGATCGTCATGATCAAGGGATATTTTTAAAAGCCATTCAAAATACTATATAACCTACTGTTCTTGCATAATGTACATGTATGTAGCTTCTGGTCCCCCTTTGTTAAAACTGTTAAGAGGTCCTCCTGTGCAATATTTATCAACTGATCCTTTGACAATACAGTCATGAAAAATGTACAAATCCAGATTAAGACCAATCAGTTAGCATTCCAATCCTCAGCAGCTCACACATGTTCATGGATGTTGCTTACATGCCTGCAGCTTCTTCACAGTAAAAAAAGCCTCGAAGGCCTGAGGAGTCTAAAGAAGTAAAAGAGAGGAGGGAGGTTGTGCTTGCCTGTGAGACTACTTCATGATGTATGAGCAGCTTTTGTCTTTGTAGTCACCCTACTGTAGTATATTTTTCAGCAATGTGATTTATTCATTAGATAATATACAATATAATAGAACCTGTAATAAAAAGGATAAGTAATACTGTGATTTGTTTAAGTGTGTGTTTTGAAACTACACCGTAATGAAGAGCACGGTCATCTTCTGGTCAGTGCAGTCAATATGAGTGAGTGATGATAAAACCCTTGGTAGTTTTGACCTTCAGCTATCTGAAAGAGCTCCCCTGGCTCCCTCATCACACTCTACACAACCTCTGTCTCTGCCTGTCAACACCAGCTTATAAAGAAAGAGGCATCACACCGACAGCACACACAAACATACACACAGAAGGAAATACATTACAACGCGAGACACAAGCAGCTAGCTCAGCACTTACACTGTGTATGTAGCTACAGCTGAATGGTACTATTAATTAAGCAGTACACTTGCTTTGTTGCATCATGTATGGCAGAAAAAGGGAGGTTCCTAGGCTATGTGTGCTGCTACAAGTAGACTAAGCCCAGAGTGAAACCTTGACACCTCATTCTTTCACATCCTTTATTGTCGCATTAACCCTCTCCCTGGAAGCACACCCTTTTCCAACAGATTCATCAACTATAGCCCCATCCAGGCATCACACTGACCTCCGGGAACTGACCAGTGAAGACTGGTTGACTCACTACCCTTTGCCTTTGATGAGCTGTCCTCGCTGGTTGTGTCGTTGGCGCAAAACCAGAGGACCAACCCCTTGCCTGGAAGGCATGGTGTCAGGTTTTAATAAAACCCTATACTCACTGACCAAACATTCAGATGATGTGAACCTGAATCTGAGAAATGTCACTGCCTTTAGGAGTTCCTTTCATGTGTTTTTGTCCTCTGTAAGGAACACATTTTTTTTGTGAATAACACTTTACAGTTCAATGATATACATTTGTGTCTTGCACACCTTGAAACATGTTGAGAAATTGAAGAATGCTAGCACTTACTAAATGCAATACTGAATGCAAACTTGCTGAAAAGGGACTAGGTATAAACAGTATACTAAATGGCACAATGATGCAAAATAGAACGTATTTTAATATTTCTGTGATTGGAAAGAGAATAATTGATGACAGTATGACTGCTGTCTTAATTGTGACCGGTGTGCACGTGAGTCCTTAGGTCACATATGATCAGTAAGGAGCCAGGCCAGCCTCAAAGCCCCCTCACTTTCTCATCTCCTCTCTAGCTGCCAATTTACTGACAGTAGACCTACTGCTGGCAGCTTTGTTGATGTAGAGGGACGAGTCAACAAATCAACGGCTTCCTATGCCAAACTCATCACACAACGCTCAAACTGTGCTGCACTGGCTCATCCACACAGACAGATATAGACAGGAGTTTGCACACATTTGTAAATGCTTGCAGCACACAAATATACATGCAGCTATACACGCCTGTGATTAACCTAATGGTTACACTTTAAAAACACAGGTTTGTCACTGATGTGTGTGTGTGTGTGTGTGTGTGTTTATTTATCTTTACCAGAAGCTAACATGATACAGTCACTCAGTTCACGTCCAGCAGCTAGGGGGCTGCCTGATTTAATTTTTTTAAGGCTAAGAATAGACTTTTATAGGTTTACCCACACCAAAGCAAACACCAACACATTTTCACAACAACAACAGAGGCAGTCAGATCAGCCAGAGCCAGAGCAAACTGAATCAGCTATTACAAACAAGCAGGGTGATTCTTAAAGACAAATACAATGTACCTGTCTTTATGTTTATCAACATCTTTTTAAAATAAAAAAATGAAGTACAGCGTGAAAACAAACTCCAGTTAGACTACAGGAACAGCAACAGCTTACTCCACAAAGCAACCCCTCTATAAATATGACATGAAACCGCTCACGTTTTACTAGCCAAGCCAAATGTTTGAAGAGAGCAACCAAGTACATTTTTTCCAAGGATTATAAATACTTACATACAAGTTTTTTAAAGGAAAATCATGTATGCATGTACCATACAATTGCCAGTAGTGACAAAGGTTTGTGGCAGGCCTTAAAGGTAAAAACTGGGTAATATATTTGTCAAAAGAACTACAAGGGAGGGGGATTAATGTATTCAGACAGAGACACAATGGTTGCAATAAGTCATCCTGTCCTTCCAGAAAATTATGGCTTTATGGGCTTCCTGTCAACAAGCATGCCTTCCGAGAAGATACCGTATCAGTGAGTGCATGTATATGTGTATGTGTGTTATGACCGGTCATGGTCAATGACAAATAGCAATCATTTAAGTAGTGTCCTGTGTAAAGGTTATTTCTCCAAGAAAAGGTCAAAAACATAAGGCCATCATAATCATCAGATTACAATGAACTTTACAAAATATGTAAAGGATGAGTTGCCTCTCATTTTCTGAAATATTATCAAAGACTCCGATGTGGTGAGGCAGTTAGGCCTAACCTTGAAGAATAGCCTGTGCTATGTCACCTTTAGTCTGTGTATGTGTGTGTGATTAAGAGCAGGGGCCCCTCAGAGCACTAATGACAGCTGATGATAGGCTGAGAAGAACAGCTCTATGACTGATGAAAGCTGCTGCGGCACTGAAGCAGAGAGAGGGGTCAGATTGTGGCTGTGTGGACCACGGCACACAAAAGATAACACTAATGACAAAGCTATTTCACCATTCAAATTCACACATGCTTGGCCAACACGCTGACGGCTAATATAAAAGTTGCACTGGAACGAAATACAAAAAATATTTTCTAAATCAGCTTCTTACGGGGGGTTGTTAAAATCCAACCTGATTAGACCCATATTAGCAGAGTTCTGACTTTGTAATGCTTAATAAGTAAAAAAACAACTTTGTAGCTTATCATAGATATGACTTTATGTAATGATAATGCAGAATAGTTTTAAACCTATTATTCTTAGGATGGTAGATTTGCCAGACTCTTCTCGTGTAGGGTGTGTTTATCTTACATCTTTTCTATCCTTTAAGTTGTTACAGTTCATGGGAAAGATCAATAAATCATATGCCATTATAGGTTATCCTATTCGTCCCTATAGTTCACGGGAGTGGGTGCCTGGAGGATGACATTAACCGTTACCATCTGGCCATTGTGGTCACTAAAATAGTTGGATCAGCAAAGAAATGCCATTGCTATGAATAAAGTCCCATTTTTATTAAATGGGCCATTTTGGATTGGCGCCTGAAGCAGTTTTATCCACCAACTACCAGCAGCAATTAATACCACAATAATGTAATCTCTCATGAGTGCAGTTAAACTTTTCAAACAGAGAAGCAGACACTCAAAGAATAAGATGCCAGAGTTCAAACTGTTCTAATGTCCGATACAGTTAAAAGGTTTAATACTTATTCTACTTTGTATTTTGGCTACCCAGAGAGCACTTTGCTTTAAAAGTGTACCATATAAAATACTTATTTGTGGACCCAAATTAGTTGGATCTACAACTATAATAAACCAGGGAATACTTGAGGCAGGTTGCAGGACAGCTGAAACTAGGCTGTGACCGATAATGGCCGACTCCATCAACTATGACTTCAAAGGCCAGCCGAGTCTCTACTGTATAGCCTCGGGCAGACTACTCATCAATCAGGAGACAGCACTGAGGTGGTGCTATACATGCAGTAGATAGCATCATACATCAAACAAACTCTGGAAATGCTACCCTCCTTTCTGGCTGCGTCAGAAAGCTATCTGGTTTTAGCCCACACACGGCCTCGCATGTGGAATGCTTATATACAAGTTTTTTTCTAAACTGTGAATTTCCATGATCATAATCAGTGTTACAATCTCACCTTAAAATCAACACACTGAACATATTGGTTTTAAACTCATATTACGAGTTGACCTGTAAAAAATAGGATTTGACACCTGCTGCCGCTGGACATAGTATGTGAAATATTCAATACTGGCATATCTTGCTTGATATGTTTTTATTCACTCATGCCAGTGCTGAATACTTTGGGAGTGTGAGAAGGGAGTATGTGCTAAACCCAAAAAGTGGGTGAGAGCCAGGCGGGTCCTTCTCTCACCTGACAAGAGTTGGTTGGAGCTGATCCATCAGGACTTATCTGATGTTATAAACATATAAACTTCTGCAATGTTTGGCTGTCTGTGTGTGTCTGGTGAAGAGAACATGGTCAGTTTTAAATAGAAGAGACACGTAGTTGATTGGAGACACCAAGCTGTACACTTTAACCCCACTAATCTCTCTTCAAAATCATTACTAAGTAAAATACAGCCTTGCTTTATACTGTCCATACAGACAGCACTGTGTACAGTAGGTGTCAGCATACAGATCTCTGTTGATACAGCATACACAGTCAGCAGAGACATCCTGTATGTATTACAAAGGACATGGCACCAGCGATCCGACACACCACACAGTCTTCAGCCTTCAGGCACAAAGAAAAGAAGCCTCATGGTGAAATGCTGTAATTGCAGCTTAACTGCCCAACAAAAACAAACAATTTGGTCATATCCTGCAAAGATGCAAACAAACAAAGGAAGGGGATGAGGACTACACCATTAAATATCCAATGCTTTCATTTCAAGCACGCAGAGGTGGAACCAGGTTTTGCAAGTCACAAGTAAGTCTCATGTTTGTGAAGTAAGTTTCAAGTCCTAAACAAGCTATAAAGGATCTTGCTACAATAAAATCCCGACAGTAACCTAAAGATAGTCTTTGGCTTTGGGAAAAATGAATGTTTGACTTAGTCATGTGACTTGAGTCCAAGTCATGTGAATGAGCCCACACCTCTGCAACTACGACTTTCTAGTGACAGTAGTACACACACATTCCACTCATACTGTTACATACATTAAAGTTAGATTAAATAAGATTAGGGGGAAATAAATGAAGTCGATAACGTATATGATTATTTTCTACAGATTTATGAAAGGAGCCAGATTGAACAAACAAGACAGGAATGAAAGTGGACAAAAACTGTAGAGAATTGAGTCAAAGAGAGGGGGGGGGGGAGACCAAACCGTGGAGAAACGGGAGGGAGAAGGGCAACGTCTGAGTGTAGGAGACCCAGGAATGTTAATCCTCTTTGTATGTCTCCCAGCAATGATTAAACTTTTCTAATATCAGGCATGACAAGAAAAAACAGGTCACATATGGGTCAGCTGTGGGATAAGAAGAACAAGACAAAAGCCAGTGGTTATTCTCACAGCAGAACAGCATGTTAATCACACAATGCAAAGCCACAAATAAGTCGGTGTAACAGCCTGCGGGGCATTCATGCACAGAAACAGAACCAGAGCCTGTTGTTAGTTAGCATGTCTCATTTCTACGCTGGACTGGGTGTACATCAGTGGTAAAGTGGACATGCATATTTGCACCCTAAATGAAAGCACGCTACATTGAGCTGTAACATGCTGGCCTAGTTATCCATTCACCACAATAGTTCGAGCCATGTGACATATGAAATACATCATGCCTGTTGCTACTGTGTGAAAATGTCCAGAGAAGCTGGCAGGCTGAGTGCAGGAGTCACAGAGAACCACTTAGCGGCTATGCTAGGCTAATCACAGGTGAAAGGTCAGTGCCAAACTGTGTGTGCTTAACCCCTACACTTCCTGGAAACTCTTCTCTCTGGAGGAGGATGAAGAGAGGACGAGCGCACATTTTCCACAGCTCGGGAGTCCCTGAGGCTCTGGACACTGGACATACCCTTCTTTTTCGCTGCATTTTTTTCCTCCCAGTCTCTCTTTTCCCTGCTTTCACCACTTTCAATGAGCTGCATCATTACCAGCCGATTTAAACACAAGGCGGGCAAAGAGTTACACGGGGAAAGTGAGGGGGCAAGGGTGGGTTAAGGGGGGCATGTTTGTGTCTGTTACGCACTGGTGTCAGCAGGGAGACAGATTGGAGAAGTATTTCCTTGCCTGTCAGAGGAAAGACCCTCTCACAGGAGGGCTCAGACATCATAAATTATCTGTGATTCTTTCCATGCCCCTCTCTCTCTCGTCGCACTCTCTCCGAGCCCAAATTCTAGTCATAGTGTCGAAAACAATCTGATTCATAATTTCCCCTGAGTGCCTCTGTGAATTAGCCCCTCACACAGCTCAACAGGCCTCACTTTCACATGGTGTCTTTTCATCAGCGTCTGTGGTCACACACCCAGTAACTTCCAAGCCCGTCTGGCACCCAGAGCACACACACACTCTGGACAATCTTCACTGATACTTCGTTAAGCTCTAACAGTGCCATTTATCTCTGGGATCCTGTCATGTATTACTATGCTAAGTATTATGTTCAAGTACTGTTTTACTGGGCCTTTATTGTAAAATACCAAAGACACCCATACACCAACTCAGGCGCTTTCACACGCTCTCACTTGGCTCTATATATATTCTTCAATCAAAAGCAGCAGAGCCCTGATCATTAACATTCTTACATTGAAGGCCAGTTTTATCACTCCAACCACACAAGGCAATCGCTCCCTTTGAAGTCGGGTTATAGTCAGCATCAGCTCTCGTGCCAACCCTTTATCTGCAGGATGTCAAACTACTGCTAATCTACTGAGAGCTGTGAGAAGTTGCCACACGTGTCTCCCACCTAGCTACGCAATGGACCTTATCCAACAAGGAAGAGCAGAACTAATCCAGTCTGGTTGTTTGAGGGTGAGATAGACACAGAGTGTCTGCTAAGTATCTGACAGACGGATTTACACCCTCACCTCTGGACCAGTTCACTCATCAGTAAATACGTTCTTTGGATTCTTTGCTGGATGGGGAAAACCCCCTGCACACAGCAGATATAATGTACAAGGGATGTTCACACATACTGAGACAAAATAAGATACTGAATAAAAACGTTATCTAAAAGAGATACATGGGTTTCAGCCAGTATTCATTTATCCTTCACATGACTGCCCTCTTCTGGTCTAAGTTTGTTTAAACTAACTCTATAGTCCATATTTAAAATGTATAAATGAAAGAGGGAACATTTTAATTGTTATTTATTGTAATGCAAAAATAATTTAGGTATTCTGCATCCTACAAATCCTACCTTGAACTTTAGCTATCGGTTGTAACAGTGCAATGGTGCTCTGCATACATGTGCTGTTGCTCAACTCCCAACAGGAAATATTTGGAATTTTACATTTGTTTTCGTTCCTCTCTGATCTCAGTGGGCACATACTGTAGCTGATTTGCTTTTTCATACAATGACACAACCCTAGCTGTAGGCAACAGTACTTCAGAGTTCTTAAGTTTAAAAAAAATATCTGTGTAGCTGCGTTACACGGTGCACAGATGCGTTTGGGGATGATAGGTCTAAACAGGCTGGTGACCTGTGTACGTCCTGCTGTATCACAAACATGTCAGCTGTATAAAGGGCCATATCAAAAGAGCTGGTCTTCTACTTGTGGACTTGATGCACTTTGGGTTCACCCTCAACCCCCCTTTGTTTGACTTCCTCCCCTCTCAGGTGCTGGCAGAAGCAGAGAGGGTCCCATGTGTTCACTCATCTGTCCCTCGACACACATTCCCTAAACAAGCACTCTCCAAAACACTGCTGGTTGCCATGGCAGTACTACTGGCCTGAGTAAATAAGTGGGAATAATGTCCTTAAAGGGGAGTGTTGAATGTGGTAGGGGCAGCAATGTGTCTGTGACACGGTACTGCCCCCATGGGAGAGCTGCCTGGCAGAATCATTACAGTCTGTGCAAACACACTGACGTCTTGACTGAAGTCAGCCCTGCCACACACTCACGAACATGCACACACACGTTCATATTAATATTAGTTAATTTGCATCAGTGTTATGCAAATTTTCCCTCCTGGCCTCTGTAGCGGAGCCACATGTCCATTATTCTAATTGCATATGTAATTGCATTTGTTTACAGGATGTATACTTGTAGATCTCAAACAAACCATCTCTGCTGTCTTTTATCTTGTTTAGTCTGACACAAACATGCAACAAACAGGTAAAGCATGTCGAGTTTGGTTCATTATTTCCCCCGTATATTTTTTCCAGATGCTACGTCACTTAAATTGAAGATAGCTTGGAGCATCCAGATGCTCAAAAACAGGTTGTGAGTCAGCATCAGGAAATTAACAAATTACAGTTTATCCAAACAAAGATGCAAGCAGACCTACATACCCATGGACATTAGCACCTGCTAGTCTCACGCAGTGACTGTCAGGTGAGCAAATTTCTTGTACAGTTATAATGAGGGTGAAGTAATGCAGCAGTGC
Source organism: Notothenia rossii (assembly GCF_949606895.1). Taxonomy (NCBI): domain Eukaryota; kingdom Metazoa; phylum Chordata; class Actinopteri; order Perciformes; family Nototheniidae; genus Notothenia; species Notothenia rossii. The sequence goes on from NC_136909.1 coordinate 73,657,984, forward strand.
ACACAGACATATTAACAGAAACTCATACATGTACTTATCACCCTATCATTTGAAGTTCCTTCTTTTAGAAAACTGCAAAAATGTACACCAAACATCTCCACGCTTTTGAACTGGTCCTCACAAAGATAGACATTTGAGATCTCACACACGCCTGCACGATGACTACTGAAGCAAGTAAATGCCAATAAGATATTAATGGAGGAATGTAAGACTTTGTAAAAGTTTATTCTTTACTATTCCACTGCGGTTGCATTTTTCAATCTTAAGGCCCTTTCCAACTGCAGAAAGAAGACACTAATGCACACAGTTACATCTGGCTTTTGTCTTTAGTGAGAAAAGTCAAATAGACATTCATTGCCAGGGGAAATGATCCTTTACTAATGAAGGTATTTACCAGCGGCACCTAAACTGGAAGTGATGGAAACATGACAGTGGCGGTCACGCTAATTTACATTCTTATGCTGGAGCAATGCCAAGCCTCGAGTTTGAAGTGAATATAAATTCAGATACAACAATTATGATCATTTATATATGTACACAATGTACAATTCATATGCTCTCCTAAATGGCACTATTATCCATTGAGAAGAAACAGCAAACAGCATATATCTTCAGAAAAATATGCTTCATTCAAACCTGACAGAAACCAAATAAAAATCATCAAAACGTACTGATTACTGACCATAATTCTGGGTCTGTCTACCAAAGATATACATATATGTAGACTCTTAACCGCACTGGTTGCATATAACAAAGTACAGCTGTACATCTTATTGGGGTTTCTTGAAGTATTCCTGTTTTAGTTGGCACTGCTGTGTATATATGTGCATGCATCATCCACCTTGTGTATTTATGTGTGCTTGTGTGATTGCAGTAAGCTGCACAGTTTGTGTGGTGCACTCGTGGAATTGTTATTGCATATGCGATACATAAAACAATGATTCATGGAAATCTGGAGCACCGCAGATGAAAAAAATGTCTCTGTTCATTTAGGGATTTAGTTAATTAGTGATATTGTATTATATTTAAGTATTCGGCCATAATACGCAGGTTTCAGTTGAAACAATTTTTGATTGAGTTCGGCCTTTTTTCAATGTCCCCTCAATTTTCTAAATTTCCAGTTTCAATGCCAGCTGTCTTTAAACCGACAGAAATATAATGTAATGTACTGCAATTTAAAATGTCAGTTTTGTCAATGCAGAGGAACGATGATAAAGAACACCTTTATGAGATTTATGCTCCACATGTGAACAGCCTATGCAGTTTTAAATTCCATGTGAAAACATAACGAAAAGGCTAGAAATAAAGTTAACTGTAGTTCCTTGGTTACCACTAGGTAGCTTAAAAACAATCCATAAAACACACCACTGCACTTAACAGACACACATAAAGCCTGGCTGGAATACCCATCGGACCAATTCACTTGCATGGCAGAACTACCCATTGCATCACCATAAAGCAATGACACCCTGCTCTATCTAAATCATTTGACCCTGCCCAGCCCTCACTCATGGGCCATGTGGGGGCCCCTAGGCAGCAACTAGCCAAGTCCAGTTGGCCCTCCATTACGTAAATAATTATCCGGGGTCCAAAGACCACATCTGTAGCTAAACAAGACCTCCAGGCCTTAGGCGAGTCGGTTTGCCGGCCGTCATGGTCAAAACATGCTGCGCCAGAACAGCTAAAGCACCTGGGTCTATCTGCATCCCATTTATCTGCTCAGAGAGGTTTGAATGAAAAAATAATAGTTCTGTTGATCCAAACAAAGAAGAAAGGCAAATTACTTTTCTAAGCGATTTGGAAAAAATATGTTTCTTGTATATATATATATATCCATTATGTTTTGACCTGGGTTTAGTATGTGTGTGTTAGTTTGTTAATTATTATTTGTTTATGATTATTCTGTATCTCCAAGCCTACGTGAATATTAACAACATGAGCACTGACACCATGGCCCTTTCTCATTTCATCAAATCCCCCTCCTCGACTCCTCGGTCCTCCGGTAGTGACCCGGAAATGAATTTCAGCGCGCCATGTTGAAGTTCATCTAATTTCTCTAAATGCACTTCGAGGACCGAGGATCGAGCGTCGAGAAGGCTCTCTGGAGGAGCTATAACCGAGGATACACTGATGGGTCCTCCACGGTCCTCCACGACTCCTTCGTGGATGCATTTCCGGGAACAGAGATGTTTCAAAGAGTCGTGGCGCACGGCCGGACTTATCCCAGCCAATCACAGCTCTGCATGCATCCCCTGGATATTATTTTATTAACTGCTCTCATCGCGACGTGATGCTTACAGTGAGAACAACTGTGAGGTCCGTGCAGAAAGCTGAGCAGTGTGTATAATATATATCACTCAGTATAACAGGACTACTCTCTTTATTTGCTTTAGTTTAGTCGATATCTACAAACAAAGAGTCGATATTTTTCTAAAACCATTTAGTGCTTCACATAATAAAATACACAACGGCTGTAGCCTGTTTTAGGAGCTGTAGTGCTTGTGTGTGGTGTAGGTGTGTGTGGTACAGTGTGTGCGTAGATGCAGGCAGCAGACAGACAGGTCTCAGTTGGTTTGGTGTCCTCTGCTTACTTTTAATACTTGTAAATAAAACTTTTGGCCCGTAATTTATTTTCCTCATTGTAGCGACCAGAGAGGTGAGAGGGGGGGATATATCCAGTCTCTGATAGTGTTACGTTATTATCGGTTATTATGCGAGTGCTCTGTTTGATTCTGAAATTGTATATATTTATATAAATATATACGTGTGTGTGTGTGTGTGTGTCCGCATCTGTAGCCTGTTATTGTCTCATTATACCCCACTGTGAATGAATTAAAAGTAAATATATAAGTCATCATGAACACATCTGTCCATCAGACAGAGGGCTGATGTGCCTACTGTCATCATTAATGGACGTCTCTTTAAAATGACCGCTCAGAGGAGAGGAGTTCTCATTTCTCTAACCGCCTGCTGCTTCCCCTCCTCTCTCCTCGGTTCCCCTCCTCGGCTCCTCCGCTCGCATCTCCTGTGGGCGGGACTAAGTATCGAGGATAGGAGTCGAGGAGGGGAGTTAGAGAAATGAGAAAGGGCCCATGAGTAAGGATTGTGTCACTCTCAGCAGCCCATAAATCTCCTCCCCGCCCTGTCCCTGGCTGATGACACATGTCTCTGTTTTGCTAAACATCTTGTTCCAAAACTTGACTTGTTCCAAATTCAACGCCAGTAAGGAACACATTATCATTAGCACACATAGCACTTTGCTTATATACCGTATTCCCACACAAAGAACAGGCCCATGTGCTGAGAACACACACGCTGACACAGGGAAACAAAGAATAAAAAGGCACAAATCCTTCTTTATGTAATCATAGTTTTCTAAGTTGCTACACAGTAGTCCAACACTCAGTGGGAACTTCAGAGAGGACAGACACTCTCTCGATTGTACAAAACATATTGAGAAGAGCTGCAGATGTGAAGCAACAGATCACAGCAGCTGCCAAACAGAGAAAGCTTGTGTGACGGTATGGTCAGCTTAATTGCACCTAGAGATCCATCATGCAGCAGGCAGCCGTTATCAGCAGCTATGATGGATATACAGCACAGCACAGGAGCAGGAAAGCAGACCTTTTCCCCGGACGCCTTAAATCCACACAAACCGACATAATTGAAGCGTAACCCACTGTGAAGAAGACGTCTTCATCACAGTTGGCAAAGGGGCATGGTAAAAGGCACACTGAGGGGAAAAACATGAATAACTTGTAAGTTGACATTTCTGCTGGACATTGGTAAAATAAAACCCAAATCATTATTTTACCCAAGACCGTTTTATTTTTCATACTCAACATAACAATGCTGTGCCAAAGTAACCTGCTTACCCTCTCATTCAAGGTTGTGGAGTTCCAAACAGAGCAACAGAAAACTGCAGCCTTAAGCAGAGGCTCAATCAGTGGAAACACCTGTGCTCAATTGGAGCGTACCATGTAGTGCATGGGCACGGATGACAATATTTGTATTAAAAGTGTAATTGGTTAGGGCTTCTGTGGAATATGTTGACCTATTTGATGTATTGTGATTCATTAGTTTAAACTACATTTTGAATACATTTGTAGGTAATAAGAATAACAGTAATTCATTGTATAAATAGTTGATTGGCCTTTGGGGAGGGGCTTAACAGATATAAACCTCTGGCCACAAGTGATTGAGTTACTCTGACTGGGGCTGTAGAGCAGAAAGGTACCGGTTTACGTTTCTTAGAGCGGTATCTACAGTATTAATGTTTGTTTTTCTTTCTATTTTGGACTATACAGTACATCCTTGTAACTTAGTTTTTTTGGCTTTTAATAAAGCACTTACTGTAAGTATGCATTTTGTGTGACTCTAGCCATCTTATTAATTCCTTAGTTATTGCATCGGCCCTTTTTGTAACACACAGAGAAGTGACATTTCTGATGGCTGTATCATCTGACATTTTTCCCCAGGATTCCTTAATCGGTTTCCACCTGAGAGAAATCAATCACTGCCACCAGACCTATTGAGAAAGGGCCAAACACATCAGAGAGGACCAGCTCTGTGCAGGTGTCACTCATCTCAAGGCTAAACACGCCAGAACTGATATTATGGATATTTAATTAGCAGAATAAGACAATTATACAAACATCACACAAAGCGCACATGCAGTGGGGTTAGCATATCACTCACAAGAAAATCTGTTTAATGGCTCTGACAAGCATCTACTTCCATTTATCTTAGACTGTCTGTTTAGACACATGCGGGGTAATAATATATGTTCTGTTAATCAAGCCAAATTAGCCATTTGGCTAACCTTGAGGAACTTATTTGAACCTTGACTTCAGTTTTGACTGCTCTTGAAACTTTTAACAAAACATTCTTGGGTCAAAATGTGTCTAACATATTTTCCTTTGCCTTCAAATAAATTCAACCTAGCAAATAAAAGGAGGTATCATGCATGCTTTAACATTTGATGCTATAATTATGATATTTAAACTGGCTGTAATGTCCACACACACTTGACGGAAACAAGACAAAGGTGAGTGAAGAAAAGAAACGTGTGCCGGTGTACATTGTATTTTCCTTCATGCACTAAATCTAAATATTGCTGCTTTATTTTTGATTCGACAGTATGCTGTTGTTGTTTGTGTGGTAATTGAAAATGAGTGGGTGGGTTGCTTTGTTACATGCATTGACTTTTCCACTTTATTTTTGTAATTTATATTATACAAGTTTTTGCTCTGAGAGAAACAGACCATAACCCGCACAACTCAGTCCCCAGGTAGACCTTCAGACCACTGCTATAATCTCATAATCTACTGGACCTATGGACTGCTGGAAAATAACATTTTAGCACAGTTCAAAACCTCAACAGCACACACAAACACATACACACTTTCATGGTCCCACACACACACACGGTCCCTGTAAATGTTTTTCTTCAGTTACAACCACAAGACCAAGAGTTCAGTCTCGTTAGCTGGTAAACTGAGACCTTTTGTTTAGAATAAGAGAATAATGGCTTGTTGGAAAGGCTGCTTTCCTTACATGCCGGTGGTTGTTAAAGATTTCTAGGGATTTTGAATAAAGCCATTTGAGGATCATGTCATTGTTCGGATCAGCATGGATACACAGGGAATGGAAATTCACAAAACTTAGGTAGAGCTTGCAATTTAACATGTTTGGAAAGGATGATGGAGAGATGATTATGTAGGCATGCATACATATTGATAAACAATTTGTGTGTGCATATATCCTTTTGGGATTTTATATAATCTGATGCTTATGGGAAAATGTAGAGCCTTTATACATTACTCCTGCTTGAATATACCAAAGTGATCAAGATAGATGCTCAAGAGCAAGGGGAACAATTCAGAGTGATTCGGGTAGTAGAAGGTTGGGATAGGAGAAAGTACAAGCCTAAAGGAGCTCAATCAAAAAGATTGTTGGCAGGAAGCAAAGTACTATACATGGCTGAGAACATTAGTGACACACTGCAAAAGCATGCTTAGCAACCGGCACAAAGACAAACCACGTATGTAATGTAACATAATTAAATTCCTCCAGACACACAGGCAGGCACAGTGAGTCAACACAAGTGTTTAAATTCCAAGGAGACATCTGTAATGAGGACTGAGTCATTTGGATTTAATTGTGGGCAACCAAGTGGAAAAGATGGGAGTAAATCAACTCAAAGTGATTTCAATAAAGAAAACTCAATTCCAGAGTGTAAACTCAATTCGCCATAAACTTAATTAATGTTGGTTTAAATGGAAGCACTCAGCTGATTGTGCATCATAAAACATCGCTGAGGTTTTTCGGCTTCACTCTTGTCTCTTCTCTCGATGTCTCTCATTTGTCTTCTCGCTTCTCTCAAACAAGTATTTAGAGAAAGAGGAAGTGCTACACTGCCATCTTGTGTCTTCTTATGCGTCCTACAGCAGGCTGGACCATCTTTTACACTTTAATTAAAGGATACATTAAGATGAGAAAGAAAAGTTTAAAATGTGTGTTAAGTAGTTGTATAATGCACCATATCACTGTACTCAACCATGCTTTAGAAAATTATGTTATTCAAATAGCATGTATTTAAATACAGTGGGGCAAAAAAGTATTTAGTCATCCACCAATTGTGCAAGTTCTCCCACTTAAAAAGATGAGAGGCCTGTAATTTTCCTCCTAGGTATACCTCAACTATGAGAGACAAAAGGAGAAAAAAAAATCCAGAAAATCACTGTCTGATTTTTAAAGACTTTATTTGCAAATGATGGTGGAAAATACATATTTGGTCAATAACAAAAGTTCATCTCTATACTTTTTTATATACCCTTTGTTGGCAATGACAGAGGTCAAACGTTTTCTGTAAGTCTTCACAAGGTTTTCACACACTGTTGCTGGTATCTTTGGCCCATTCCTCCATGCAGATCTCCTCTAGAGCAGTGATGTTTTGGGGCTGTCGCTGGGCAACACGGACTTTCTACTCCCTCCAAAGATTTTGTATGGGGTTGAGATCTGGAGACTGGCTAGGCCACTCCAGGACCTTGAAATGCTTCTTACGAAGCCACTCCTTCATTGCCCGGGTGGTGTGTTTGGGATCATTGTCATGCTGAAAGACCCAGCCACGTTTCATCTTCAATGCCCTTGCTGATGGAAGGAGGTTGTCACTCAAAATCTCACGATACATGGTCCCATTCATTCTTTCCTTTACACGGTCAGTCGTCCTGGTGCCTTTGCAGAAAAACAGCCCCAAAGCATGATGTTTCCACCCCCATGTTTCACAGTAGGTATGGTGTTCTTTGGATGCAACTCAACTTTCTTTCTCCTCCAAACACGTCTAGTTGAGTTTTTACCAAAAAGTTCTATTTTGGTTTCATCTGACCATATGACATTCTCCCAATCCTCTTCTGGATCATCTAAATGCTCTCTAGCAAACTTCAGACGGGCCTGGACATGTACTGGCTTAAGCAGGGGGACACGTCTGGCACTGCAGGATTTGAGTCCCTGGCGGCTTAGTGTGTTACTGATGGTAGCCTTTGTTACTTTGGTCCCAGCTCTCTGCAGGTCATTGACTAGGTCCCCCCGTGTGGTTCTGGGATTTTTGCCCACCGTTCTTGTGATCATTTTGACCCCACGGGGTGAGATCTTGCGTGGAGCCCCAGATCGAGGGAGATTATCAGTGGTCTTGTATGTCTTCCATTTTCTAATAATTGCTCCCACAGTTGATTTCTTCACACCAAGCTGCTTACCTATTGCAGACTCAGTCTTCCCAGCCTGGTGCAGGTCTACAATTTTGTTTCTGGTGTCCTTTGACAGCTCTTTGGTCTTGGCCATAGTGGAGTTTGGAGTGTGACTGTTTGAGGTTGTGGACAGGTGTCTTTTATACTGATAACGAGTTCAAACAGGTGCCATTAATACAGTTAACAAGTGGAGGACAGAGGAGGCTCTTAAAGAAGAAGTTACAGAGATGAGAGCCAGAAATGTTGTTTGTTTGTAGGTGACCAAATGCTTATTTTCCACCATATTTGCAAATAAATTCTTTAAAAATCAGACAATGTGATTTTCTGGATTTTTTTTTTCTCATTTTGTCTCTCATAGTTGAGGTATACCTAGGATGAAAATTACAGGCCTCTCATCTTTTTAAGTGGGACAACTTGCAAAATTGGTGGCTGACTAAATACTTTTTTGCCCCACTGTAATATCCCATTTGTATACATTGTAGTGCCGAGAGAAGGGCGTCGGAGGCGATGCAATGAAGGTACAAAGCTGGCTTTATTGAGCAGCATAAATGCACATCTTGTTGGGTCGGAGCCCGGGAAGAGAAGAGAAAGAAGAAAGGAGGGCACACAGTAAGTAGCAACAACATATATGTCCGTGCGGAAACAATACCCCCAACCTGTAGTACCATGAGTGGATTATGTCAATCAGTGATCACTACACAAGCCCCCCCAGAATTCAACCATGGACACAATCCTCGTGTCGGGGAGGAGGCAACACAGGGGCCGAGGAGGGCGGGCCACGGAACGGGCCGTCAAAGCGAAACAAAGCCAAACTCATCCTGAGCACACACAAACTCACAGCCGAAGTAAAAACAATAAGTGTGGCTTGATATTGAGTAAGAAAAAGGTTGATAAATGCTGTGAGGATGGGTCTGCAGAGAGAATTTTGCCGCGATCCCAACTGTCTGCTATCAGCCTGCAGCCAGGGAGGAGAAGTCAGCAGAGCTGCTTGCAGTGTGTGTGTGTGTGAGGAAGTCCGTGGATTGGTCAATTTTGACCAATCAGCGGGGGCTTAACGTAACGGTTCTGCGGACGTAACGTAACGGCTCCACGGATTGGTCCATTTCGTTCCGGGTACGGGTTGACATCATGCCGTGCCCGGAAGAATCAAATGGACAATGACGTATCTCCAACGAGGCATTTTGGGGAGGTATTTTCTGTGTTAGCGTTTTACTCGCAACAGGGTGTACTTTGAGGGTTTGTGACTCTGCAGACCGTTTACATGCAAAACTTCATAACACACAAGGGGACGGGTAATAACTGGAAAAGCATGACATGTCTCCTTTAAAACTCAGTGGGTGGGTGAGGTGTATCACTCCAAATGCAATGGTAAAGCTTGAGGCACTTCTATACTTATTCACAAAATCTGTACCCTTTGTTGCCTCTCAGATCACTGAAGACCGCAATGGTCGATCTGTTATGTTATCTGGCTCACTGTATAACACACCCTTAACTCTTATTAGTGTTTATGCAACGAACTGTGACGATTATATGTTTTTTAATGAGCTATTCTTAAATGTGCCTGTTTGAGGGTCACCAATTGATAGTGGGGGGGAGACATGAATTGTGTTCTAGACCCAAAGTTAGACCGCTCTTCAGCACGACCCGTGCAGTTAACTAAATGTGCATTGGGTCTGCAGTCACATTTAGAAACTCTGGGAGCCGTAGAGCTTCCTCTCCCCGTCAGCTAGGCAGTACTCTTTATTTTCCCCTATACACCAATCGCACTCACGCATTGATTACTTTTTTTATTGACAAACGCCTTCTTCCCATGGAAAAAAATTCCCATGGTCCTTTCACTCCTTATACTTGTGTGTATCTCCCGCTCTCATCAGCCCCGCCCCTGATTGTTTCCACCTGTGCCAGTTACCTTTTGTTTAAATTCTCCAGCCTTCCCTTGTCCTCAGCACTGCATAAGTGCAGTCGTCAGTCATATTGACAAAGAAGCACTATTATATTGTATATTATGCGGCGTTTAAAAGGACGGTATTTCGCTTGTCAGATTCAGATTTCGCGGTTGTGCCACGTGAGGCAGTGATGTAACCATAGGGATGTAACGCCAGGTTGATGCTGTGACGTAACGCCGCGTCGATGCTTGCGTAATGCGGAAGTGGGATCTAAACTGGATTGGAAAAACGATAGACGGGACCGGCCCCGGCGCGAGCAAGGAAATGTGATTGGCAGCGATTTAATTTGAGCGGGGGGAGGGCGCAAAACGAGAAGCATTCGGAAATAATGAGGTATTTGCGGTCTACAATGACAGAGAAGAGACTGTCAAGTTTGGCTGTACTCAGCATTGAATCAAAACACACTAAAGCTTTAGATCTTAATAATTTTGTGAGGCGTTTTGCTGAACAAAATGGTAATCGCCGCATTCAGCTGTGATAGGCATGCCAACTTGATGCTCTGCTCACGGATGACTCAATGAGCATAACAAACTGTTAAGATGATGACCTTACGTGTGTAAATATATTTTTTCCTTTTACAGTCAAAGTCAAATAAGACGGTGTGTAAAACTATACTGCCCAGCCAAAAAGTAACCACTTTGATTTAACTAGGCCAGGTAAGGGTCATTCCACTGGATAATAATACCCCGGGAATTATAGCAACAATAATAATAGCAATATTAATTGGGAGGGGGGGCGCGGCTGTTCTTATGTTCTCTGAGGGGAGGCTCACTTTCCCACACTTTGAAAACCCTTGATTGATGTTATACCCTTGCTAAATTTGGATTAGGTGAACACTATATCATGGATAAAACTATTATATTAATCTCTGATGGCTAAAGTACAAACCAACAAAGAGAAATGTAATTATTTCCCACTTCACCGCGGTACAAGGCAGGGCTGCCCTCTATCTCCCCTCCTATTTGCAGTAGCTATTGAGCCCTTGGCAGTTAAACTCTGTTTGGAGGCACATTTAAAAAAAGGAGTGTTTAGAGCTGGAGAGGAACATAAACTTTCCTTATATGCAGATGATCTCCTGCTCTACATTTCTGATCCCCTGGGATTGCTACCATATGTCTTCAGTATACTCAACAGCTTCGGAAAAATGTCAGGCTATAAATTAAACCTTCAGAAAAGTGAGTTGCTTCTTATAAATAAAATAGCTAAAACTCTTCCTTTTCAAAATTTCAGTCTGGGACAAACATCTGAGTACATCACTTATTTAGGGGTAACAATTCCACAATTACATCATAAACCCTTTGGCCTCAATTTTACTAACCTTTTAGAAACAGTTAAGAAGGATTTAAAGAGGTGGAATACACTACCCTTCTCCCTGGCTGGCCGAATCAATGCCGTTAAGATTAATGTTTTGCCGTAATTTCTTTATTTGTTTCAATGTGTGCCAGTATTGATAAGAAAATTATTTGTAGCCCTTGACAAATCTATCTCAACATTTATTTGGAATATTAAACCTTCAAGAATTCGTCAGGCTTTTTTGCAAAGGCCAAAACAATCAGGAGGAATGGCTTTACCTAACTTTGAGTATTACTACTGGGCAGCTAATATTCATAGCATGTTATTTTTGAAAATGCCATTAGACAACCAACAACCATCTTAGTTGGCTGCTGAAGCCTCATTTTGTAAACAATCTTCACTACCTGCTCTCTTGACATGCCCCACAAATGTGGATCTCTCTGCATATAAAAATAACCCAACACTTGGACATTCCCTTAGGATCTGGGAACAGTTTAGGAAAAAATTTGGACTTGTATTAATGCCCCTTTCAGCACCTATTGATCAACATCATTATTTTCCCCCATCACTGCAGGACCTTGCTTTTAAAATTTGGAAGACAAAAGGTATTACATCTTTTGGAGATTTATATATTGATGGTACTTTTTGCCTCATTAACCCAGCTGAAACAGAAATATAACCTTACAACAACCCATTTTTTTAGATATCTGCAGGTTAGTAACTTTGCTCGAACTAATCTAATGTCCCTTATCCCCCAGATAAAACAATATTAGACCATATTTTGGATGTTAACCCACTCGGAAGGGTGTGGTTGCTCAAATATATAAGAACATTTCTCAACTTGACTGTCCCTCCTTATCTATAATTAAAGGCCTATGGGAAGAGGACTTACAATTACAATTGGATGAGGACACATGGGATTCGATTCTAAACAAAGTTCACTCCTATCTGCGCACGGCATGGACTCCTACAGTTTAAAATTGTTTATCGTTTACACTATACTAAAGCGAAATTAGCCAAGTTTTATTCTAATGTGAGCCCCATGTGTGCTAGGTAAAATAATCAAGTATGGAATCTTATTCACACTTTTTGGACTTGTCCCCGGCTTTGCAAGTACTGGGAAGATGTTTTTAAAACTTTCTCAGAAGTGTTTGAGATTCCTCTCAATCAGTCTCCGCTGACAGCATTGTTTGGAGTTGTTGCTAAAGAAGCTCAACTTCCAAAATATGAGGAAGGACGGCTGGCAGGGGGGAATGCACGGAGGCGAGTAGACGTGTGTCCTGACAGCTCCGAAATTAGTGACTTCAAAATACTTTCCCATTGTGCAGTTTGGCTCACTAATAGTATGCAACAACTCATAAGGTACTTATAAATTACTCTAGCGACCTCTAGCTCAATTATTTTGATTTGTAACCGGCCAAAATGACTACTACTCGATCTAAACAAGACCTCGCAAAAGGAGGCCTCAAACCCTCACTCCTTCCTGACTCGGCTAGCGCTGTTACTGCTGACGCTGCTGGGGACACCCTAGATGCCTCTCTGCTACAGTCAATGATGGAATCTCTCAAGATCGACATATTCAAGAAAATTGATGAATCGGCCGCGAGTCTGCACTCTGAAATATTGTCTGTGAGACAAGAACCAAAGAGCTCAGTTGAACCACTTCAGCGCGCAGTAGAGGCACACAAAGCCACGATCCGAGATCTGGAGCAAGCTGCCACTGACCACAACACTCGGATAGACAAGCTGGAAGCTACAGTTGACATGCTAACTTCACAAGTGAAACGCTTGGATGACAAATGTGAGGATCTTGAGGGCAAGTCGCGGAGAAATAATTTGCGTGTGATGGGTATTCCGGAGAGACTGGAGGGAGCCCGTGCCACTGATTTCGTCGCGCAGTTGCTCCGGGACTTGCTCAAGCTGGACGAGAAGCCTCTACTTGACCGTGCCCATCGGACCCTGCGAGAGAGACCTTGGCCCTTTGTTGTAAGGGTACACTTCTTTCATATCCGGAGCCAGATCCTGCAGCGGGCTGGTGAATCCTCTCCTCTTCTCTACAACGGCAAGAGGATCTCCATTTTCCCGGACTATACGTCCTCCGTTGCCAAGAAGCGAGCTGCTTTTGTAGCGTACTCTACATTCCTACCCAAATGTGAAGTTTGGTCTCCTCTTCCCGGCAACTCTCAAAATTACCATGCCGAATGGAACGTCACACAGGTTTGAGGATCCTACGGTGGCCACTGACTTTGTTAATAAGAACTGTAAATAGACTGCCTATTCTACAGTGGGTCTGTTTAAAAACAGTTATGATGGTCGTTCATTCTTCAGCTGGAGATCGCTAGAGTTTGTTGACAAAATCGTGGACTGCATTTCCCAAGTGCCTTGCCCGGTCCACGTGACCGAGCTCTGATAAATAATAAAAATACAATTAAGAGAATATATATATACTAGCATTAGTGTTTATCTTTGTACTACATATTGGGCCATTACGGATACCTCTTTACTCTGGTTGTTAGTTCAATTATGGATAACTTATACACAGTGGTTTGTACAATGTACATTTAATAATTCTTAATATGTCACTTTATCTCAGGTAGCGCAATTGTGTCTCTAAGGCTACCTTGGAGCGTTTAGGTTTAGGCCTAGTTACTAGTTTGGGTTTTGCACGTGGCATCTCGTTTGGGGAGATGCTGTGCTGGGGAGCTGGGTTCTGTATGTTTCATGTTCTTGTCTTGTATGTTTTATGTTTTATTTTTATTGTATTCATTATTGCACTTTGTTTTGTTGGTTGTGCTGCCGGTCCTTCATATTTCCGTTTTATCTTTAAATGGTCCAGCCCAGGTTAATTCAACGCCACTATGGGAGCGCCCTTAAGTTTACTAGTTGGAATTGCAGGGGTCTGAACTCCCCAGTTAAGCGCACCAGGGTCATGCACCATCTTCAATATTTGGGTGCTCAAGTGATTTTTCTTCATTGAAAGCTTATATTAGAGGGCAAATTATTTCCTATGTTAGCCATGAGAGGAAACAGAAAAGAGAGTGATTAATTGAACTAACGAGGCGTATTGCTCAACTGGATGACCTCTATTCCGTTTCACCAACTCCAGATGTGCATAAGGAACGCCTCATTCTTCAATCGGAATTTAATACGCTGACCGCAGACCAGGCGGCTGCACTTCTTCTTAAGGCTAGAAGTAATTATTACGAACAGGGTGACAAAGCTGGCAGATTACTGTCGCATCAATTACGACAGAATGTTGCTTATTACCAGATTCCCAGAATCCAAACATCCTCGGACATTACGATCGATCCCCAAAGAATTAATGATGAGTTCAGAGACTATTATACTTCGTTATACACATCTGAAACCAGCTCAGACGCGCAAGATTTGGATTTTTTTTTTTTACCACCCTCGAAGTCCCTTTGATACATCCTGATATGACTGAGGATTTGGAGAAGCCAGTAACTGATGTTGAACTCTCCGTTGCTATTGCATCGATGCGGGCCGGACGGTTATCCACTGGAATTTTACAAGAAGTTTCAACAGAAATTAGCCCCTGTTTTGATAGATATGTTGTGAATCGTTTAATTCTACTAGTTTACCCCCAACGCTTAATCAGGCCTTCCTCATTTTAAAAAGGAATAAGGATCCCCTTGCATGCTCCTCCTACCGACCAATCAGCTTGTTAAATGTGGATTTTAAATTACTGTCTAAAATGCTCGCTTTACGTTTGGAAACCGTGTTACCAACCATTATCTCTCCCGATCAAACCGGCTTCATCAAAAATAGGCATTCATCTTTTAACTTAAGACGACTTTTTAACACAATCTACCAGCCTTCCGCAAATTCTGTCCCTGAAGCTGTGATATCTTTAGATGCAGAAAAGGCATTTGATCGTGTGGAGTGGAGGTATCTTTTTCACACCTTGGAGAAATTTGGCTTTGGAAAGAACTTTATCTCATGGGTGAAGCTATTGTACTCTTCTCCCCTAGCTTCAGTGAGAACGAATAATACGCACTCTGAATATGTCCCTCTCCACCAGGCAGGGTTGTCCCTTGAGCCCTCTCTTATTTGCCTTAGCTATTGAGCCCCTCTCCATCGCTCTTCGTTGTGACCCCCGCATTAGAGGTATTTTCAGAAATGGGATAGAACAGAAAGCTTCTCTTTATGCGGATGACCTTCTTCTTTACGTCTCTAATTCATCTGTGTCTGTCCCTGCAGCTCTCTCTAGCCTTAGCTCATTTGGTGCTGTATCCGGTTATAAACTCAATTGAAGTAAAAGCGAATTGTTCCCTTTAAATAAAGCGGCGCGTGAGTTCCCTCTACATAGTCTACCATTTAAAATTGCACTACACAGCTTCACTTACCTCGGGGTCCAGGTGACCGAGACATTTAAAGATCTTTATAAAGCTAATTTTGCCCCCCTTTTGTCCCGCGTACAGGAAGACTTCGACCGCTGGTCAGTGTTAAATCTGTCTCTGGTTGCCCGAATTAACTCTATAAAGATGAATATACTCCCCAAATTTCTATATTTATTTCAATGTGTGCCCATTTTCTTCACTCAAACTTTTTTTCGTAAAACTGACACTATTATTTCTAACTTTATTTGGAACAAGAAAACCCCAATTTTTGCAGAGACCAAAGGCACGGGGTGGACTTGCTCTGCCGAATCCTAGGTCCTATTATTGGGCTACAAATCTGAGAATAATACAGTCCTGGCTGCAGTCTGACTCACAGCACTCTCCGCCTGTTTGGCTTGAAATGGAGGCTGCTTCCTGTAGTCCAGTATCTCTTTCAGCATTGGCTCACTCTCTCATTAAGACCCCCTCTTCTGCTTACACTAAAAATGTAATTGTCAAAGCAACCTTGAACATTTGGAATCAGTTCAGACGTTTCTTTGATCTCCAAACATACTCTACATTAGCCCCTTTAACTGCAAACCATGTTTTTCCTCCATCCTTAGTAGATGGCGCATTTACTATTTGGTTTAACCAAGGCGTTAAAATATTCAAAGACCTTTTATATTCACAACACATTTGCCTCTTTCCAACAGCTATCTGATAAATGTGCACTACCTAAGCAACATTTCTTCAGGTATCTACAGATTCGCAGTTTTGTTAATAATAGATTTCCTCAGTTTCCTAATCACCCAACTGATTCGTCGCTAGACACACTCCTCAGGCCGTTACCTACTCTGAAGGGAATGATGACGTGTATTTACGCTCAGATTTATTCTCTTCGTTTGGTGACCCTGAACTCTATTAAATCTCTTTGGGAAACAGATCTTGGGGAAGAGATTTCTTAAAAAAACTTTGGGAAAAAGCACTCTCTAATGTACATCAATCTTCTATTTGTGCTAGACATGGACTGATTCAGTGCAAAGTAGTGCATCGTACACACTTTACTAAGCTCAGGCTCTCTAAAATATATAAGGAGGTGGACTCAACTTGTGACAGATTTAGCCAAGCACCGGCGAGTCACGCACACATGTTCTGGTCTTGTCCGGTCTTACACTCTTATTGGACTGACATCTTTAGAGCACTGTCAGAAATCACTGGAAAACCGATCGCTCCTAATGCCATGACCGCACTGTTTGGTGTAACCCCACCCACATGGCCACTCTCTTCTCTGGAGACAGCCTTCATAGCCTTTGTTACCTTACTAGCCAGATGCCTGATATTGCTCATGTGGAAGTCTCCAACATCCCCTTCACACACCTTGTGGTTAAAAGAAGTCCTAAATTCAGCCAAACTCGAGAAAATAAGGTGCATACTGAGGGGCTCCCTGGGGAAATTCCACATGATGTGGAACCCCTTCTACAAGTATATACGGGAGCTGGACATGCCGGATGTCTTTTTACAACAGGGTGGTGGACCTGTGGTGTTAAACTGTAATTAGTGGGCGGCTGACTGACCAACAAGTGCTATGTTTTTTTTTTTTTATATATATATATTTGGTCTTTTTGTTCCATTTATGCACATTCTTTGATCTCTACTCTTGCATTAAGTTATTAATAATGGACTTAGACTAAGAGCCTTTACATTTTTTTTTTGTTGATTTTTGTCCTATCCCAGTCCATTTTTTTGTTGGGTTCAAATATGATCAACAACATTGTGAAGACAACAAAAAGATCTTTGCTCCTCTAAAGGTGGTTTCTTCTCTAAATCCTTGTTTTTTTTTGTATTCTATCACACCTGTTTAAGACTTCAAAACAAATGTAAATAAAACCATTTCAGAGTTTTATATTTCATACTTTCATACAAAAATATTGGTTTGCAAATAGAGAAAGCTAATTTTAAGTAAGTCCCAAGCTATAAGCATGTGGCTTAATTGGTATAAGGCACACAAACACACTGAAGGTTGCAATGTGCTCATTCTTCCTCTAGATGGCCTCAGCTACCAACTGCAGACCACATGCTCAGAGAAATGAGGAAAGCATTTGCAGCGCAGCAGGATACATTAAATGTGCATGGATGGAGATCAACAAAGGTCACCACTCTCCAAAAGCAGCACCATCATATTGATTATCTCCTATGCAAGTACAGCGTTTTTGTGGTACAGACGTGCTACTGTGTAAAGTAAAAGTAAATAATATTTAGAATATGTTTCTTTGTAAAGTGTTACAATGAAAGATTCAGCAGATTTAGATGTTCAAGTATTGGTATGAAATAGCTAGAACTCTTTAAAATAATAACACATCAACCCCGTGGCGTGACAGTCTCTAATGCATATCACCCTCCTTCATTACATTATGTGATTTGTTAGACATTCAGTACTGTGGACAATCCCCACAGGAGCAATTTGGGGTGAAGTGTCTTGCCCAGGGACACAACGACATGCTGACTGCAGTGGGACTCGAACTTGCTACCCCCTGATTTGAAGTCCAGCACACTATCCACTGAGCCACAGTCTCCCTTCATATGTTGTTAGTGTAAAAATACAGCTCTAGACATCTGATGACAAGTATCATGTTTGTACAGTGGGGGGCTGACATAGATCTGTCTCCAATCTCGCTATGAATCACGTTAAGCAGACTGATTTGTGAGGAAAACGGGAAGGTTAAAACTGAATGACTTAAGAAAAGAATGAGGGTTTGCATAAATGAAGTGACATGTTTTGTAGGTTTAAGGAGAGTTGTTCATGAATAGAAATATTCCATAATTTTGCTTACGTAAGGCATAAGCCGCATACATTTATTGCAATCTTTGCTAAAAGAATAAGAGCAGGGCTTTGAGTTTGAGTTGCTTAAACAGGTTGTAGATTACAACGGAAAAATACATTAATCACAAGGGTTAATTTGTGTTGAAGTTGACACTGGATATAATTGACTCTCTGTCCTCGCTGTTTTTTCCTTGGCTGGTGTTCAAGGTGGCGACAAGATCACATTAACTTTGAATTAGCTCCTTCTGTATGCTATCAGTGTCAGCTGTACTCTATATATGACTGTGTGTAAGTGATCTGAGCTGTAAGTTAAGAGTTGCTGATGCTACTGAAATCAAATACATCTCTCTGGATTATCCCCTCACCTGTTACAAATAAACATTTTATTGGAGAGTACATGGATCCATATTTGTCTGTATCCTCATGCTTCTACATTCTACTTACTTATACAGACACATGCCGTCTGTGTCTGTGACCTGTGATGAACAAACAAAGGCATATCAGTTTTGTAAATACTTTTGAAACCATGATTCTTGGAGCTGGCCTTACTTCTTTTTTTTTCTAAATACAATGAGCAACCCAGTCGCTCAGGCTCGCCACCAACTGGCAGTGCCAGCAGGCTGCCCCGAACCTTGGAGCGGTATCAAGCGGAGCGGGCCAGTATCCCAGCCGCCAAAACCCAACAGATGCACCGCACTGAAGCCGACATCATAAAATCAGGGGACTAACATTTGAAATGTTCTCCCTCACAAATAAACACACTCTTATTCACATCTAAATATAAACACTCTCAGCTAGGGAGTTGGTGGATGAGTGCAAACGAAAGCTGGTGTATCAATTTAATCTCTGTGGATTTCTCTTTCGCCCTTGGAGGATCTGTTTCTACGTTGCTTTACTTTTCCACCAAAAGTGGAGTAGATAAGTGTTCTGTCAGTTCAATTATTATTACGTTTATGTATTCAAGCAGCATAATTCTGCACCTGCCAAAAGCTTCTATGTCATGCTTGTATGAAAACAGTCTCCGTATGCTTTGTCTATTTTTAAATATTCTGTATTTTTTTCTTTGTCTGCTTGTGATTGTATTCCCTACACCAATTCTGCAGCATTACAATAATTGGGACAACGTTATTTAAAAAAAAATCAATGATTAATTTTAGAAATATTGAATGGTCATTGCACATAGTTTTTTTGTAGCTGTTGTCCAGGAAGCGCCTCCATCATTTCACTATCCAATAATTCAATACTGGCTCACATCAGCTCGGTCATCTGTCACTGTCAAACATCAAGACCTTAATCACATTACTGACAGGCACAAAGAGAAAAACAAATCTATCTCACCCTCTCTCTTACGAAACGTTTTTTGTACATTTTTCCACATCCCAAAAGTGAACCATGCCATGCAGTGAAGAGCTCCTTAGACAAGTGCTGTGCAAACCCTCTGTGAGGTTCAGAGAGAATATTTACAGAAGTTAGAGACCATTTGGTGATGTTCTTTGTTCATTTCAACACAGCTTCTCTCTAAGCACTGCTCTGTGCCTTTCTCAGCAGCTCTGTCATGCAGCTCTCTAATAGTGGATTAGTTTGGCCTTGTAAATGCTGTAAAGCTCTGAGAATGGACATTGATCTTGCAGTTTAATGAGAAATAACAAGGGACAGGCACAAGCACCATTCCTCCCTCCCTCTTGCTCTCCTTTTCATTTCAACAAACGGACAAACATGCACTCGAAGCACCGGACAATCACAAGAACTAAACATTATCTTGTCCTGCAGACACGTCAACTGGCATCAGCGTTAAAAGGTAATGCATTTTACTTTTGAATATTACCCAAAGGCAAAAGTGAATGTTATGTTAGGAGGAACGACTTTACTGTCACGGTAAAGGAAACATGAAAGTTAAACACACACACTCACACAGACACATCTTGCCCTCTTTCTCCAGACCTATGCTGGCACTATACGTCCTCAGGCCTGCCTTGGCTGGTGGTTTGATAAATTGGCCCTTTCATCTCGTCAATGCGTATTGTGTCAGTGCGTTCGTGTGTATTTGGATCTGTAAGTGCATGCTTGTGTGTGTGTGCGTGTGTGTGTGCCTGTGTGTGTGTGTGTGTGTGTACACATTGTCTGAGCTGTGAAGTGTTTGGCTTCATCACTGAGGGCTGCTGTCACAGCCTCTGAAAGCGTGTAATAGGCGTCCATTCTCCCGGAATGAATGCACATCCATACACTTGCGAGAAAATGGGAGCATTTCAAAAAAGACTTGGTATAATTGAACAGAAAAAATATATAAAAAGGGGCATGGCAATGTCATTATTTTCAGCTCAGCTCAAATTCGGTACATGATTGCTTTGGCAAGTGATTTTGGTTCACAGATAATTAATGCAATTTTTGATAGATCTAGGGAGGTTATTGTCGGCTATGCAAAACATTCTGGCACCAAACATGCGGTTTCTTTGAGTTGGACTGTGATTCATGGCTGTGTAGTATTGTCTTGGTTTGATGGGATTCAAAAGCAACTGTTTGTCCATTCAAATCCTGACAACACATCATCCTGAAATATGGGATAATTTGCGGGAATTTGGCTTTCTGAGATTGTCTGCAAAATAAGACCTGCAGCAAAATACTGCAATCATCTTCGTAGGAAAGGGAACAACTCTAGAAATATTTGCTTTGGTAGCATTTTGGTATTTCTCTTTTTTGGTTATTTATCATTATAAATATATCAGTCTTTTTTCAAGTTTGATTGGTTACTTGTTGAGTCTACAGAGCATGTCGATAGAACAATTATGACCAAACCCATCCAATGTGCCATTTTCAAATTGCTGGTAGTGGTTTACCTTCAGTGGCACATTAGCAAAGACTTGATGGATAAAGTTTACTGTTGAAAGAAGTTGGAGGTATGAAATATTTGTATATTGTTTTTTTACTCTTATCTTATTAGTTAACCTCCTCAGATGGACTGAAAGTCATTCAAAACATCCCATCAGTATAATGTGACAAATGATTGACGCACACCTGAGCAGCATTACGCTTAATTAGACTAGTAGATTATATGAAACAGGTTCGCTATTACAGCCATTGTGGCATATGATAGGATTTTTGGCGCTTTTTCTCCCTCTCTGTTTTTATGTAAGATGATATTTATGTGGGTGCACTGTGCTCAAATACTCACTCGACCAGTGCTCCCACTCACTCACTCTGCAAACCCAGCATTCAGTGAACACTATCACACACAGGGAGAGCCGACAGCGCTTTCTGTCTTTCATTCATCCCGCTGAAGCTGCTCACACTTTATTCTTCTGTTCTCCCCCCTCCCTCTTTCCTCCCTCACGCTGGTGCAGCTTACTTTGTTTTTGTTTTCCTTCCTCGGTGCCTTTCGGTCGGAGTAGTGGTGGATGATATCAACAGAGCCCCGTTTCTTCTCGGCTCCGCGATACTACGGACCACAGAGGAGTCGCTAGAGGACACGCGCATCACGACAGAGAGCAGCGCAAGGGAGTTTTCTGTTCTTGTTTTGGACGGTACGGCGCGATTTTAAACAAGAAATATACACGATATCAGTGTTGAAGAGCAGCCTTGCTACAAACGCTCCACCTGACGAGACTCCCGTTAAGTTTTGACGGATTTTACGGCACAGGTGCGTAAAGGATTAACCACCGGGATTTTGCGGATGGTTGTCGGAGAGGAGTCACTGCCTCTGCGCAAGGTGAGTGATGGATTTAACTGGAAAATACTCACAGTGGAGTCTGATCAACAGATGAGTTATTGATCTGTATTGACCTCCTTATTTGACATCTGGATCATTGTTCTGTCGGTTTCAGGCAGAATACAGAAGGCTATGGCACCTTCAATCACTTAATATCTCTATAGAATTATTGCTGGAGTGTCAGCAGAGTTTGTAGTAACCTCTACAAACTTTGTTGTGTTGTTTTTTTCATTTGTAAATAGATCTGAGTGATGATATTTATCTCAAATTACAGAATCTCCTTTATAACATCATAGTTTGCCTTTCGGGATTGAAATATCCTTCTTATGCATTTCTGGATGTTGACCTTGACTTTTTGGACTAATGTCAACTGCTGCAACTAATAATCATAACAGTTATGAATATCTTTACATCAATTCCTTGTTTTGTTACTACAGTCTGTTACATAGTCCAAGGTGCACATGTGTAGTCCGCCCAAGACTCATCGTTACATCAGAAAAGATGCAACCAGAGAATGACTGGTGGTCTTCTCTGCTTGATAAATGTCATGAATGATTGATACACTTTCAACATGTAGCAGAATATTTTCCTACCAAACTGCTTTTCGAATGATGTCGCTCATTTCATTTTACCTCTGTATGTTTAATGAATTTAGAGAATGTTGGCTGCCCGCTTTAGTTTTATTAGATGCAGAGATTTGGCTCATGATTCAGAAACTTTTCACGGTATTGCAAATCCAAGATCTGTAACAGGTTCAATAATGACTGTGTGAAATATGAATGTGAGACTTCTCAGATACATTATGGATTAGGTCTGATACTTGCTGCCTCTAGTTTCACTGGCTCCTATCTCATTGAGAGCCCGCTCTTAGCGAGTATTTGTCACTTTGGGAAGAATGCTCAGTCAGTCTGTGGCAGGATGATAGCGGCTTATGGCCTTTACACAGCACTCGCCTGCCTGTCACCATCACTGACACACACATGCAGACCAGGCTGTTCCCTATATCACTCATTCAGACTTATAGGTGTGAGGAACTAAACAATTAAATGTCTTTGAGTCATCACACAGCCTTTTAATTCCTCAGAAAAGCACATTTTGTTTACCCTGCTCTCACCTCACTGCAGTCTATGCTCTGCCTTCTTATTTCCACTCTGTTTTTCCACATGTAGCCCAACCTACTGAGCTGAGGCTTCATGCTCTGTTTTCATACAGGTATTGATCCGCATCCTCTGACTTACTGTACTTCAGGTCACTGCAGCAGGCAGGGCGACAGGGTGTCTCAGAGCTGGAATAAGAGATAAATTCCCCCTTTTACACCATTTAAGAGCTGCAACTGACAATTATTTGTATAATTGTAAATCTGTCCAATATACAATTGTTCTTTTGGTCCTTTAAATGTCAGAAATGTGTGAAGAAAAGCCTTTCAAAAGGTTTCCAGAGCCAAATAAGACTTCTTAAAAGCAGACTTAAATCAAAGCTGCAATGTTAATTGGAGAGTCAATAGACCATTTTGACAGTTAATTAAAAGTAACTTCAAGCAATAATGCCGTAATAATTATGATATCGTAGTTTCAGCATCTCAATTGGGAGGATTTGCTTCTTTCTTCTGTGGGATCATTTATGTATTTGCTTTTAAGGCTTAGTCATTCACAAACAAGACATTTAAAGACTTGATCTTAAAATGTCAATCAATGCCGGACTTAAATATAGACCAAATAATTAATCCTCTTATCAAGAAAATAATAATTACATTGATCAATAATGAAAATATTTGGTTATTGTGGCAAAATCCCTGACCAAAAATGTTCAATATCATGAGAAACAAAAAAAAAGCAGTCAAATACACTTTGGCGTCTGGAACCAGCAAACTTTGGGCATTTTTCCTTGTAAATTACTTATTGTTGTTAAATACTGTAGAATATGTTGTAGAGCAGTATTTTAAATGTATATGTAATTAAGATGTGTTGCCCTATAGGGTACTTTAGAGCTAATACACTAAGTGCACATTTAAAGAGGAGCAAAAAATACAAAATAAGATAAAGCAGGTTAATTAACATGTTTTTCATAATGTGGAACATATGCAGTGAAGCTGTTTCCAGCTCGGAGCCATCTAGAAGTACAGAAGCCTATTTCACTCTTCCTCTCTCTGTGTCTCGTGAGGTGCTGAACTGCATCTGGGGGAGAATCTGATTAACAGACTGGCATAATTTAACCAGTCCTGAAGGAATAAAAGGAAAAGTGATGTTGTTCTTGCAAAGTGCTCGCTTTCCTTCTATACATACAAATAAAGTGCTTGCACGCACACGTACAAAGATAGACACACACACACAGACCGAGAGCAATAATTGAGTCGGTGATGCTCCTCAAACGCTTCTTCGCTTTTAAAAAGGACATGGATTGATTCAATGCCCACAAGTGTGCGCGAGTGCCTTTGTTCATAGGCGTGCAATTGCGCTAGTTTCTTCAAGATTAATAGCGCATCATTTGTAGGTGTTTGTCTTTTGTGTGTGTGTATGTTTTCCTCCATAGCAAAAAGGCAGCATATCTTCTTCAAATATCTGTTTCTCACACACCGTATGCTGTGACGCACGTCTTTGCTCGGGTGCATCTGTGTTAATGTGTTGGTGGGTCCGTGTACATCAGTGTGTGGGCCATTTGACCTTTCTTGGTGTACATTCATTAATAGCTGCATAATAGCTTATATGGAACCAACCGCTGTGCCTGTCCTCATGATCAAGATATTGAAGCAGCATCAGTGCGATGCCAACCTTTCCCAAAGAGCTTTTTGTGCCTCTTTTTTCTCTCAAACAAAGCCAATATTGTCACAATTGTGCAGTGCTGCTAAGGATTTGGAATGCTTTAGCAAAGTGTCAGTTTATCAGTCTTAGATTATTTCATGTATCTCTCCGCGGAAAAAAGAGAGATATCTTTAATATATATCTCAACACGGTTGTCGTGTTATGTTAATATCAGTGTTAGACTAATAACTGGTTCTATATTTCATTTCCGGGAATAGCAGACAGTGCTCTTTAGAAATCAATTTTCTTTTGCTCCATCACCATGTTAGGAAACTGGCCAGCTGCCAAATAGAGAGGAGACGAGGGAAGGAGAGGAGCATATTGTGGGTGCATTAGTGGATAAGCAAAGGAAACATGCCTATCAGATGTAAAATGTGTTCTTTTCTGTTTTTGAATTGGTCTTAAAAAGGTATTTCCTTTCTCAAAACTTCCTTCACAAGCACACTTTCGAATAGATGCAAGTTAAAGACGCCCAGTACATCCACATGTAATTTTCTATTCATATAGACTAGGGTGCTGTGAGATCATGTCCTGTTTTATCCATGCCAGAGAGTGTGTATGAGTGTGTGCATTTGTTTGTGATGCACAGCATGTGGTCCAAGCTCATACATATCAATAGTATATTCCTTTGTGTGCTTGCTCATAATTCACAAAGCACATGAGCACAGCACAGTATGTTGTTTATATGTAAGCTATGTTTGTAGGTAGGGGATGTGCATGCAGAGACTGTAATTCATAATAAAATAATAACTTACCGCGCTATCATAGATGCAGTGCTGCATGTGTAAGTGCTGTTGGCATTGCTCGCTTTCCTTTGACACAGTCCTGCAAGATAAAATAAAAAACCATTGCCTCTTCAATTCCCTTATCAAACTCATATTAAATATCTTGAAAACACATTGTATTCTGTGAATCAAATGGCATAGGAGGTGGAGTTCAGGTGAATAATAACAATACAAGAAATCTAATTGAATCTTATTTGATTGATCTAAAGTTCAATCTAGAAGAGTTTTAGTTGCTTTTCTTTTCTGTTTATTTTTAACATGGACTTTGTTTGATCATTTGATAGTTGATTGCTATGGTCAATGCCATCGATCTTCTCTGTTCTTGAGGCTGGAGGCACTGTTCTCTAACTAACACAATAGGATCAACCGAGCTCCCACAGAAAAGCTGAAATCAATCCTTCCAATGCAATAACACACACAGTCTTAGAGAACACAGTCCAGCTTAATTGATCATATGTTAGTGTATTACTTTCTGACAGGGACAGAGCATTATTCTACATTTCTGAAAATACGTTAACCAGAATGGCCAATTTTGATCTGTACTTTCCGCCCCGTGCATGCAAGAGTTAAAAGTCCAGACATAGGGAATAAAAGCTTAGAAAATACAATCGGACAAGAAGACAGCTCATCTATTAGCAAAACTCAGCTCCCGGCAAACTGAATAAACAGAAACCTCTACAGTGTGAGAGTCGAGTTCGATCAATCTCAATGATCATATAGGCAGCCCAGCATGAAAACAACCAAAACTTTCCTTTACCACTATTGCACTTACCTTACCTGACCCTGAACTGCATAATCATTTCAGCACAATTACACTGGAGGTTCTACAAGACGCCAAGCAACATAGTTCTAGATAAATATGTCTAAGCTTTCAGACAACCACTGTCAGAAATGCAGTCCTAGACACATACTTCTTATAAAAGATGCACTAATAGGCCAGTTTTTACCTCTGGGCTGTTGTGAGGATCCCCGCAGGCATGGCAACTTACATTTATACTTAGCAAACACTTAGGACCGACCGACATCATTTACTCTATTAATATTAATACCCCCGTTTAAAAACTTTTAGGAGCAATGTGCTCATGGTATAGATGTGGCGCATACATTTTAGTTCCTACTCTTTTCCCTCAACCTATCCTAAGGGAGTGCATGTACGTAGACACGTTAGTTTTGCTGCTATAGGCTTAGACTATTGGGGGACACCTTACTTCTTCCTTCCGTCCGTCTCCCTGATGTTTCTCTCATTTTCCCCTTTAAACTGTGGGGTTTTTCTCTGGAAGTTTTTCCTTGTACGATGTGAGGGTCTAAGGACAGAGGGTGTCGTATTGCCATACTAACATTTGTGATATTGGGATATATAAATAAGCATTGATTGATTGATTATAGTAAAACCACCAAGATATTGTCGTAATATTGGATTCAGTCAAGCTTTTTGTGCCATAGAACAAGAGCTTATTTTACGAAAGAGGGGAAGTGTCATATTGCTTATATACATAATATAATAAGTTGTTTGTTTATATCGGTTTAGTAATGGAGACAAAGAGAGTGAGAGAGAACAGAGATTTGGAGAAAGTCATTACAAAGCATTATTTGGCTTGTGTCACTTCAGCTGTTCCACTTATTGCAATTTTATGCCTGATTTGTTTTACACTTCTTATTTTCTTTCAAGTGTATTATTTGTATGTCTCACTCCAGCTCAGTCTTCTTGGAAATACATGGATTTTGTGTTGAGGTGCATGTTGCCTCGTGGGAAATCTGTTTGCTCCCTTCTCCATTTCACTTTAATCTCCCTACTGGTAGCTTATCATACATATTGTTCTTGGAAATAGAGTGAGAGATTGCTCATGTGTGAGTTTTTGGCTGGGTTTAGAAAATACATTAATGAAAATATAGAATATTAATATATTTCTCAAGTGCTCTGACTAATGTTGTAAGTCCTGCCAACAAGGGGATATATATGTGTGTGTGTGTGTGTGTGTGTGTGTGTGTGTGTGTGTGTGTGTGTGTGTGTGTGTGTGTGTGTGTGTGTGTGTGTGTGTGTGTGTGTGTGTGTGTGTGTGTGTGTGTGTGTGTGTGTGTGTGTGTGTGTGTGTGTGTGTGTGTGTGTGTGTGTGTGTGTGTGAGATACTGAGATGAACTCTTGATACCTACAGCAAAACATCCTTGAAGTGAGTGCTTTTGTGCATAGTGCAATACCATGTTTGAAGACCCTCTTTTATCGATTGCACCGTTTTCTTGCTTTGTTTGATCCTTAAACCATGCTTTGACATCAGTATAGTCCTAAGGGCTTGACTTGTACATTTGGTATTGAATCGGAGTGTGAAGTGCATCAAATCAAGCTATTGTTAAGTCTATAATTGCTCTTATGCTTTCAAGGAGAAAATATGGTGATGAGAACTATGCCAAGAAAGTTACACTAAACAGTAAAAGAACATTTGGAGAGAGTGTGCCGAAGTTTAAAAACAGTGCAATTAGTTGCTAATGGAACAGATAGACCCCAACAGTTTTGTTGCTACTCAGCATAGCACCCTCCATATGTTACAGTAACAAAACAACTCCCGTTCAAACTTCAGGCCGTCTTTGTCTCCCCCCATTAACACACACACACACACACACACACACACACACACACACACACACACACACACACACACACACACACACACACACACACACACACACACACACACACACACACACACACACACACACACACACACACACACACACACACACACACACACACACACACACACACACACACACACACACACACACACACACAGCCTGGGATAATAGTCTTTGTTCACCCTCTGATGAATCCATATATCGTGGCCTGAAGCTGAAGATCTGTGATTAATACCATTAACAATTAATGACCCAGAGAAGATTTCAGAGATAAAAGTACCACACAACATCATGAATAACAAGGTTGGATACACACAAAATAGGTTACAAAGTCTAAGAGATAAATTAAATGAATAGTGCCTTTGCCCTGAGATAGAACAAAGAACCAAGAAGAGATACATCTTGTGTTGAGTTCCATGACATTTTTTAATTGCTGTGCTATTTCACTGCAATATTGCACACAATGAAACGCATAAAGATGTATTCAAGGTTTTTAGACCGTTAATTGAAGAGAAGGTTTTTCCTCTGTTTTCTATCATACCAGAAATGCCTGATCAGTTATTGCCAATCATTGATAAGTGATATTGGCTGATACATGTGCATCTCAAGACTATTAAACAGTGTTTTACCACAGGTTTGTAGTAGTAGATTGATTGAAAACTAACATTGGAACACAAGCTCATAGTGAAGTTGGCAAAATGTGGATCTTACATCTCTCAGCAAAGATTTAACAAGGAACCCTGGGAGGGGCATAATTGTTAGTACCAACAATTCATAGAAACCCATACAATACGTTCAGATATGTTTCACCCATAACCATCAAATTGTTGCACTATAGTCAATGTTAGGGGATCACTAAAGTCAGTAGGATACATAAGTTAAGGAACAACGACTCCGTACAGATTGTTATGCCAATCCATTAAGCAGATGTAGAGGTACTGTATTTCACAGGGCAAGTTAAAACCTTGAACTGCAGTATCACCAACGGTATTAGCATTCATAGCATGGTCTCTTTTGCAAGGAAGAGCAGAGATTGTACACCCATCTCAAACATAATTAAACGTATCTGCAAGTAGCCTTAAGAGGAATGAGTGTCTAGCTTCAAGTTGCATTGCAATTTATTCCAGTAGTAAGGTGCATAATACAGAAGCTTATCTGCTCTTCTTTTGCTAGAGTAGATAAGTCTAGCCTACACCATCCCTCATGAATAATCCCTGCCCTCAAGGCCACATGTCATCCACCGGGAGAGGAAATAGGAAATGGAGAAAAAAAAAATTGGGAAAGGAAGATGAGACGTATAGTGCTGCTAACATGTGTGGTTGTTTTTAACCGTCGATATCAAGTTGCTTCTCAATATCTCATAGGGGCTATTTAGTCTAAAATAGAATATAGGGCACAACAAGCAGTGACCGAAGGGAGAGAGTAATAAAAACACACACACTGACTCAGAGAGAGGAGTGTGTGACCCGACCTTGGCATTAAGTGACGTTTCTATTAGAACCACACTCTGTCTCTTCCTAAGAGGACTTACCCTGTTGGTTTGATGCTGAAATTAGCGATGAGGGAACAGAGAGCAACCCCTCACACAGATTTGTTGTTTTGTATCTTTAACTGTAGGCTCTTGGTTGTATTTTCCCCAACAACATGTGTGTGTTTGCACCAGGGCTGTATTTGAGTCAGTGTATGTTTGCAGTGTGCAGCATTAATCAGTGAGCTCCTGCAGTGCAAACAGAATGAGTGAGAATAGAGGTTCAGTCTTGGGCTCCGGCTCCTTAAATGACATTATTCCCTCAGTCTAGTACCTTTGATTGCTACTGTTCAAAGGTAAGGGGGGAGATGGAATGATGGTGTCGGAAAGATCACATTACCCAGAGTGAAACAGGAAACAATTTGTAAAGTGGAACATCAAAGTGACACGGCTGCGTACCTTTGCTATATAGGGTTCCATATTATTAACCCTGCAACCCTTTACATTGTTATACCCACTAGTGACTCATTAGACGGGTCATTGGCTCCCAGGCTGATGTCAATATTTCATCGTCTGTATGCATAATTTGACAGTTAAATCAGAGCAGCCTTTTCAAAGGGAAAATAAACTATAAAATTGTGAGTGCAGAAGAGGGAGAGGGGAAAAGGCAGTCCTCTTCACAGCAGCCCTTCTGAAGGAGCAGAAAGGGAAAGATTGATGAGGGAGGAGGAGAAACAACAGGGAACATACAGTACTGCCCCAACCACCGCTCCTTTTATTCCTTATCATCCCTGTGTCTTAACGTTTGATCTCTGTCCTGTCAAGTATAGTGATTCCCAAACTCTGGAGCACATGACACTGGGGGTATGCAAGCTTAACCTTCGTAGTGTTGTGTAAGAGGATTGCTGAAATACCCAACAATTGCAATCCAACTGGCCCCAAAAGCACATTACAGTGTTTTAAAAATAAGTTGTTGGTCAAAAATATATTAGAATCAATAATTGGCATGACCTCTTAAGTTAAGTGACGGCTTAATGCAGTTTGATTCCAATTCCTTAGATGTTGATAATAAGTAGTATTTTAAAACGTTTCTTTAAAAGAAAGAATTAGATCATAGACAAGTGGCAATGTTGACCTAAGATAGATGAACCTTTCAATGCTGAACAAGAGTTTAAGTAGACAGTTGAGCCGCTGAGCGACAGCTTCTAGCAAAATGAAAATACATTACGAACAGCAACATGGGATTTACCGTCACTGGGATAGAGGAAAAGACAAGGCTGTATAAAGGCAAGGGTTTCTTAGAAAGTTACACTTCAGATGTGAAAGTATCTGTAATGAGAGCAGTGTCTCTGAGGCCCACGGTGGGTAAAACATTACTACCTATGTCACTACAATAAGGGCTTCCATTTAATAATGCTATCTACACTGTAGTTGTGAGTGATACCACAAAGTAATTAATATCGTAAGGGGTTGCATTTACTAGACAAGAACAAAAAAGCCATGTCCAATTCAATGCCAGCTTTTTAATGAATGGTGGGCCAGCGGCTGAGATTTGAGGGCGGGCTCAGAGTTCAAATGAATGTTAAATACTTGATGTGGTCTTAAAGGGGAATCCCCTCGAGGTTTATCCGTCTTCAGATGCCTCAGGCTTTCATGCATTCGCTAAGATTCATCTAGGTTTAGAATCCCATTTCTCATACGATTTCTATTTTTTAACCCCAGCTACTGTTTCTGAATAATTTTCACCCTTTCTTCAAATGGAAGAGGTCTCTTTAAATATATATTCACCTTTCCAGCAGATATATTTTTACTGACTCCCCCTTATTAATCCTCAACATACTTTTAGATCGCCTTTGAACTTTAGACTAGATTTTCAAGTGTTTTTACATAACATTAAATACTTTCAACTAGATAAGAAACGATCAATACATTTTGGTTTTGTTAACCAACTAATATGAAATTGTACTTTTTTAGAAAAATCGATGAGTTCCCTCAAATAGCAGAGCCCTAACTGACAAAACTAACAGTATACATGTTTTATCAATGGTCATTGATTCCATATTTTCAGTGACTTCTGTTTGAGTCTGAGCCAAAAATAAGATGCTTGTTAAACTGCAACTGTAGAAGGCCGACCAATAAAGAAGGAATTTAAAGATGAACTGAAGTTGAACTGTCGGCTAATTCTAAATTTAACAGGACCATTTGTGTTTCATGCCAGTTTAAACAAAAAGTCGCACTCATTAGATTCTCAAAAAACATAGAATACAGTAGAGTAACAGTCCTCGATACAGCTGCTCTGGTCTGATTTTGTGGGAATGAAACCACGTTCCTCATTAGGACCTCTAAGCCCATGTAACATGAAGACATCACGTCCAAAGCACCAATTATAACCCCTCCCTCTCTTTTTTCCTCTTTCCTTAGCGCTTTAATTTCCCCCCCCACTATCTGTCTCTTCATCTTTTCGCTTCAATGGGCCTGCCATTCTATTAATCTCAGCAACAGATTGCCTCTATTAATTAGTCTACATCTCCCATCTTGCATGTAATAATCAGAGGTAATAGAGATATTAGGAAGATACGGTTATTTCTGCAGCCACTATCGCTTTTAATTAGCCCGAAGATGAAGAGATAGATTCGCTCCTGCCTGGCTGACGTCCAGACAGACAGCGCAAGGTCTTTTTATCGCCACAAAGTTCTGTGAGGACACGTACAGTATTCAGCAGCAAATATAATGTATCAGTTTTCAAAATATATCTGTTCAAACATGTCTCACAGGACACTTTACATAGGGAGGGTAATAATGCATCCCTGTAGACAAAGCACGTTTCCAGCTTGTCATCAGTGACATTTCAGAATTCTTATCATTTCTCACAGACACACATAAGTTACACAGCACACAGAGGTAATAAGAATAATAATAATAATAATAATAATAATAATAATAATAATAATAATAATAATGTGTGCTTCTCTAATTCAAATGTATCTGCATTGCCATTTAATTTTAATTGATGGGGGTCATACTGTAGGCTCAACGACATAATTGAGAAAATGTCTATACAGCATGTCGGTAGTTAATTGGAAGGGCCAAGGTGCACTAAACAAACAAGGAGAACAGACATGGGTAATTACCGGTGGTGT
The DNA here is from genome assembly GCF_949606895.1 of Notothenia rossii. NCBI lineage: Eukaryota > Metazoa > Chordata > Actinopteri > Perciformes > Nototheniidae > Notothenia > Notothenia rossii. The sequence continues at coordinate 73,690,651 of NC_136909.1, forward strand.
GTTAAAATGTGTGTGCGCTCACATGTGTGTCACCGTGTGAGAGTCAGTGCTTTAGCTTAGAGGTAATTACACCCTAGACTATAAATAAAGAATACCAACTCCTGTCGCTACTTCTCCCTGCTGACACACGGAGTCGTTTTTTCCTGATCTCATCGCTAATGTTGTGATTTTCTGGCTACCGTGCTGGACAGAGTAACTAGAGCTGACCTCTGCAGCATTCATGTATCTCACTCTATAAAACACTTTGCCGCTGCAAGCACTGTCCTGACGCTTCCTCGGGGCAAGGAGCTCATCCAGTTTAATGGTTGATGTTCCTGGACCGCTCCCTACACACCCGTTACTCACCCTTACCCTGTCAGAGCACTGCCTACAGGGCACACATAATGAAGAGAATAGAACATTTAACAACACTGCAGAGCACATAATTAAACCATTTTCTATTACGGTGCTCAGTATCAAATTTAAAGAAAAACACTGCTGCCAGGTTTTTAAGGACCCAGCTCCATGGCTCCCTGTGGGATGCTCAGGTCTCCATGGTGTTACTGGTCAGACAGTTAGTCACTGACTACATTTTAACAAACCATTTTTCTCCGGGGAATCTTGAAGGAGACCTTATACAAATTCAACCCCAGGATAATCCTTGTCCAAGTTGCTATTGGCTATACTGTGCAGCTTTACAGCATTATTATCATCCTGCTAGTGTTCATAAACCTATGCAAAGAGGGGGAATGGAGGGTCTTTAAGTTGAAGTTGGAGAAGTAATGAGAGCAGTCAGAGCAGAGCTTAGTGAAGACTGTAAAATGACTCTATAGAGTTGGAGAGATGAATATATTTATCACAAAGAAGGCAAAACATGACATATTTGAGTCCACTATGTCCTTTTCTGGATTTTAATACCACATCTCTTTGTAATAGAAGTAAATGAAGTCAGACAAAGACAACTCCGAACACTGTTCAACATGTCTGAAAAGTAACTGATAAAGATGGTGCTATATCATGGCTAGAGAGATATAAAACAGTTTCTAAAACTCTTGAACAGTGTTCCTGCACTTTCATACATTTGTTTTACTCTTGGTCGATGTGACCAAACATAAAGTAAACTACTCTGATAAATGTGATGCGTACTCTAACTTGAACTCCCAACGATTTCTTATGTAGTTAAGAATAGGAACACTTTGAACCACTGCGACATTAACATGCTCATAACCCATTTGTGTATCATGAATGCAGCACTTTGAGAGGACCCATACTTTTGACTTCTTATTTATAATCTTGATGATTCGATATAACTTTGTAACGATTACCTGTTGGCTTGGGAAAATGTACATTATAATTAAAACCATAATTAAATGAAACTCTAACTCCATGTTAAGTGAGCGTTATCACATTATGTTTAAATATATATATATTTAGAAGCGTATTGCTAAGTAAGGAGCAGGAACTCCAGCCAAAGCCTCAGGCCACTGTTCTCAAGACTGGAGCCAAAACCATCTGAGAGAAGATGTTCTGACAGAGAGGATCAACATGTATTTGGGATGAACTGTCGTGTGGAATCTGTCACTATAAAGGAAAATCTAAATGGAGATGAGATGCATGCATGCTTACGCACCTCTAACACTGTATTCCATTCTGAATTTGTATCATATTTACTTATGTTTGGTCCTGTGTTTGTGTAGTCTCAGATGAAGATGAAGTCTGCAGGCGTGGTGGACGGAGGCTTGTTCACAGAGAGCTACTGTAACATCTGCAATGCCCAGCTCATCTCTGAGTCCCAGCGCACCGCTCACTACGAGGTGAGTCCGTTTCCACTTACACACAAAAACTGAATAAAACAAAATGCTGCGACGAACACTGCTTTGATGAGCAGATTTCTTATCGGTGCGCTTTGCATCAGTCTTATTTGTACCAATTTGTGCTTTTGCTATTGTGCCCATCCATTATACATAGACTTAATGCTGCATGGTAATGTTAGTCATTTGCACACAAACAAACAGACTTTTTGTTTTAATGTAGTCTACCTCTCAGCAGTCTCCCTTTGAGCAATTTAATGAAAAGCCATCCAATAATCAGCCCTGTGCAACTAGGGTGTGTGTGTGTGTGTGTACTGCATTGAGGTCGTCCTTGATTACAAGACACAATTGAGATTAACAAGCAGACTAATGAGGACAAGACTCTTATCAGGAGAGAATTAAGCCAGCACAACAGCAGTGTGCACGCATGTGTACCAACCACATTCACTTCAAAGTATTTCTGCATCGCAACTTTCCTCCAACAAAAACACACAGCCTTGATCTGTGCAGAGAGTAGGCCAGCTCAGTTTATGTTCTCAGTGTCACCTTTACTTTCTATAGAGGTCAGTAGACCAAGGAGAGAAGACAAGACATCATTTGAAGGCATGGAGAGTGGGAGTTTGCATCTTAGATTCAATACAAATAAAGGGCAATCAAAAGGCAGCTTTACTTGTAGAGCACAACATAATGTGTTAGAAAACAACAACGGGTCAAAGAAAGGACAACTTTAATGTGGTATGATTTAAGGAAGAGGATTCTGGAGTCGATGCTAATCAGGACGAAGGCAGTAATGCACCTGAACAATTCGATCTATGACAAAAATACAGAAAGAATAACTGTTGTACTTCAGCAGGTTCGTTACAACAATTGGCAATAACAGCTTGCTTGCAACTACTATTCATAAACTGGCTTGCATAGATGGACTACAACTAACACAAATGTTAACTGTGAACAATGGCTCCTTTAGCAAGTGAAATATGAATCTACTTGTCAATAGGAAAAATAAATGGTATCCCTGTCTCCACTGCGTAACACATTTGGAAACAAATAAAATGTGTTCTGTGTTGTTGGTAGCTCTAAAAAAAAAAAGAGAGAGAGTTTGACTGCTTACTGCCTTAAGAAGAAATGTTTATCAATATTTTCTTATTTGGGATTTGTTTTTAAGAACATAATCTAACCACATGCAAGTGCAGACAGATATGCACATTTGAGTCCTGTTTGTGCAAAATAGATGGTACCTGCATGTTCTTTAATCCTACAGTTGTGTAGTATAGGATTACAATTTGAATATTAAGCCGTTAAACAGAAATAAACTGTCCTCTGCCCTATTTGTCTCCTCCAACTGGATTTGACACTGAGGAAAACAGCAGCAGAAGAGACAGAGACAGGTCCTTTAGAGAAGGGCAGGCGCTGAGGGTTAGTGCGGGGTAACCATGGTGACACAAGGTCCCGCTTTTAGCCCGTATCCCGGAGCCATCAACTGCATGACCATTTATACACCTATAAACACAAGGACACACCAACACACACAAGCACTGACAAAATGCATTAAAGTATTCTGACAAGTGAGGAGGCATCAGGCGGGCGGGGGGGGATTTCTCCTCCCCGGGGCAGACGATCCAATCTAAGCACTGAGGCAGCCAGTCCAGAGTCTTGTCACTCTCCCATGCAATTTCTTTGTGCCGTTCTCAGCCATTATATACATTTAAACGTATACTTTTCCACCGATCAACAGCAAAGTGTTTCCTTCACAGTTCTGACGGATAAAGCCATTTTTTCTTTTTTTATATATGGTTTGTCACTTTTAATCAATTCCATCCCTTATCAATCAATTTTCAACCTTGAAGCTTTGTAACCCCAATTCTATCCCTGCATTGTCATATCATAATTTCTATTTGACTCAATATGTGGCGGTATAGATTCAATTTCTTTGACAGTGTCAACACTTGCTTCTGGAAAATTGTCGCAGCACTGCAATTTATAGATAATAATAGTTGTCACATTGTAGAAAGGAGTGAAGGTCACGGAGCATGACAATAAAAGGATATGTATAGAACACACACACACACACACACACACACACACACACACACACACACACACACACACACAGCTGTCTATACACATACACTAATCTTTACCCTGCAGCCAAAAACACAACAATATCAATGAAGCAGCACGAACACTAACAGTTCAAAGTACTTGAACTGTAAAGCCCACTAATAGCTTTTTTTATATTTTACACACTCATATATTCCAATTATAATCATATCTTAAATGACATTAATCATGATTCCCCAAAAGGGCTCTTTGCCTTTCTATTTCACAAAGCCACTAGGATATCATTGTTCACATTTCACCGCCCTCTAAGCGATTGCCTCACTTCATTTAGCACTTTACAGAGCCAGTGTGCACAGGTGAAATAAAGAGCCCTCCCACCACTCCCCCTTCCCCAACATCTGACTCAGGGCTCCCAAAAAGCTGAGGCTGGCCCGGACCATTAGTCACCTAGCCGGGAGCAAAACCGTCTGCTAGCATCATCAACTGCAGCAGAGATAAAAGCTTGGAGGAAATGGCCGAGGTGGAGTGACAGTCATTGATGTTGGTTTCCACTTGGCTCAGTTGATAAAATAAATCTCAGTTCACTGTCTGACACTCTTACTCTCTCTTACTGTCTCTTTCTCAGAGCAAGAAGCATGCCAACAAGGTACGTTTGTTCTACATGCTTCACCCAGAAGATGGAGGACCCCCTTCCAAGAGACTGCGGCCAGATAACCCAGTAAGCTCCCTGCATGTGTGTGTTTCTGTGTCTGTGTTGCATCTTTCATATAATGCTATTTACATTTTATTTCGACTTTCAAGCTAAACATGTAGTATTAGTGCATGGAATTACCTTAAAGATGTAACGTTTTGTGGTACAATCACAAGCTGAAATAACTCTGAAGAAGTGTTGGGAAACACAATTATCTGCATGCTGAAATGTGTGAATTTGTGGCTTTATGCTGTAGTTGACAAACAGAGTTGACTTGTCTTTGTCTAATCCTTTCCTGGGCCTGTCTCTCTCTGGCTCAGCCATTGCAGCTCATGAGAATATTTGTTTGATCTATTGTCTGCACTTGTGCATTATAATTCTCCCAAAAGAGGTTTTGCCTGGTGTTTCTGGCTAGATTTAGTGAGTGCAGACGCCACCAAGCAGCATTTTATCAGACTATTGCAGGCTTTGGCTAGGGAGGTCACTGCATTGCTGATATTTGTGAGTCTGTCTTTGTGTTGTAGGTTAGAAATTGTTTTTTTGTTCTCTTTTCTGCAACTGTAGCCAAAGCTGAGGTTGCATTTGTATCCACAGTGAGTTGATGGAGCAAAAAAGGCCATTTAGCTGTTGATTCAATGTTGACTTTGTATATGTGCATCTTTGTGTGTTTGCGTCGGTGAAAAGAAATGTGACTATTGTGTCCAGGGAGCTTTACTATAGGGCATTGTGTGCCCCATTTCTCCAGCAAGCCCATAAGTCCCACATGGCATAATACACACATACACAATACATTTACTTTGAGGACACAGCTGGTGGAAAAATAAAGCTTATCAAACTAACTGACAAATCAGAGAGAGTGGAGAGAGAGAGAGAGGAGAGGAAGAGGTGGAGCGGCTCTAAAAACAGCACAGTACCACAGCCAAGACCCTGAGCCCAGCTCCAATTAGCTTTGAACAGCAATGACCCTCTGTCCTCCAAAGACAGGACATTCATAATAAAAACTCAAATATTTGCAAACATTAAGTACAAGTGATTTCAGGCTGCCCTTCATAAATAGGCAATGAACCGTTTTGAACCCTGACAAATTATGTGTGTGATTTTTGGCTCCATGCTCTCACCCAGCATATGTATAAAGTCTCATTGAATAACTCTATTAGTCTAGATGCTGAGAATATTTCAAAAATAGATAAAGAACTGTAAGCCATTAACATCCATGCTCAAAAATAACTAGTGTTTATTGCTATTATCGCCGCACTTGAAGGCAGAGTGACAAGCCAGTCTTCATAGAGAGAAGAGAAGCGATAATTGCTTAAATAATGCGGATAAAAGCAACACATATTTAGACAGTCGCTCCTGAAAGGCATTCATACTTTTGCAATCGTTTTGACACATGGAAAGTTGCATAAAGAGTTTTAGATGAGCTTTAGAGAAGTTCAAAACTGCTTGATTTTGAACAATCGCTTTGTGAAGGGCGTGAATGTTGGATTGAAAGTAGTGGAAATTGTCAGACACAGCTCCGTTATACCGAGCAAGGAAAATGATGCGGGGGGGGGGGGGGGGGGGGGGGGGGGGAAGCAGGTTTATAAAGCTTTTCAGAATAATGTAATAGTGTAAAACTCTGGAAATGGGCATTAATGTTTCTTAGTTCACCCGTGTTCCTTAGTGCCCTTAGATGTCATACAGTCAAACTATTGGGCATGTCAAGGGCACATGGGTTTATAACTGTACTGTAGGAACACACCTGCGTCTCCATCTGTCTCCCTAAGTGAATAAGACATGACTCAGCCCCTCATACGGGACACTGAACAGACCATCATCTGCCGTACAGTAACGCACCGTGACCGCCTCAGCTAGCAATTTACTCGTAACCTTTCACGCAGAGATGTGACATTGATTATCCGACAATGCTGCAAAACTGATTGAAGATGGAAGCTCCTCCAGAGAGGAAATTCTCATCATACAACTTAGGATTTTCATCTTTCAACTCTTTCATCTTATCTCCCAGTTTTCTAATCTTTTTTCTTACACTTTATTTCAGTGTTTTTGCCCTCTGTTCTCTTACCGATTGACATGCTGCATTCCAATGGGAACAGCCGAGAAAGATTTTCTCAGAGTGAATGAAATGCCAGCTTCTACCCAGTGCAAAATGTCATGCCTTGAAATGTGTGTGTGTGTGTGTACGTGAAAGTGTCAGAGAACAAACATAGAGAAAGTAGGTCATAAAGGTGCTCCCAGATGAAAGAGGAGGGGACTTTATCCCTTTTTTCCCCCCCGATTTTCCACCATGCTCTTTCTCCGTCTGTGCAGCTTTTTACCTGCGCAAAGGGCAAGAGATAACAAAATGTGTTTTTCTCGCCTATTATTTTTCCTCTAATGCTATATCTGCACTCTGGGTCCTTTTTTAAATTTACACTTTCAGCACTCCTTCAAATTCCAAATGAGAGGGTCTGTTTCCTCTGCTGCTCAATGTGTATATTTAGAAATGTTTCCCACAGCGCCTCGACACAGAGCAGTTGGATAAGTAAGGAGGAGCAGAGAGAAAGCAAAACAGAAGGAGAAGAAGATTAACACAGCTAATTAAGAGTCTATTGTTAGCTGCACGAGCAACATGAAACCAACCCAACACAAAATATTCAGCGATACACAGGCATCACTAACAGGCTGTGGATAAACAGGCAGACATGCAGCATTGCACACACCAACAGAAACACACTCGACAATTAGGTCGCATGCAAATCAGTCTCAACAGATGTGCGAGGTGCGACAGGTAGAAGCAAAATTGAAAGGAAAATTGAAACGAGCAGAGGCAGGAACCGAGAAAACTAAAATGAAGAAACAGAAAGGTTGATGACTTTCAGCGGAGAGCGATGATGGAGGAAAACAGTGAGTCAGAGATGCTGTTTATTGTTTGAAGTGGCGTAGTGGAGTGGCAGCTGTAATGAGATGACACTTATTCATATGTCATTCACCCACACACTCGAGATTGTTTAAAACCTTCCCCGCACTGTCACCAAATCCCTCGTGTAACATTGTCATTGAGCGACAGGATTTGTTCTACCATCTTCTTTCACGAAGACGCTTCTTTGTGTTTTAGTCCCTTTGCTGATGCTTTTACTTTTCAGTGTGTTTTGACAGGTGAGACCACAACATGCTGCCACTGAGACTCATCTCAGACTCTTTGTCCGGAGTAAAAAAAGAAAAATGCAGTTTTTGGACATTGGCTCACTGCGGTTGATTTCCCCCATCCTGGTACAACAAGATTTCAGTAGAACAAGATCTCAGCAGCGCTGCCCGGGGGAGAGGATAAGTAGACAAAGTAGGCGAGGGGGGGGAAGTGTAGGGAAAGAGCAATAGGATGACTAGTGAAAAAGACAAGAGGAGGAGCATAATGTACGCATTAGAGGAGGTGGAACAGAACAAGGGGGAGATGGTAATGAGGAAGCGGGGGAAATGTAGGTGAAAAGGATGTAATGGAGGAGAGGAGACTTGTCCTCATGGGTGCTGCTGACTATGATTAATAAAGACTATGATTAAGTATAGGGAAGCCATATTTACTTAACATATTGTAGATCAAAACAAAACTTGCCTTTATCTTCATTTGGCAACCTGAGACAATGCTTCATAATAAAGCACAACAAAATGAATTTGTAGTGACTGACAAGGAGAGGGAAATTGAGTTTACTGGTGATGGGGGGGGGGGTGGACCAGTTCATAGCTAGCTCTTAACATGATCACAGCGGGGACAGACACGGGGGAGGAGTGGAGGCGAGGCGAGAGGGAGGAGGAGTGGAGGTGGCGAGGGCCTGCCAATATAGATAAATATTTCATCCCACAACACACAGAGTCACTGAGACTGGTGCCCGGAGGGGAGGGGGGGGGGGGGGTGAGGGGGGGGGAGAAAAGGCAAGGCAATGACAAAAAGCAAGAGAAGAAGAGTGAGAGAAACAGAAAGCATTGTAAAAAGAAAGCAGGGACAGCTGAGGGACAAAGCTAGGCCTGAGAGGTAAAGGTGTCCTTAAGTCGCACATTCACTGTCCGTGATGCTAACCAGGGCTGACACAAGACACACAGAAAAACAGAGCACACACTCACAGACTTAGATATGGTGTTGTGATGCTGACACTTTTCTATTATTGTCCTCTGCCTCGCTGAGACCAAAGTTTCTCTCCTACATCTCAACTTGACACTATAGAGCGTCATTGTAAAGAGAAAAAACAGATAGAAAAAGGGAGGAATGTGCAAACCAAAAAGGAGTTTGCATGAGGCAAAGAAAGACTTAAAGAGAATTCAAGTCTGGATGAACAGACGGCGACATGGTGGAGGTTCAATATGAGCAGCAAGAAGAAGAAACAAACTGGGGGGAAAAGTTGTGAAGAATTTAAAAGGTTGGCTCTGAAACCGTGAAATATTGCTTTTCTTCAATCAGGAATTCAAAAAATATAAATCACCCCTGTTTCCATTTATATATATATAGAAATATGAGAAAGCTGAACATCACACCCGTGATTGCAATATGTAATTCTGAAATCTTGGTCTTTAAGTATTAATATGCTGAATAACAGCCACTCCTCTGGCAAGGCCGTCCACAAGTTGTTGGAGCTGCTGCCATTCAGCCACGGGGCATTAGTGAGGTCAGGGACTGATGTCGGACGATGAGGCCGGGTTGACAGTCCGTCTTATTTCTTCCCAAAGGTGTTGGATGGGGTTGAGGTCAGGTCTTTGTGCAGGCCAGTCAACTTGTTTTTCACCACACAGTCAGAAAAACACAAGAGAATTGTGTGATGAAGAATTTCAATTTTCTTTAACACAATATATTGTGTATGTGTACATATATATATATATATATATATATATATATATATATATATATATATATATATACACACACACACAATGTATATATTGTTTTTCCCTTGAGTTTAGTTCCCATATATGTCATAAACAAACTGAAAAAGCTATAGAGGTGTGCATGTGTATTTGTGTGTATTTGCAGGCGAGAGTTTGTTTGTTTGTTTGTTTGTTTGTACATTTGTGTCAATCAGGCGGTTGGTCTTTTTGTTTGTGTTCGCTCCCTCCCGTGGGGAAGAACTCCCCCTCATCATTAGCAATGATCCAGCGGCGGTGAAAGGGCCAAGCCACAGTCTCAGCCCAGAGAGAGATTAATATTTGATCAGCCTTCTCTTTGCTTTCTGTATGTATGTATGTATGTATGTATGTATGTATGTATGTGTGTGTGTGTGTGTGTGTGTGTGTGTGTGAGACAGACAGTCCACAAGGTCAGTGCAAAGTACACAACTTCCCATTTTTCATCTCCCCCTGCCTTTTCTCGCCTTCACCTCTCACTGCCTCTCTTCTCACATCATTCCTTTCTTCACCTCCACCAACCTCTTTTCTTTTTCATCTCCCTCGACCCCTCCATCCATATGGTTCATTTTGGTCTCATGTGACCTCTCTCTCCCTCCTTCCCTTGTCTCTCTCCTTTACCTTCTGCCCCCTCTGCTCTCCTCCTGTAGGAATGTTCAGAGACCGAGGTGGACAGGAACAAGTGCTGTACGCTGTGTAACATGTTCTTCACTTCCGCCATTGTGGCCCAGTCGCACTACCAGGGCAAAACCCACGCCAAGAGAGTCCGCCTGGTGCTGGGGGAGCAGCCCAGCCTGCCCTCAGCCATGACCAGCCCCACAAACACAGGTATCACACACCTTTACTTTATAGTAGTATATTTTGATGCCGATACTTCTGTACTTTTACTTAAAGGTGGGGTAGGTCATTTTGGAGAAACCAGCTCGAGTGCGCTGGAATTTGAAAATACACAGCCGGAAAAAATGTGCCACTTCCTTACAGAGCCCCTCCTCCAACACACACGAACGCGCACATGACCAATGAGGGCACAAGATAAGTTTGTGCACAGATGGAAGGCTGACAGGCAGGTAGGCCATCCAGTTATTTTAGCCGGGCCGGCTAAAATGATTGGTTGTACTTTTTACAGTACTACGGCTTCCACAGATTACATTTTTTTATGGATTTGTTGTCAAAGCACTTAAGATATTCATTGCTATCGGGATGTTAAGAGCATTCCATGGAATATAACAAAAAGTGTATCTCGAGCCGGTTTCTCAAACTTACCTACCACACCTTTAAGTAAGATTTTATACGCACGACTTGACTACTTCTTCTTCCACCAATGCATCAGTCGAGTTTGTAGGGAAAGAAAGAGAAAAGAGTATAATCCAGATTCTACTTGTCCTTTTACTGGTCAGACCTGAAAGTGAAACTTGACACGTCTAATCTATAAAACAACTGACTGTAAACCAGTGCTTTTGTGATCAGCTGTTTCTACCCAAGCTGATCAATACCTCTATTGAATTCCGATCATGCTGTTTGAACACTGACTCCCAAAGTAATTACCTTAGTCGAAAAGACTGCTCGCACACGCTTCTGTAATCCACACATCTAGTTTTTGCAACTTTTGCACTGGAGTGAGAATTATTTTGAGTTCAAAGCATACATTTTTATCAGAAGTGGATTTGGAAAGCTTTAGTCATGCTTCAGTCAAAATGTCTAGCCTGGATATCAGAGGGAAATGCCTGGGAATGCTAACATGCCAGGGGCCAGGAAGTTACACTTTGAAGGTGAAGCTCACAGACAGCCTTTCATTTATAAAGGTCTTGTGGTAAGTATAAAACAATTACTTTAAAAAAATCAAGGCATGCACAATTTTTATATTTTTGTTCATGCTTTCATGATTGATTAAGATTAGCATTTTTCTAATAGTCAGTGCTCGTGCGTCGTCTCCAGGGGAGCTTTACATAATGAGGTTCAAATGTGAATTCAAAGAGAATTCACAGCGCTATAAACACACAATGGCCACAAAATGGAGTGTTATAATCAAGCCCCTGAGTGACTTCTGCTAAACTTTGGCCCACTTTGAAGAAGTGTCACTTCTGTGCTTCCGCTGCCGTGGAGTTTGCGTGGTTTTGTGACAGTGGGACCTGGAGGAAACAAGAGAACAAGAACAAGGAGAGAAAGAGTGACCTGGGAGAGAAGAAGAGGATTTCAGGAGAGATTAAAGTCAAAAGTAGCCTTCATGATCGCTCTGAAATGATCGCTCCGCAAAAGATGCACAGCCAAGCTGACAGGCTGGAGCGGACAGAAAGACGCTCATGCACACACACAATCATCAGAAACACACATCAGCAGGATGACTTATACATGCACATTCATATTCGACATTCACTTGCTTCTCAGGACACATGGACACTAATATACACACAGAAACACACTCCAACACACACATCAACACAGAGCACACAGTGAGAGAGAGGAAGCAAAGGCCATGTGTGTTGGAGAAGCCCTTGAGAGGTGGAGAGCAGAAGCTGTACCTGCATTCCCTCCCCTTTCACACATCACACACTCCAAACCACCGCCTCCTCCTCCTGCACACACACTATCATGCACACTTCCTGTGCCCCATTCCGTGAAAAACACTTACTTCTGCTCCACTGTGCTGAGATCAGAGTCATGGGAGAAAGGGAAGGGTGGGAAAACAAGGGGACGGAGAGGAACATTGCACCAGAGGAGCTCGGCTCAGCACGATCTTCACTCATGCACGGGGGGACACACACACACACACACAAGACTGCTGCACCAGAGATTTTTGGATGAACTGTTTCAGGACGAAAAATGAAATGACAGTAGAAGAGTTTACTGAGTTGAGTTCTGTAAGTGAGATGATAGTGTGGCGAAGGCAAACACAAGCAAAGGGAATGTGAGTGGGTGTGGTTGGTGAGTTGAGCAGAGACACAGCCATAGATACAGTTACTATGTGAACAGAGCCCGAATACACATCAACGTACTGTATGAGCAGCCAATCAGCCTGCAGGGCTGGAGTCAGGTCAACCCAGGCGCACGCACAAAAAATAATATTCAGGTTCACTGGCCAACACTTCATGAATGCTCTTCATTTGTTATCAGTGAGCTGATGGTTATTGTGAAAGAAGTGTTATGACTCATTTGGGCTCAAAAGCATGTTTATGGGGGCTTTTGTCCATCAATATAAAATGTGTACTCAAAGTGGTTCTATCTCGTCATTGACACATTGTAGAAGGCAAATCGGCACATTTGGACATGCCATCTGTCATTATGAGCTTTCACACACGATTTGGCTGTGGACCTAGCACCCCCTCACTGTGATCAAATACACAGTTTGTTCTAAAGGAATCCTCTCTGCTCACACACACACACACACACACCCACGGCCTACTCTGGAGCTTTAATCATTCTTACACAATCACAGGTATTCACACATTTTCCTACAAATGCATTATACATTCATTACATTACATGTTAAGACGCTTTTATCCAAAGCGACTTATACTTAATACTGTGGACAATCCCCACAGGAATAATTGGTGGTGAAGTGTCTTACCCAGGGACACAACGACATGCTGACTGCAGTGGGGTTTGAACCTGTGCTCCCCTGAGCCGAACATCAACACACTATCCACTGCGCCACAGCCTCCCACATTCAAACCGCCACCCAATCAGCCAAATGCACACAGACGGACACACACGCACATACGCAGTCTTCGCTGTGTGAGACACAACCGTGTCCTGTGGACAAGTCAGTGCCTGTTGGCTATTAATGGGCAATCACCATGGTAACCAGTGTCATGTCACGAGTAGCAGGTCACCTGGAAGTTTGCCATTTCTTGTTTCTTTTTTTGCCATTTCCCAGTTTATTTCCTCATAGAGGAAAATAAATGAAGAGGGGAGGAGAGGAGAGGAGAGAAGAGGGGAGGAGAGGAGAGATATGGATGAAAGGGGAGGAAATATTAGATGAAAGGATGTAGGTAAAAAAAAAAAGATAGAGCAGGAAAGTTCAGACGTAGTAGATGTTAGTGGAAAGCACTTGCAGTCTGCTCACTGGATTGCTGATGGCTTCCTCCTGACCCTCATCTATGTTTCACAGATGTGACCTGCTGCAATCTGCCGCTCCATCAGTAACCTACAGCTCTCACATTTAGTGGGTATTTCATCCAGTTTTTTTTCTTTTCAGAAAGACAGTGTCTTTATCTGTTCGATATGAATGAATGAATGTCCCTGTTAAATGTTATTTAATCATTATATTTAGATTTGATGTGATTGTTTCCTTCAAACTCAATTAGATTTCATATTAATATGCTCCCCCTCCTCCCTGTGCAATCCTCACCCCTGCCTCCACTTCATAACTGTTCACATCTTCTTTCCCCAGACTCCTCCCCTTCCACCCCGTTGCCTGCAGACCCCGCTGCGTGCCCCACTCCTACCCCTGACCTGGCATGGCCCCTGGGCGTGGTCGGGGGAAACGGTGGAAGAGAAGCGGGGAAGTACTGCTGCCTGTGCGGCGCCTGGTTCAACAACCCGCTGATGGCCCAGCAGCACTACGAGGGCAAGAAACACCGCAGGAATGCAGCCAGAGCACGCCTCCTGGAGCAGCTAGCGGGCAGTCTGGATGCCACGGAGAGCACAGGTCAGACTCCTGGCCCCGGGCCCACAAAAGTGACAAGAGAAGGGCAGGCGGGGAGTTAGCACTTTGTAATACGAAAGATGATAAGGGGGAGATCAGATTCAAGATCTGTGGCAGCGAGGGTGGACTGAAATGTTCATGTGCCTTTCTATGTGGTGTCCGTTTCACCGATTTTTTACTGAGGAAAGCCACACCCGTTATTCACAGACAGAATTAGCACCACCAGCTAGTTACTGTTAAGGTCGGCTTATTCACATTCACTGTGCATTCTGATGAATACGGGTTCTGTGACCCACTACCGGTGTCCTTGAACCATATCTGTTTCTATTAATTATGTGCAACACTTTGATTTACATGCTGCTGCATCGAAAACAAAATCAAAAAGGACAGAAAACCTCAATTTTATTCAAAGCTTTATAATTCTGTGGTAGGGTAATCACAACATATTTAAATGTTCAAAGACATTCCACCTTTGTTTTTATTGTGAAACTCTGTCTATGTCATTTGGGTTGTTGAAGAAGCACCAGATCTATCCAGATATAGCGGTTTGGGTTTTGAAGCTACAGATTTCTCAAAGAAAGCTGACAAATTGGGGCATGTAGTTCAAAAACATGTTAAAGAACAGCCGTGGGTAAAACAAATAATGCGGCTGTCGAGTTGCATTATTGTACCTGTAGGAAACAGGTGTTTTGGAGCTCGATGCCTTGCCTCTGTCAGAGCCAGATGCTTAATTTACTTTACATTGCTTTTTCTTAAATCACTTGAGGAAATGTAATACAAGATCATAACGGTACTAAGCTAAAGATAAACAAAATCATATTAAAGCTCATCCATCATCACAAACATGTGTTTCTCCCTAGAAGTGTTTCTGAATGTTAACACATCAGTCAATCGTCTCCATGTTGGTTGTCTGTGGTCACAGTCCCCTCATATTACAGCATAGCTCTGACACTTGTTACTAGTGCCAGCAGTTCAGCATGTTAAACTGTCCTGACAAAGTAATGGGACCTACTGTACAGTATGTCGGCATGCTGCATACATCATACCTACAGTAAAAGGAAATACATTACATTATATCATCTAACATCATATTTCTGCTGAAGGTGAAGGATGAGTGCCAAAGTAAATCAGGAACTTGTGTTTACGATTACGCTGAAAGGTTTGTTTTTTTCTGTTATAGAATTAATTTGTAAAACACAGGTTTATTTCATTATGTAGCGATTCCTGGGTTTTAATTTATATTCTTTCTCCCTCCCACACAAAATACTTCCATGCACAAATGTAGCAGCAAGAGGACACTTATTCACATACTCACACACACATTTATGCCAGAAGGGTATTCTAATGAAATTATTAATAGTCTTTGGCACAGGAAGTGATTTTTTTTTTTTTATTCCTGGTTCCTACTGTATGAGTGATATCGTCTAACAGCCTCCTACTGCAGCACACAGCCCAACATACTGGGTGTTTCTCAATCTGGAGTACGCTTGCTTGGTAGCACATGTCTGCCGAGCATCTTGCTTCAGAAGCAAGGCAAGAATACTTCCTGGCATTCGGAAAACGAAGAGTGGAACAGGCGAGCAAGTGTGCAGGTGTGCGTCATATGAGAGGCCCCGCCTTACATTTTCCGCCACAGATTTGGGGAAATTGGTCCGTGCGCAAAGCATTGTGGGGATTTTAAGACCACGGAGTCTACACATGTGAATCCTCGAAATTTCTCGCTACGAAGTACGCCGGGCTCGGGAGAATTCCAAGTATGCTGGACATTTGAACAGTACTTCGGCGGCACTCGATGACGTAGTATGCTTGAAATAGTGGCTCTGGAGCAGCTTTACTCGAGATTAAGAAACACCCACTATGCGAGTACCACACCACCTCGAATACACACACATTCCAATCTGACACACTGCATGCCAACACTGCTTCGTGTACACACACACACACACACACACACACACACATGCAAATCCTCTGTGAGCCGAAGCTGCACCGTGCGCTTTGTGCTCCAGGTGCCATGACACAAACCATCATCTCAAGAAGCCAATCATATTAAGAGCATGAGTCATTTTGCCGCCTACACTGGCTCAGAGGCTTTAAGTGGTGTCATGTTGGATATCGTCCTCCTTCCACACACTGTGACCCACATCCCACAACCTCAGCTGTTTTGGGGTTTCAACTCCAAATCTCAGCATGTAGCTCCAGAAGATAAATCAGACTTGAAGTATAACATAGTCAGATTTGTACTTGATCAAAGATATTTGCTCTCGGTGGAGAGTGACGCTCTACTGCAAAATCTATTACCCGCCTTCTTTTCAAGGGCAATGAATGGTCCCAGATTTCTAAGTGAGCTCACAGCTGACGTGATCTATTATACGTGCCATCAATCAAGTGTTTGTTCCAGCGCCTACAGTCTGAAACACTTTGTTCACCGCAGTACGGCTCCATTGTCAGCAGGCGTTTGTTCTTCCTGAGTTGGACACATTTCCATTGGTGCAAGATTCTCACATCTGATTGGCTTTCATCACCGTTTCAGGTGTGAATTCGCAGGTATAACCGGGTGTAATCTCGTGGCTGAAGCTGAGCTGAGACAGAGAGGAGGGAGAGAGAGGGGGGAATTGTGTCTCAGCCAAGTGCAGATTCGTCTCTGTCCTTTTGTCCTCCTTTTCACGCTGTGAAACAGTTTTCTCTTTACACTCGGTTTTTCTTTTTTTCCTCGCCCTCTTCCTTCTGCTGCACTCTGTCTTGTGTTGTTGCTGTGGTATTTGTGCGTGTAAATGCATGTGCGTGTGTGCGAGCTCACCACTAGGGGCTCATATCTCTCGTCATGTCTCATCTGTCATCCTCATTAACTCCCCACGAGTCGCAGGTGAATTATTTACACACCAATATTTCCTCTCTCTCTCCAAACTATAGCTGCACAGACTGCCTGCTGTATTGTCTGGATGTGTCATATTGATGACACTGACCTTTACTTGTACTCGCATATTCTGTCTTTGTCTCTCTCCCTATTTCCCGCTTCCTCTTTCAGACTCTCAAGACCAAAACATATAAAAAAAGGATATGACATTTATATCGAAACCTTTTCTTACTCCTGGATTTTCCCGGTGTAATTGTGCAGACAGGGCCCAGGGGAGTCTGTGGTTATTCTTTACAGCTAGGTGCCAGACAAAACCCTTGGAGATGGATTACGGAGGTGGACGAGGGAGTTGCAGTGGGGCTGGCCACTGACGAGCAATGGAGCCAGCCGGACTCGGTTGTCTTTTTACATAAATCCCGACAGGAGTAGAAACCCCTCAAGACAGAGTCGGGGCATTGTCTCCACTCTCTGGAGACTCAGTAGATAATTAGAATCAGTGAGATAAGCGTCTAGGAATGGGCTGTGTGTGTGTGTGTGTGTGTGTGTGTGTGTGTGTGTGTGTGTGTGTGTGTGTGTGTGTGTGTGTGTGTGTGTGTGTGTGTGTGTGTGCCAAAGCAGGGAAAATTGCTGTGTAATTGATGACTGTGCCGATGTTGGGACACAGAGCTGACCTCATCGCCCATGAGGCAGCACTCACTGTGACAGAGTTGCAAAAGCAAATTGCTTTTATACGCGCACACATAAACAAGATAAACTGTACAGCAGGTTCTGTAAATCCCACATATAAATGCCAGTTTTTTCTTTAAGTTTTATACTTTCCCAGTTAAACGATTTATCATCAACACTCATATTTGCGTTCCATGCTGTTTACTTGATTACACGGGACATTATCTGCTAGATAATAATAATGGGCGCCACTAAATCAGCATGTTATTTTTATATATAAGTGTAAATGCTGACCTTTATTGCACTGGTTCTCATTAACCATGACTGAACTGTACAGTCTAAATGTGTTTATTATATGTACAGTACATGCTATTTTATCGATACTCATTTATTACTCTCGCCTACTGGGGGGATCGCAGCCCACTGTCATTAAGGCCAAATCTTAATACAAATTGTGCTCAGGAAGGAACTGTATTTACTTGCCTTTATGACCAAAGAGATTTAAATATTCCAGACTTTAACGGATTGTCCCTGTAGTAGACCAAATAGTAAATACTGGAAATCCTGCCATGTACTTTTCCACTTGATAACCAAGGCTAGAAAACATCTCTTATTCCTATATGGTCCTCTTTCGTAGTATTTATTTCACAACTACATGCCATTTCTGATAGATTTCATACCTCAAGCATGTCATCTGATCTACACTACAAATGTAATGTTTTGACATCAAATTGGAACTGTCAATACATCATATGAAATGTTCAAACAATAGCCAGCCTGAGTCTATTTATAAAGTGCTGCATGAATGAGTCTTAAAACTTGAAAATGTGTTAGCATCTTACCACTTCCGTTTCCCTCTTTTCATAGTCAATGTTGTTCCGAACATAGGTGGGTTGGTGGGTTGGTTAAATGCCTGGAATAAATGTGTTTGAGCTGAGAATGTTAGTTTGTTGATAGCCAAATGTTAGCCTTTTACTTCTAGTGATTGCATTTACGCTTGAATAAATAAATAAAAGTGGTCTTAAAATGTTGGGCTACCCTGTTGAACCAAATGTGCAAGTCTCATAAATGCATGTCTGCCAGAGATCTTATTTTAACCCATATTTCAAAATCCATATTTCAAAATCCTATTGCTTTTTGTTGAGGGACCCCTTGTGATGTTAGGTTCCGGGTCGGCAAATAAAACTACATCATCACTACACACCTCTAGATGTAAAAGTCAAGTTGAGACGGAGGACAAATAACACAATTGAATGAGCTGTAGCGTGAAACTGGAAACTTAAGAATATGGTAGTTTTATCTAAAGGCATTACTTCAGAAATATAGTTTGTTTCCTGTGTATGATAATTTTTCGTCAAAACAGATGGTCTGTCCAATTACTGTCACGTTCTCTGCTAAACTAATTAGTCCCTCTATAGGTCCTTCAAAGATTGTAGCTTGGTAGAATTCCACTTCCTTCTCACTCTGAATCCCTGCTCCACCCCTCTCTGCGATGGTATTTGTGATATATTCTAGGGAGACGTACTGTCAAGCCTTTGCGGCAGACTGTTGGTTTTGATTGCATCTCAATGGGCTTCTTTCTGGATCCAGTTTCATTATAATCTTCCAAAGCACATGGTAAACTAATGGTGTACCCCAGCACAAAGGCTCTGAAGAGCTCTGAAAACTATTATGCCTGCCTCCACTGTGAATAACACTACACATGAATACCACAGTGATATTCTCAGATGCAGTCGGTCCCAAAGGAGGAAGCAGAAAACAAAGGAAAATTCTACTTTGAAATTATCCAAATGTAACTTGATGCTAAGCGTTTGTTGTAAGGTATGTTTAAAGCTTTTTTTTCTCTATGCGTTCTAAAACCATCAAACTATTTAACCAACAACGTTCAATACAGTCGTTTGTGCTGACCACTGCCTGTAAACCCTGAGAGGCTGCAGTTAGCACTTGGCGACTTCAAATGGGACAATAGTGTAGCTTGTGCTGAGGCCTACTTAGAATATATGATCTCAAATTGCAAAGAAATAGTAAATCTCTTGAAATTAACAACATTTTCTCAGTTTTCTTCCAACATCTCGTAACTTTTGACAAACACTTAGGCATCATTCCAGGGATGCCAGGGGACTTTTGCTTTTAACGACAGTCACAACCCGCTCCACATCCACTGTCTTAGCTCATCTCACCCCCTCTTTTCTCCCTCCCTGGCATATCTTCATGTGTAATTAACAAGGCTTAGAAACACCCTCACAAATACTGCTCATGCTCACAAAAAACCCACATTCACAACCCTGCGCTGCATGCTGTCAGCTCAGTTGGGTTGCACACACACGTTCCCTGCATGTAATTAACATGGATTAGGGCACAGTCTTTTCCTATGCCAGAACTGCTTTATTTAACCAAAAGTAGTGTGTGTGTGTGTGTGTGTGTGTGTGTGTGTGTGTGTGTGTGTGTGTGTGTGTGTGTGTGTGTGTGTGTGTGTGTGTGTGTGTGTGTGTGTGTGTGTGTGTGTGTGTGTGTGTGTGTGTGTGTGTGTGTGTGTGTGTGTGTTCTGGCACAGACACAAGCTGCAGCATATTGTACATCAGTGCATCTCGGCCAGGCAGTGGGGAGGTTACATCAATCAGTCTGAAAGCAGGGAATCTGTCTTTGTGTGCGCGCACACACACACGCACACACACACGGTTAATCGTGTACACAAGAAAAGACCTCTGTGTAATCCTTGCAGCGGTACAGAATTATGAGGAAGAGAAAGGGAAGAAGAATGAGAGAGAATTATCATCCCTTTCTTTTTCTAAATGATCTCTTCTCCAATGAATTGCCTTTTCATTAAGAGAGAACAGAAGTAATGACATTTTGGTTGAAGAGGATACTATCTCTTTTTTTCCCCTCGCTTCACGCACACTCGGTTATTAGCTCCTAATAGATGCAAAATATCAACATTCAAGCCAAGGCAGCGCTTCCTCCAGGCAGCTAATCCAGTTTTAGCTTTCTTGTAAATGACTGTTTGTCCTTAATCACCCCTGAAACAGATAGAGCGACTCAGACCACAGGGAGCAGATATGCCACATTATGCAGCCGTGGCCCAGTCGAAATAACCCCCCACCACTCCTAACTGTATCACAACTTCATCCCAACACACTTCACCAATTACCGCCACAGAAGGTCAAAAAGGTGATGGAATACACAGGCAACTCGTAAATCTCAAGGACAGTAATGACAGCGGAGAAAAGGGCACAACCACATAAGCAAGCACACCCAAATGCAGTCGCCACAGCCAGAATTACACATTTGTTGTCAGAAAATGAAAATTAATATGCTCAGAGAAGGAATGGGGGGGGGGGGGGGTGTTCATTGGGGCAGACTGGGAGGGCAATTAGTTTTTGACTGCTTTGCCATACAATCCTGAAGTGTCAAGGTCGTTCATCTCTGATTGATGGTGACGGCATTACGGTGTGCACATTGTGAGAAACAAAAATAGCATTTGTATAATACACATGAAATACACAGGCCAACTATGTTATGTTGCTGATTGATCTATCCTTGTTGATACAGAGAGCTTTTCCTGTGATCCTCTGCCCTCATGAAAGAAAACAGATGTGTGTGGCCATGCTGTAGTTACCAGATACAAGAGGACTTTTTTGGGGGAGGGGATACACATGTCATTGTTTCCCCCTATGGTCATTAAAGCCTAGCATGCATTCGACATCACTGCTGCAGTGTGACAATTACCACGTCTCCGGCTCCTCCACTTGGTCTTTTTATACACGTCTTAATTTTCTCCGGAAATGTTCCTCTTTCACCTAACTCTCCGCCTGCCCCTCCTCTTCTCTCTTCACCCCACTCTGCTCCGTCACTATCTCCATCCTCATCCATCTATTTCTGGGTGTTCATCTCGACCACCTGCAAACCCCCTAATTAGCTCACATCTGTGTCTCAAGCACGCATTCACGGATACAATACAGAGTGCACAGCCGTACACAAGTGCACAACCTGCTGCACTGTTCTTTTTTTACCCCGAGTGTCCCGATTCCTCCACCTTGTTGAAGTTTCAAAAGGCACCTTCACACACAAACATAGGAACAAAATAACATTCTCCAAGGTTCTAAACATTTATCTGGCTTTCTGCTACTGATCACTCCAATCAAATCTTTTTGTAGATCCTGTAATGAGGAAAATTAGTATGCACTGTAGTGTAAAAGGAAAACGTCTAAATGACAGTCATCAGTTCAAATGTGTATCATGGCTGATGTCTGCCTCACTGCTGCTGCTAACGATGACCCAGTTGATGAAAGTGTGTTAAGATTGAATAAGCTGTATTTATGAAGTGCCCTCACAGCAACCTGTGTGTTTGTGTCTCTCCAGGGCTGCGCAGTAGTTACTCTTGCAGTGTCTGCAGTGTTGTCCTAAACTCTATCGAGCAGTACCATGCACACCTCCAGGGCTCCAAGCACCAGAACAAGTGAGTACCGCCACTGAGGACATGATTAACTATCCATCCTTTCATCCAGACATCCAAAACGTTTTGAAAGAGAGATTTACAAATCAGACAATTCCCACTTTTTAATGTGTATCGTTCTTTTTTTTAAATGAGTGCATCACCATAAATATATTTTAGGATTGACAGAATGGGCCCCGTTTGTACAATGCATTGCTTTGAGTTTCTGAAGGACTTTATGTGAGAGAGATACAGCAGCCAGCGAACTGCAGCCAGGAAGAGGCTGTGACCACCATTTTCGAACTGAACGCTATCATGTTCCTGTCTTGTCCTACAGAGGAGACGCAAACGATGTCACACTACGGTCATGGTATTCCAGTTTACAGTAATCATTTCAAAGAAAATACTGAAATTGGAAAATAATTTCCGTTGGGAATGTAAGAATGTTTTTACAGACAATTGTATGGTTGCCCGTTGCCATGGTTTGTCATTAAGATGAGTCCTGTGGTTCCAAAGATTTCTATTTTATAAATGTTGTTATTTGTATTTCAGACAAAATATCATAACCTAAGCATTCATACTGCGCATTTCTGTGGACAATGACACAGGGAAAATACTTTTACACCGACAGGGCAACATTTGAAATATCTGACATTCAAAACAGCACAGCTGACATTCACTGGATAGAAATCATAATACACATAGAAGCCACAGAAATGGATGTGGAGCAGGCTGAGAAAGCGTAATGGAAACAGGGTTATTTATTATAAAGAATGACAGTCACGCAATGAGATTGTCCTTTTTCATTACCGATATGAACATATGTCATCACATCCAAAGTGAGGGAAATGACGTTTACCAGCAGGAAAAGTATGTGATATGGAACAGAAACAATTCATGCATTTACAGCGGAGATAGCTGTGAGCGTGGTTATATCAGTGTGTTGGCGTGTGTGCATGTACAGTATGTGTCTCTGTGCATTTAAAGCGATGTAATGAAATTAAGTGAATGGAATATTTGTTTGATGACGGTTGCCAAGGGATATAAGTTGGTTGTTACGGCTGTTTCTTTTTCCCTTTTGTCTTTTTTTAGCGTTGAGGCACTACAGCTGAAATATCTGTATTTTTCCGCCTCAGAGAAACAGTTGTTCCGGCTTCGCACACCGAACTACGGCAAACACGTTGACTGTTAGTGGGTGTAGTGACAATAACAACGGCACAAACAGGAAGGAGAAAGGCAGATGGGGAAGGTGAATGAGATAAGAACAGAAAGTAAATACTAAGATAGGTTTTCTTTTAGCTAAGGGCAAATATTTGTATAATCTTTCGTTAGAAAAAGGCTGTGAATTATCATGTGTTCCCCCTTATTCAGACCAAACAGTAGGTGCTATGGTTGGACACTAGTTATTAGAGCATTTTCTCTTGTCTGCACATTAGTCTTTATGCACTCACTGCAAAAGCTTCCATCATAACAACATACTAATATGTTTGGTTGGTTTAATGGATTATAGTTTATTAAACAAGAAGAAAATGAAGTCCGTGGGCTGATAAAGGGAACTGTACAAAACAAACCACCCAGAAATCATGGTCAATATCTTAGAACAGTGGAATAATAGACTATTGCAGATCACTGCACAAACACCAAGACAAGAAATGTATAAATGTATTAATAAATTCCACTGTTATTAAATAAATAACAAGCTCAAGAACATTTATTTGTTATGCAGTGCTTTTTTAGTGAGTGAGGCTCAAACACCAGGATTAGTAAGGAGGTATAAATGAGGTAGATTTCAACAAAAAGAAAGTGACAGCCCAACAGATAAAAAGGGAAGTCTTAAAAACACTCTTTCACACACTTCTCTTACCCAGAGAGCTTGTTAGATTTGCCGAGGTAAAAGCATCAAAAAAGTACATTAAGCATTTTATACAGATTTGAAAGATGACTTGATGTACTGCAGAACAAGGTTCTCAGCTGAACTTCAAGATGAGGTTTTAAAAATGGCCATAATGGACAGCATTATTATATTCACAAAGATATAATGTTGACTAGCAGGAAAATGTGTTAGTGTTTTTGGATTATGTTTGCAGAAGGCAATGTCCATTAACAACCAAATTCCACCCTGCAAGATACTGAATCCTACGGTTTTTCACTCACTCACAGTGGGCCTGGATTGGAGTGTCAGCTAAAGTCCTAACAAGTGAGATTGTCGAGATGTAAAATGTCTCTGCACAGAGGCTGTAAATCAAGGAAAAGATGGTGCCTCATAACTCTCTCCTTCTGTCAGTTAGACTGTCGTAAAGCGGAAAAAGGGCAGACGTACCGAAAGAGTCCTGTTTATGAGAGAGAGAGACGGAGAAAGCTTGACTGACTGACATAGAGAGACAGTATGGAGCACAGATACAGAGAGACGGATGGGAAGAGAGATCAGACAGACAGAAAGACACATCATGTTTGAAACAGAGGCAAAGCCAATGAAAAAAGCATTAAGATGGCAAAATACTCGGATGAATTGATAGGAACAGACGGATGGACTTGCAGTAGAAATGTAGTCATACAAACTGAGACACGGGTGGATGGGAGACAAAACGCTGCAAAGAAACCAAATCTAAATTGCAGCTGAGAGAAAATCTCCTTAAATTGAAGTAAAAGGTGGAGCCAGCGAGATAAGGAGCAGATTTGGAGTTTGCACTGAGGCTAACCCAGGGCTGCTGACAGCTGCAGGGCTTAGGATAACGAGGGGACGGATGTCGACAGGACATCGACGGATAGAGGGCAGTGAGAGACAGACTGAGGGAGAGGTAGCAAGGAGATTTACAGGGCAGTGCTCGTAGGTCACTAGATTGAAGAGGAGCACCTTCCTCATCAAGCTTTCTAGACACGCTCACAGGAAGTGGTTTGAAGTGGAGGAAGTTTGGTAGAGAGGTTTACAGAGCTGGGCTTCAGTCTTATTCACAGTATTGATATTAACTCAGCATTGTGCACAGGCATGTGACGTTTAGTTGCACAACGAGTGTTTGGTGATATTAAAAAAGGAACAAAAGTTTGGGTAATTTACAGACAAATATTTGATATCCCTACCCATCCAAAGGTTCTACTTTAATACACAGTGCATGCATTATTGTAATTGTTTTAATGCACAATCCATGTTTTACCCAGATGTTTGTATAATTGACTGTATTCATATTTTAAATCATCATGTGAACAATTTATGTCATGACCGAAAGAACGAGATCGCAGATACAAGCGGCCAAGATGGGTTTTCCCCGCAGAGTGGCTGGTGTCTCCCTTAGGGATAAGGTGAGAAGTTCGGTCATCCGGGAGGGACTCTGAGTTGAAACGCTCCTCCTTTGCTTCAAAAGGAGCCAGTTGAGGTGGTTCAGGGCACCTAGTAAGGATGCCACCTGGGTGCCTCCCTAGGGAGGTGTTCCAGGCACGTCCAGCTGGGAAGAGACCAAGAGGTAGACCTAGGACCAGGTGGAGGGATTATATCTCTTCGCTGGCCTGGGAGCGCCTTGGGATCCCCCAGTCAGAGCTGGTTGATGTGGCCAGGGAAAGGAACGTTTGGGGCTCTCTGCTGGAACTGTTACCTCCGTGACCCGACCACGGATAAGCGGGAGAAGATGGATGGATGTGAACAATTCCCTGACTTTTTCAGAATACAAACCAAAAATAAAAAACACTTATTCATATATTTTTTCTTTGTACAAACATGATAAGCAATGAGACGGCTCTTAATGATGTCTGTGGCTAAAGCGTTTATGTGGCCCATCATTTTGGATTATTTCACATGTGATTGTACAGTTTATGTAGTTTAATAGCATAATAGAAATTTTTATTCTTAGAAGTTGCCGTTCTCTATTTTTAATGCAAATGCTATGGATTGTATTAAAATCCCTTCAGCAGCGTGTGTAGGATGCAGACTTAGAGACAGAGTGCATAAAGTGTGTAAGAGTCCATGAGAGAGCCCTCAAAGCACCAGCGATTTGACAGTGCGACAGCCCTGAGCCTTCGCAGACTTATTTTGCGAGCCTGTGCCGGATTCTGTTAAGTCCAGGAGGGTAAAGACTAAACTGGAAATAAATCTTGCCAGCTCTGTTACATTGGAGGATCGATCCTCCGGGAAACATAGAACAAGAACAAAGGTTCCACCTCATCGACCTCACTTCCTCTGCTTCACTCAGGTGAAACACAATACATGAGATGTGTTGGGAACCAATTCAGACCAAGCCTCATTTATAGACACATACCCAATCAGCAATGTGCATTACATTAAGTAATAGGGGTGTGCTGTTATAGCAATTAAAGCCTTTTTCACACAAGATTTGAGTGTCACTTTTCTGCTGACATGGGAGTGGAAGTGGAAATGAAATCTCTCTCTGAGGCATTGGAAGTTCTGACATAAGAATTAATGAGGTGTTTAAAGCCTACTTACTATAGGAACAAGCTGTCTGATTATTGAGCTGCATAGAAAAGTGGTTTATAGTTTTAAACAGTCATGTGTTTTTGGTATGAATGTAGAAACATGTGAGTACTTATGGAAAAAAGGCTATTGAGATTTCCCTACTCATATCTCTTGGTTGTTCACAGCGTGGACAAGGCTTTTCCAAAGTGATGTGCAATCTTGCACCATAGCTTTGACTAAATGTGGATGTGTGGATGTCTGTGTGTGTATTTTTGTAGGGTGTGTGAGTTTTTTCACACTCAGGATGAGCTTTGGCTTGTGTAAGGAGCTTTCCGAAGGAGACGAAAGCACGGCTGACAGTGGCAGGGGATTAACTCTCACCAAAACAACCTCCATGAAAACCGTGTGTGTGCATCTTCGTCTACTTGTGTGTATGAGGCCTACTTCTATGACTGTGTGAGTGTGTGTGTGTGTGTGTGTGTGTGTGTGTGATGGCTCTAGGAATGTGTCATCATAAAACAACAACATATTTCTCTATTCTTTAAACAGCTGGGTGCATCCGTCTGCCAGCTCTTCTTATCTGTGACGTGCATGTGCCTCATCCCCAGTCAGCTGCAGGTCATGCTGCAGACTGGCTGCTGTAATTGGACCTGTACTGGATAATAACAGCGGAGATATAACTCGATAAACTCGGCATTACATTTGCGCTGTTTACAGTGTGTTGCCATTAAGACAATGCACTTAGCTGGCCAGTATGAACTAGCTTGATGAATATAAAATACCTGTGTTAGTTCCTGACACAAGTACTGCCAGTAAAAGCTAATTGCTTGTTTTAAAAAAGTGAAAATTAAAGAATGAACATAAGGCTGTCAGCAGAGAGGAGGTGAATTGGTTATTCCAGCCCTACAGCTGTGAGAAAATCTGGCCAACGTTTTGATGATGGCAGGCTGTTCCCAGTGGTGACTGTGCCTGTGTTCATACGGGAGATCTTTTTTTAGTCAACTTTTGAAAGTGATATGCTGTATATCTAAGGGGATGCAGCAATTAGTTTGTGACAAAGTTTGTGTTTCAAGTTTTGATTACTTTATTTTACTTGCAGTTTTGATTAAAAGCCCTTTGGAAATATAATGTATGCAAATAGGATATTAATTATTTTTTGGATAAACATAATGACATAAACAAGATGACAATCCCCTCAAATGTGGTTATGAGACTCGTGACAAGAACATGCAAGTGGTTCAAATGTTTAAGAACTAGTAGCAGCAGTGACTGTATTGTATACACACTGTAGAGTATTTCCTTAAATGCACCTCTTTTATTTTATAGACCCCTGAATCAATTAAATGTTTATGTACCGCAATTACTGTTTGAATACCTGCCAACAAAAATGCCAATAATATTGGCTTATTGGCATGCTGGTGCGTGAGTCAGGCTCTGTTATAACGATCCTTCTGCGTCTGGTTCAACATTGTTTTGATCAATACCATCCACTAGTCTGAGCCAGAACAAGTGAAGCTAGAGAGCTCATACTCGCAGTAAAGAATATCCTCAAGGCATTGTGGATGTTATGCAGTGATTACCAACATGAATAGTTTTTTTGTACAAGTACACATGCATTTAAACATATTTCTAAAAACAGAACAGGCAAGAGCGTTAATTAGATCCTTGGAGTCGACCAGAGAAAACAAAGGATCTAAGTCAAGCGCAGTTAACTTTGTGGGAACTGTCAGCTGGGTAGTATATCTGACCAAAGACACTGCGTGGCTTTAACTAGCCGTATAATAATAATAATATCTCACTAAGCTCCATGGCCTTTGCTCTCTGGGCGCTTCTTCATTATACAATCCCGACCTCTGGCCTGCCTTCATGTGGGATTATGTGCAGAGCGCGTGTGTGTGTGTGTGTGTGTGTGTGTGTGTGTGTGTGTGTGTGTGTGTGTGTGTGTGTGTGTGTGTGTGTGTGTGTGTGTGTGTGTGTGTGTGTGTGTGTGTGTGTGTGTGTGTGTGTGTGTGTGTGTGTGTGTGTGTGTGTGTGTGTGTGTGTGTGTGTGTGTGTGTGTGTGTGTGTGTGTGTGTGTGTGTGTGTGTGTGTGTGTGTGTTGTTTATGTAGGCCCTAAGGGTATAATGGTGAGGTCAGGATCAATCCTTTTAGCCTACTCACCCTGGTAATTATTCAGCATCAGTGTCACAGAGGACACACACACTACAGCACAAAGTAATGCATGTTGAAGAGAGAGAGGCAATGAGAGAGAGAGAGAGAGAGAGAGAGAGAGAGAGAGGGAGGCAGCGAGTGTGAGAGATTACAGTGGTTAGTGTAAAATAACTGAATGTGAATAGTTGAGCCATCGACCAGCTAAAGAGGCAGCATGCTGCATGTGTGTGTGAGTGACTCGTGTGTGTGTCCTCTCCCTGCTCAAGGCAAGGTGAAAGGTTAATTCAGGTCTGCGTAGGTCAGCTGTCCTCGCATGGCTCCTCTGTCACGCCTGAACAAACACACATGCATGCTCATGCCTTTAGAGTCAGCTTTTTCTACCCAGAAGGCACTTGATCATGGGATCCATAGCTCCTTTCGCCCAAAAATCACAGGTTTTTTGTTTATATAAACACACATGTAAATACACAAACCCTGCCCTGACTATACTGTCTGCAATGAAAATAAGGCGAGGGTGATGAGGGGGGGATCGTGCCTAAATGACTCACAGCTCCCTAAGCAACTGCCCCTGCTTGACACACACACACACACACACACACACACACACACACACACACACACACACACACACACACACACACACACACACACACACACACACACACACACACACACACACACACACACACACACACACACACACACACACACACACACACACACACACACACACACACACACACACACACACACACACACACACACACACACACACACACACACACACACACACACCCCCCCCCCCCCAAGGTGACCTTTACATCCTAACACACACTACGCTCTGACACAGAGGCAGATGCGCTCTACCTGCACTCTCACACATCCTCCTATTGTATATCTCACCTTCCACATGTGTGGCCCTGGGACAGATTATTGGATTTAATAGTTACCACCTACAAACCATAACCGTCTTTTAACCCGTCCCCTCTCACCTTCTGCTTCCCTGCATTGCACTGTGCTTTGTCCTCTTTCCTACCCCCCCCTCCTACTATTCCTCACCTCCTACCATGTTTGTCATGCCCTGCTGACTGCATCCAAACTATACATGCTGTATGTGAAAGACAGCAATATGCATGCAAAGTAAAAAACAAAAAAAATATGTTGAGTACGCAGTCGACTCTCATAAAGTCAAACCATCCCATTATTCTTTGTGCCATGTTGTTCCCATAGAAACAGCACGATCCAGGGACATTTCCAAAACAATGTGATAGATAATAGCAGTAGAAGGAGTGGCGGGTGAAATCTACTAGTTTGAATGTACGTTTCTGAAATAACTTTGGGACAAGAATATAGAGCTGAACCTGAAGGCATCTGGTGTTATGAAGCATACCTGCTGCTCCTACAAATATCTGAATTAATGAGTCGATTGGTTCATGATGGGTCTTTTTCTCTTTCTTTGGGTCAAAACAACTAATGTGAAAATAACTGACGGATAGATAATGAACTTAATCATTAGCTGCAACTCTACCAATCATAAATCATCCTGACACTAAAGCAATCATCTCTCGTAGGAGGTCACAAGCAGCGTTATTATAAGAGGTCACAAGCCAAGAAGGATGCGAACCTCTGTAAATAAAGCAAATCAATACTGAATATAACAGTTAAGTGCAGCCTTCATCATATATCCGAACACAAAAGCCATCGACTCGTGTGAAGGGTTTTTCAGAAAGATCTTTATAGATAAGACCAAATGGATAGAAAATCTAGACCTAGCAAACAAACAAACTGTGTATTATTTAATGCACCTTTAAGCCATATAGACTTTAAACTATACTATACTGATTATTTGCAATGCAAGTCTTTTCCATCCCAGAATGGACTGACCCCGTTCTCCCTCCATCTTTGACCCAATGTTTCTGCTCTTCCTGTGTCCTTCATTCCCTCCTCAATAACTGTGCCCTCCCCAGAGAACCAAACAGCCTACAAAAGTCACACCCTCCCACCCCTCAAACAGTCCAAAGGGCAGTATGAGTCCTGACAGCGCGGATAGGGTGTGGAGGCCACTGTTTTAACAGCCATTACGGGGATATGTGCTGACAGGGTGTCTGTGTGTGTGCCTCGCTCCCTCTCTCCCTCTCTCCCTCTCTCCCTCTCTCCTCCTCTGCGTGCGTTGGAAGTGTTTGTGTGGGGCAACACTCCAATTAGGAGTGTTGTTGGTGGAGGAGTGGCTTTTCTAAAAAGGACTGATGAAATGGTTGAATTTGTTTTGCCGTTTTTTTCGGTTGGTTGTTTCAAATGGCAACGAAACAACCAACTTGTTTCAACTTAATGCGTCTGATTTTGTTTGTATTTCCAAACAAAACATAACTACAGGCATTGCTCAGCTCATTCTGAGATGAAAACATTTCTCAACTGCATTTTCAAAAAAAACTTCTCAATCTCACAAGAGGAACAGTTTGAGACAAATGCCCACAAAGAGCTGCAGAGATGAAAGAGTCATTGTTATACATCCATAATATTGTTGGGATATCTGTTGTAAAATTTCAGGCAATTGAATAAATGAAATGTAATCTCCATCTTTTTCTGCTATTTTTCGCAAAGATCAGATATCATGATATATCGTCCTATGGGGGCTCCAAATAAATGTCATTAAATATGTGTTCTCAACTAGATGGGTGTTGCTTGGTGTGAGCTTCAATCCAAGTTTTCTCTTTGTTTTCATTAAATGTGGCGCGGTTGCCTCTGGAGTTGCTTTTTTTCATGGAGATAAAACTACAGAATGCAGCCACAGCGCCTGTCATCACAAAAAACAATCAGCAGCTGGAGATAAAGGCCAAATCCGCAGTAATTATTGCACCTTAAACACAAGGGTTTATGCTCATATCTTTCTCCTTTGTTTTAATTTGTGGAACTGCCAGATGGAAAGCATTATAGACGGCTGTAATTATGAGAAGATTGTGAAACCGGATTATTGGTTATTCTTCACATCGAGTGGAGCCATCATCCTCGGTGAAAGGAAATGATTTTCAGTGTGGAAGACAAAAATAAAGCAATTCAGTGCTTCAGCTCTGCATCTTTTCACATTGGCAATGTGGATGTTTTTTATTCTGCCATACTAAGAATGGCAAGATAAAAAGATTTTTAAAAAGGTAAATGTAAAGAGCTTGGCAGAAACAAAACATTTCCCCCCCCAGAGGGCTTGATGTTCCCTGCAGTTAAAGAGCACTGTCTTGTCGGATCTGATTGTGTCACAGGCAAAACAAGACTAACAAATTCTTTCCTGTGTTTTGTTTTCAGCCTGAAGCAACACCAGCAGTAAGCCACGGAGACAGGCCACTCTGGAAAGAAGAAGAGATGAAGACCGAGATTATTGGAGTAAACAACTTCAGAAGAAAGGACTTGTGTCAGAAACCGAAGAGTCTGAGAAAGTAGTGCAGAGTAGCAAACTTCAGTGTGTGTGTGTGTGTGTGTGTGTGTGTATACACGTTTGTGTGCGTGTGTACGGGTGTCACAGGCATTCATACATGCACCCGCAGTATGGATCATTGTGAGAGCGTTTCTATATTTGATCTAAATATATATATCTCTGAGGTTTATTCAGCACCTAAGTGTTTAATACCTCAACACAAAACAGCCGCCAGAAGACGTGCGGCTGCATATTGCCATATAACTCCTGTGTGAACCACAATCCTAAAAAGTTACTGATGTCAGTGCGTTGCCCAGAGTGGTAATAATCCTTTCAATGATAGTCATACAGCAGCAGTGATAATAACTCTGTAACTAGCCGCCCCGCCAAGTGCTCCGACAGTGAACCAAGTTACATTTCATATACAGCGACAGTGGACATGCATGGCTCACTCTCAGACCACTTGAGACCTACTCAGGCCCAGACCGTTAAATCCAAGGAGAACGAAATTCAGTCATAACAGATTGCATGAATTTCAATAATTTTAGAAAGGACTTACTTTTCTTTTTTAACCTTCTGTTTTCTATAAATATGGTGGATTGGCATCATTTCATTTCTTTCAAATGGTGGATGTGGCATCTTTTGTCAAGTGTTTTATGTAATCCAGACCTTGAGATGTGGCATGGTTACGGTAAAGAGTTAAGAAAAGCAGCACAAAGACTTTTAAACTCCTGCTCTGAGGTGAGGGTCTGTGCATCTTTGGGAATCATCTACTTTTGAAAACATTCCCACAGCACTGAATACTGATGTCAGATGCAGTCTGGAGGTGAAACTAATTCTCTTCTCTGTTGAGATGGGCAACGTGTAGATAATGTTTTTTTATTTTTTCTGTTGCTATGGACAGAGAGAAAAGAAACTGCACTCCCAATCAATGTAGCATTCAATGTACAATACAACTGGGATGTAATTCAATGCATGCAAAATGTAAAGCGTTGCATTCACTTGCCTTTTTTAAGCCTTTTGCTTGCGCGTTTTGGCAATAGCGCTGCTTTCTAGTGATAGCTTCGTAATGCATTACTGCACATGCTTGCTCCTGAACAAAAGGGGTCACCTTTTAGTACTGAACTGGCTTCATTTCAACATCTAATTTATTCATCAGAAACCTTTTGATACCTAGAAATTAGAGCAGTCACCACTGTATAACACTCCTTTTCTGTAGTCTCTTTGGAGCGTCTGTAAAGTGAGTTTCTGCTATGGTTTGTAGCATCATGAAATGAGAAAACAGAAGGAGCTCCACTTTAATGCGCTGACACTCAGATGCTTCCTCTATAAGCTGGGAAAAGGACTGGAAACACTCGATGCAAAGCCATCGTCTGGAAGGTGTTTTTGGCACAAGCTCTGTTTTTTTTCTGTGACCACATTAAGTGTGTTTTTATTTTGTACTATTTACATTTGGAAATGAGGGGAGTGAACTACCAGAGATCTAATGGTTTTATGCAATCACACTAAAATATAAACAACCATGCAATGAGGGTTTGATGTGAAATAGTTTAATTTAATGAAGAAAAAAAACAGTTTATGTAAATAGGCAGTAGCTGCAGGTGAACTTTGTGTTTTAAGAAGTACAAACGTTTTGTATTTATAGTGTTTATCTGCACCGAGTTAAACGGAGATAAGGAAAATGTGTTTCTTATGGATATTAATGAAAATACAAATGTGCTGGCACTGAAATGACAATAAAGCGATTATTGGTTGTCATGTTTTTGAATGGACAACTATAACCATCCTGAGCCGAGGAGTCGGTGACGATGGACCAAAATGTAGCGAATGGAAGACAGTTATCACAAAAGGGATTTTGATAACAGCAGTTTTTACGAGGAAAACCACAATCACCACAGAGAGCGTCTCCTCAGAGATACATCAGATATTTGATTGTTTTGCCAGAGGATTCATAAAACAGCCCAAAACGACCATTCAGGACTATAAAATGTTGGATTTAGACACGAATCTAAAAAGACCAACCCCTCTGTTGTCGGTAATGCCGTAAGAAAAGCAGGGGAACAAGAATTAATTTGGCTTTTTTTTTGTTATCACGACTGTTTGGATGACAGCAGACTCCTTTCTCTCCAGCACTGGTGTATCCATAAAAGAGCAGCGTCTGTTTGTGCCGATATCACAGTCTGCACGGGATGACTGTGCCATGAGTCACATATTTGAGCAGATGTAACATAATATACGACAGAACTGTATCTATGGGTAGGCATTTTGTGATACGATACTTGCGGGTGGGTGTCTGAGTGTGAAGCTGTCAGCTGGCGGTGGGAGGCTCGCTGTGAGCAATGTACCGTGAGCACATGTGTTAACACACCTGATGAAGATCACAATGACGATCACAGCTATATATATTTTTTCTTGCAAAATCCAGACCTGTGTTTTTTCTGTGCGTGTGCTTCTTCATGGAGAGATATTGGCTCTTGCTGGCAGTGATAATTTGTTACCACACATGCAGCCTTAGACACCACAGTTCTATTTAGATAATTAGTCTTATTTATAAAACGTATTTTATTTTTAGTGTCTAAAGTAACTCCAGTTCCAAAACAACTCTTTAATTATTACTTGAACTATCTTGCAGCACTTCAGCACGAGGTAAACCACCAGTAAGTAAAAAGTTGAGGAATATGAGTAATATAACTACCGGTAGTGATAAATAAATATTTGTAGTTTGACATTTGTCAAAAGAATAATAAGAGAACTATTAAGTCTACAACTAGAGGTAAATACCTATATGAATACATGTATTTGAATTTTAAAATGTGATAATGATTGAAAATGTTTGGATTAATTTATATATTATTTCTAGGAATACCGTTTTGAAAAAGATATTTTGTAGGAATATATGATTTCTTACAACGCCCACTTCCACTGACATCAAATTATTACAGTATACTTTTATGACATATTAAACTAGCACAGGCAATACTTTGCACAGGACATGTAGTGTGTGTAAACCAGCATAGATCAGAAATAGGCTGATATATATTGACAATACTGATGCATCATTGATGATCTAACTCCTAGCACTCTAAGCCGTTCTGATGCGTCTTCAAAGGACCTGCTGCAGGCACTCCCAACCACCTTCATAAACCTACAATATAGATTGAAATCTCTATAGACATAGCAGGAGATATCTTGTTCCTGTCATAACACTGGAGTGTCTTATACACACATGCATAATATGGATTTTCACCGTGGTGACAACTCATTAATTCATACAGAAAAGTAGGAAGCACATGAAAAGCGACAAGCATTAAAGGTATGATCTGAACTGGGTGTGTTATGGTGTGTGTGACTAACGGTGAATCAAAAGCAGAGGAAAATGGGGAAAAAACATGTTTTTAGTAGAAAAATAAGCCGTTTGTTCTGATCGAGCAATTAGCTGCAAAGCTTACTGTATCTCCCTCAACAAAGTTTCCATAGTAACATTTATGTTGCTGCTCAATGAGAGGCTGACAGTTTGAGACTGTACTGCTGTAACACTGAGCTGCAAGAAACATCCACAAAAGGAGCAAAATGTTAATAATCCTTCTAGTAATTTTTTTCGTCAATGGAAATTCAATTTGTTGTTCACAAAGAGCATCACATGAGAAGCATGAAAAAACAACACAGAGAGACGGCTGCAGGATGGAGAGGAAATCAGTGCACACGGGAGACGCTTTTAATGGCTCAATGAAGTCAACAGGAGATGAACTTAATAAAACATTAAATTTGGTATTATGTCATTTCCACTGCGCCATCCAACCTCTGTGTATCATAAGTCAGTGGGTGTGAGAATACTAGGCCAGCACTCCACTTAGCCCACTGTAGGGCATGTTATCTTCGCTCATCCATATTCATGACCCTATCACTGTAACCCCAAGTTCTGCTGGGATGTGTTTCTACTAAGGTAATCTCTCTGCTGTAGGTGCGGTTCAAAGCTTGGATTCTTGAACTCCTGCATTAGAAAAAACATGAGCGTGGTTGTGCCTCAGTTTAGAGTTTATACTGAATTATCTCTGTTAATTGATTGTGTAACAGTTCCCCACAAACACACCCATAGGAGTATCAGTGAGTCACAGGATTGGTACCCAGAGAACCAGTAGATTGGTTGCTACAATTCCCTTGATGTGACCCCGTACAAATGCGTCATTATAAGAAGCATTATTTGAAAATGTCAAGGTGGAAGTAGGTCTTCAGCTGACATTTTATCTGTCGCACAAGGCCGATTTGTTCCAGAAAATACAGTGAAAGGTTTTATTTCTGTACAGCACTGTCTCTTCATAAAAAGGTGAATAAATCATGCCTCCTTATAATTAACAAACAAGAATGCTGGTTGTTCAATGAGGGAACTCCTCTTTGATGCAATTACTTTCATTTAATAGAGAAATAACAATGCTTGTCTGAAGGAAAAGGTTATCCTGCTGATGGAGATGTAGAGAGACTGACTCCTTCAATAATAACAAAGAACAAGGAGAGAAAACAAGCACGGCAGAATGTTTCGTTTTGTCTCCGAATACAAACATTTGACATTTTTGCTGCACATTTCCAAACACCCTTCAACATATCAGAGACAACAGACCTGTCACATGTTGTGTCTGCTTTCCCCTAACTGGCTGTTTTCGTCAGCACCGGGGATGTGACCCCGGACAGCCCAGCAGCAACAGATTTCCACCGCTTTGCTCCATGCAGCAGGCTGTTCATTGTCAGAGCCTGTCAGAGCTTCCCTGTCAAAAATCATTGTCGCTATCACAATATTCAGCCC
Organism: Notothenia rossii; assembly: GCF_949606895.1. NCBI lineage: Eukaryota > Metazoa > Chordata > Actinopteri > Perciformes > Nototheniidae > Notothenia > Notothenia rossii. Next base: position 73,727,414 of record NC_136909.1, read on the forward strand.
CACAGCCCCGGCTGGCATTTCAGACAGTGGATCACAGGCTGGCGGGTGACACGAGAGGCCAAACGCATGCAGCACGCAGCACTCAATGCATCTGCATCAAAACAAAAGAACGTGTGGTGTTGCACTCGTTTTTTAAGACAAAGCTTGGAGGTGAGAGCAGAAATCTAACATCTCTGTAGAGATATCCAACCTGTCTGTGGTGATTTATTCATGCAGGGCTAAAGGCTGACCTTAGACCTGGCTAACATTAAACTGACCTTTAAAAAGGTCTTGCTGCAGCTGAACCATGTGAGATGTGATGAGAGAATAAAATGTACAGTTCCTCGATCAGCGTTTACAGATTGTACCATAAACTGATTAGTTCCTACTTCTAATGGGTTGAGAAACAAACGGCACCCTCTGAAAGCTTAGAAACATTTTTGGAACTTGTTTTTTTGATATAATTACATTATATTTTGATGATAAAGTTACAAATATCAAGTTGGTTATTTCCATCATAGTACATTTAAAGAATTAAAATGAACAAAATATTATAAAAAGGAATCAACACTAGTCACTAGGTTGTCAAAATTGCACAGCAATTCATCCAAAAGTTATTCAGATACTTCAGTCTCTCCAGTGTTTGGTTCAAGCAGACAACAACATTCTGGGAACACTCCCTAAATCTAAATGTATTCCTTTGTGAGGAACCGAAACCAAATGGAATGACAACTTATACATCAATTTCAGAGTCCAATTTTGCTCAAAGTAAAGCAAAACCTTACAGCTCAGTTAAGTAGCAATATTATAGTCAAACACTGTGTTTACATGGATGCCCCCATTGCTAATACTGTGTCTGCTTTGAAGACAAGGCCAATAGTTGAATGATGATACAATTATAATATGGGTAACCCTGACTGATTACTGGAGTATTTTTAACCTTGTTTTAAGCTAAATAGAACAAGGCTGTAGCTCCATTCAAGCAGAGACACTGTTTTGGCTTCTGTTGTAATCCAAATCTGTCTCTTGCTGTTTTTCAAATGAGGAAGCTTTGCCAAGTGCCAAACACTTCCCCAGTAAAAAGCCTTTTGCTGTTCCTGCTCCTCGGCTGGCCAGAGATGCTTTAATTAAAACTCTGATCCGACACATTCATTCACTGTCTCAGCCCCTGTTGCACCAGCATGCATTGTGCGTGCGTGCGTGCGTGTGTGTTCTTCATTCACAGCAGATGTCTGTGATCGCCTGAGCAAATACAGGTGTTTTTTTGCATATACTGTAATTGAATATATGTAATGTGTGTCTGTGTACATTATTTGTGTCTGATGAGATTTATGCGAGAGTTTTCGCAAATGATGTTTGCAATATGAATGCAGTCTGAAAAATTCATTACAATATGCCTAACCCATCTCAAATCTATTTCACAATCTGGAAACTTTTAGTACAAACCAATCCTGTAAGTTAATTCAAAACTCATTTCATTTTAAATAATGCATGTACCAAACAAGTGTATAGAGCTCCTTGTTGTACTTGACACATTCTTACCGTAGCCTTATCTTTTCTTAATATGAATTATGTTGGGCTTCACACATTTGAGCTTATATTAAAAACTAAAAAAGGGATTCAGTGTTGGCGTGTGATGGGGATGTCCCACAACACCTACACTCTACCAAACTAGGCCATGCATTAACTGGGTCAGTGAGGCAGCATTTGGCCTAATACCGTATGTATCTGGGCCGGCTGACGGCTACCTCGAATACTTTCCCCCCCTGTGACTGCTGCAGTCTCAACATCCTGCTGCCAGCCTGCAGAGCGCACCCCAAACTGAGATATAGATATGTAACCAGCATGCAGACTCACACACAGCCCATAAAATACATTCACAGATAGCCTCTCTGCAGCTGGAATTATGTTGTCAATGGTAACAGGCAGCTAGTCAGGTGCCTTGTCTCCCTGTCAACCAGATCCAATCAATAACCACAATGCAACAGCCTGAAGGTGTCTATGAATAGGGAAATTCTACCTTGTCTTGGAAAATATAAAGTCAACATTATTTCAGAGTTTCTGTTTTAGTTTGTATTTTTTTTAAATTGAGGAAAACCTCTAAAGCAAATGTTTGAGTGTAATTTCTTCCGATCTTTTTGGAGCTATCTCACGAATAAATTAAATGTGTCTGAAATGTATCTAAATGTGCTAAAACATTAAGTCTTAATTGCATCATGTCAGTCAACATCACGCTCAAAAGTCAGTAAAAATGCAAACTGACATTAATAAGTACAAATACTTTCTGTTTCCAAATGCTGTATCATGAAATTGGGACAGAGCCAACTCCAAAACATTACTTTAAAAATATGTATAGCTGATATCTAATATGCGTAATCCATGTTTTATATACTTTGGGCACATATTTTCAGTTTGCACATCTGCCTAATATACATTAGGGCACACCTGTCTAGGTGTGGCGACTTTGCTCTCAATGTCGTAAGATGTCAGACAAAAAGTGGTTCTTGAGCGAAACACCAAGAAATTCAGTTTCAATTAAAACTTTGAGCTAAGCAGAGGATGAACGTACAATCAGAAACAGAAAAGGGCAGGAGGTTTTGTAATTGGTCAGCATTATGTGTGTAAGACAGAAAGCCAGAGAATGATGGTCAGGAGAGACAAGGCTTAGTCTTTTGAATAATATACAAAACTATTTTTCAAAAGGCTTCAAAACTTCTCACTACAGTTCTCAAGAAACACTTTAAAAACTGCTGACTTTCTGCACAGTGAACGGCTCTGACACCCTTATTTAGGGAACACTTATTGTGCTGATCTTTTCACAATCTTATTCCATGATTTTTTGTTTATTTCAATTCTAATAAAGCTGGACAGTGATCCTAAAGCAACAAGGAGGGAGTCTTTATAACTGAACTGTGGAATTCAAATTCAAAAGACCCTGAAAAGGCTAGAAGTAACGATGGGTACAGTTCAGGAAGTCACCTAGCAATCAGGTTACTTTAAAACTGGAGGACAGTCGCAACATAAATGTCTCACTGTCCCGGCTATACTCCCATTGAATACGGCCGCTGTGAGGCTAAACTTCGCTCATTGATGTGATGCATTTACATAATAAAGTCTGTACTGATCTTGACGTTTTAGGGATATTTAATATTGTAACTCAAAACAATAAACAAACAGAATAATACGGTCAACAAAAGATATCAGAGCTACAGTAAGCTCACCCCCATTGTCATGATACCAAACCTCCACATACACCATTAGCCACTCCCATGTGACAATCCCCAGAAACAACCAATTACAAGAGTGTGTGGTGTTAACAAATAATGAAGATAATATAACTATAAACACAGGCTGCACAGCATGTTGGCTCCTACAGTCCCTACTGCACTGTAACGGAGGAGCAACAATGAAACCGCTCTCTGGAGCATACTAGTGCTCATAATAAATGGAGTTAAATTAATCGAAGCCCTTTCACATATGGTTAATGTGTTTAAGGCATTGAACGTGGCATGAAATGAATAAATAAACACTGAAAAGGAACCCTTTTATCCAACAATATAAAACCCCTCTCCTCTTTAAAGCAGAATATGAAATAGGTCTCAGCCTCAATCAGCCACTGTTGTAAAAGAGAACGGCATGAGACGACATAATGTAGAGCCATTAGAACACTACAATGCACTTAGCCTTCATTAGAAGAGGAAAAAGAGGGAAGTGACTACTGGCAAGCAGACTCATCTTTTGTTCTGGTAAATGTAAAAGGCCGGGGAGTTAACTGGGCTGAGCCCCCCCATCAGAAGAGGTATATAATCCTTTAGGTCACAATCCAGAGGGCAGTTGTCATCACAATCGCTGTGGGATGAAAGACACTGCAAAGGTTTTGAATAGACTGCAAATATATCTCCAATCCCACGGGTGGATGATGTCACTCCTGAAATCTGTGGCTGTTTTGACGTCTGTGCGAAGGCATTTTACAGTTAGCACGTGTGATGTGAGTCACAAATGTCACCTCTTACGTATCAACACAACCAAAACAGGGTTGTTGATCCTTTTCATGGACATGTACCAAAATTAAAACAAAAAAAGAAAATGTACACACACACACACACACACAATGACAGGTGCCATCTTTCTGAGTCAAACGATCCTCAGAGACTAAATGTGAACACATCAGCTTAAAAGGCATTAAGGCTACTCCTGTTCAAAACAAGGTCACTCTGTCCTTGAACAACAGCTGAATTAACATCAAAGTTTAACTTCATTTCATGTGTGAGTTATGTTCCAACTCTTTTTTTAAGACAATGGGTAATTAAAATAATTTCCTACCCTCATTTGTACCACAATAACAGTACAGAAACTCATTTTTCCATCATGTTTATGTGATTACATTTTGAAGAACTAATTGGAAGCATCTCTTGCCGATCAGGCCTTTCATTTAAAGATAACCAACAAGCAGCAGACAGATGCATTCATCTGAGAAGTACATAAGAGGCTTGTTACTCTGGCTCTGAAATATGTCTCCGTTAGAAAAATAAGCATTAAATAAACACAGCCGTTTACCAACTTTTCAGTAACAGCTCCCTTAACATTCGGAACACGGAAATGTGGGGAATTGCATCACAACGGCATATGTGGCAGGTGACGGAGCGGCCGAACAACACGGAGGGCCGGGGACAGCAGAGGAACTGTTACTGAGTAATTGGACCGCTTCCCCTCGGGGTACAAATAGCAGCAGAGAGCGAGTTTGAGAAGCAAAAGGAAAGAATGTTTTTGCACTTCAGTTTTGGCCACACACAGGTTTTCTATTAGCTGACAGATGACACGCTTCACACCCTGCACACTGCAGATATCACTCAGCACAGCCCTCACCTCCTCTCCCCTCCTCTGCCTCACCTCTCCATCTGGCTACTGCCTCATCCCAGTCTTACCCCCCTTCCCGCCCCCTGACATATATTCATACATTGTCTATTTCTCTATCAGCGTGTCTTCCTTCCCAGCACTGAAGCTCTAGCCAGGTATGTTAATGAAGTTAATCGGATTGTCGCCTGCGGGGAAGCAGCACAACTTTCACAAAGTTCCCAGTTAATTTTTTTCTTAATTCAATCAACAGTCGCCTGTCTTCCTGCATTTTGTGTGTGTACGTGCATGGAGGGAGGGACACAGGGTGCGCAAGTGTCTGTGAGTATGTGTTTCTTTTTTTTCTTTCCCTGAGCCGCATTACCAGCAGTTTGGCAGAAATCAGCCATAATCATATTTGCCGCTCTCCTTCTTTCGTCTGCCGCGGGCTTAAATGTGGGACAGAATTAGCAGCAAGTTTCCTTCCCAGTAATCTAACGCCTGTGATCAACTCTCCTGACAAAGACAGCAGCTTAAGTGTTCACAAAAACACTCTTGTGTCAAAACTCACTCTGGAAATAACATTGGAGATTGCCACTGAAGACATTTAAAATCTCAAAAATGTGATGACCTCGTCTCGGCTTGTCACCTCAGCTGCTTAATATTGACTTGAAGAAGGTGTCAGAGGTTAGCAGTCAGCTCCACCATGCTGAGCTACGAGGGAACCCTTCTGAGGATCGTGTTACATATTTCAATGGCTCAAAAGTCTCCAACACATCCACGCTGCATGCCATTGTCTCCCCATGGTCCTTCAACCCGTGGCCTTGGTGCCCATTGTGAATGTGTGAAGGAATGACCGAGTCATTTCACTATGTACCACAGACTTTATAAGCTTGGCAACTCTCTCCATATTTATTCTCCCCTGACAGTGACCTTGCTGCGCTGTTCCCACCCCCTAAGTCTTAATGCCAGCGCTGTCAATCACAGCCTGCTCTCCTCCCCACAGCATTACCTCAGGGGCTATTCTAATGAGGTGCATGTTGGCATTATGGGACAAAAGGCTGCCTGTGAGACCGTTCCATACAAGGGAAGTCATTAGAGTGTGTGCAGAGAAAACAGAGACACTAACAGCAACTTCAGTCCAGCTGTTTTGGCAGATAAGAATATCTGGCTTTATATCTAAGCACAATGCCAGGGCTGATATATTTTGACAATCCCTGAGTTTCCGTGCAAAACCAATGTTCATTTAATAATGACCTCTTTTAAAGAAATCCAACCATGTTTTCCTGCAAATACTCATTCAACAAAAAGGAGTCCAGGAGTGTCACTCAGTCAATCCAAACACACACATCTTTACAAGAACCAAGTTTAGCCTGACAAAAATACAGCTTGTTTAAACAGGCCCTGATACTCTCAATAGTTGAATAGTTTTCCATATTTAATGACATAGTTCAGAGATCCATTGATGTCCAGCCCTGCAAACTGCAGGTAAACATTTACCTCGTCTGTCTTTTTAACTATCAATTTGTCTCTCGTCTAAGACTCCATTTCTGCTGCCAAATGTGTTTGAGGCGAAATGGCATGAGTGTGTGTTTTTGGATCCTCAGCAACTAACGGTTACACAGTAATGGCAGCTGTTTGCAGTCCAGTCCTACGGAGGAAAAAGCTTCCCAAGAATTAGCGGTCACACTGCTGTTTTCGAACACATTCACACATGCAGTTTCCCCTCACAGCAAACTCTGACAGACAATTAAAGAAGATTTATTGCCGCAGTGTCATACCTGCTTCCCACTTCTCTTTTTTTTCATACATATACTAATCTTTATATATACAGTCTATGATACTAACATATGGCTCTAATGCATGCTCACACAAACATGCACTATAAATTGCATCTTAAAAAGGTGGTCGATCAAACATTTAATTTGCCTCCGGTGCTGACAAAGGCCTCTCAGCACTGAACAGAGACAAGCCCCTTTTATCGACTGGCGTCCAGAGGGCCCCGGCAGCTATTATAGCAGCAATGAGTGACTGGCCCAGTCAATAGACTTTCTATTAGTGAACTGCTCCCCAGCCCCACGCCAGCACACACACAGTGAGAGGGAGAGAGTAGGGACGAGAGACTTGGGAGCTCTATGAAGGTCGGGGAAGGAGCAGCTGGCCCCCCGAGGGAAATGCGTTGTGTAGGAGCGAGGACCAGGAGTAGATCAATAAAAGAATAAATAGGCAGTGACAACATGGCTGAGATACCAGAGGCATGAGAACCAGAAACGCCTCCATACATGGACAGTCCTTGCTCATCCCACAGGCATGACTCTTTGTATAGGGTTAACGATGAATGTTTTCCACACATAAAGTTATGTCTACACAGCAACGTGAATATATAGCTCTTATAGTGGGCAGTATGTGAATGTGATGGCAAAGCTTCAGTGACCTTGGTCTTGTCTGCCCAAGGCAAGTGTAGGCTGATCTAGATGAGCTGCGAGGTGCTCATGCTGCTCCGCTCTAACAGAGGGAGTAATAGCAAAAGGCAAACACGCTCATTCCTCTCTGAGCATCTGACATAACACCACCTATCATTAATAATGCTACACAGCTTAAACAGATGAAGATTCATTTGACAGAACAGCAGCGAGAGAGGAAGAGAGTCAAAGAGATAAACAGCAAGGAGTATTTTAGCAGTTTGACTCCAGCTCCATACAGGGGGCTTCAGTCCACGTTTAGATACATGACGTGAATTTAATAAATACTTTTATTCTTATGTTGTTTTCCCTTTAAGAAAATGTGTCTCTGGCTTTTGTGATTTGTGAACTGGAGGTGGAGTCACTAGTTGTATTTCAGACGATGCTCAACTTAGCTTGAGGAGACTAAATATGTACATAACAAGAAAGCAATGTCAATGTATTGGTTATGTATGATTTAACACACTATCCTTTTAGGAATGTCAAAAGGAAGACTTTTTTTACATTATTTACAGAATCATTCCAAGTCAAATCAAATTCAGATGTAAATGTCTGCAGTTTCTTGCGGTAAATCCAATACCTATTCCTGCTTATTCCTGAATTTGCAAGCACCATTTTCTGTCTGAAGTATTTTGTACGTCTCTTTGTTGGACTTAAAGGTGAGGTATGTAATTCACTTCAGAAACACTTTTTGTTATATTCCATGGAATGCTCTTAACATCCCGATAGCAATGAATATATTAAATGCTTTGACAATAAATACATACAAAATGTCATCTGTGGAAAACGTGGTACTGTAAAAAGCACGACCAATCATCTGAGCCGGCCCGGCTAAAATAACTGGATGGCCTACCTGCCTGTCAGCCTTCCATCAGTGCACAAACTTATCTCATGCTCTCATTGGTCATGTGCGCGTTCGTGTGTGTTGGAGGAGGGGCTCTGTAAGGAAGTCTGAAGGAAGGGAAAAACACGAAGTTTTTTCGGCTGCGTACTTTCAAAATGCTAGCGCACTCGAGCTGGTTTCTCCATTCTTACCCAACCTATCTTTAATGGCTTTCATTGCCAACAGCTACACTGTAGCTATTTTGCAGAAAATAAAGCCTTTACATCTTTCAAGGTTCATCTTTTAATAATTCACAGTATAAGAGCCTTTTTATCCAAACAATTTAATATTTATACATATTTAAAAAGACATGCTTTAGCAAAATACAAAGAAAAGAAAGAAAAAGTCCAGGGTCATCCAAACAAATGTAGAAGGCAAAGTAGCCAAGGTCTTGAATAAATGGATATGAAAAATGTGAAAAAGCATTTTCTCAAAATCATGCAACTGAATCAAAAATCGTGGCACAAACTAAAGGGTGATAGAAAGACAGTAGCTCGTGACTAAAATGGCAAATGCTAGTGATACAAAACAGATGTGAGTGTTGGAGAAGCACAGAATCACAGAGAGGCTGCATTTTCTCTCCAAAGCCTCTTGATCTTACCGCATTCAAGACAGATGACTAAAGTCTGACCAATGCTTTCCGTCCGTAGATACAAAATGTCAAGGGGATTAAACCCAAAGAAGCAGGCTGTTGCATTGGAGACTCAATCTTTGCCTCCTCTGTGCTTCTCTGATGTGTTGCTTGTGTGTACTGGGCAAGGATCAAAAACATGTCCTAACTCTATAAACATAGAAATAGGCAGCACAATCAAGTAAGATGTGTCCCTGATAAATATTAAAAGAGAGGCATTTTCTTATTTATTTCTAACTGTGCTTATGCAGCATCCTCACTATTCACTCTGGGGCCGAGTCGACAATGGGAGCAACACAACAACATCATTCTTGATGTAATTACAATGAATATGCATTTACTTTCTGGGGCCATGTATATTCCGTTTACACATAATCGGATGGGGCAGCAGCACAGCCGAGCACGGGGACAAACTAAACACGAGCAGAATTAGGAAGGACGTATAGAGGAAAAAGCTTTCACTTTCATTTGAATAAATTGTGACAGTCACACAAAGCTTAAGCTGTGTGTATAAATCTGCTCACAAGACATACTTGTATACGTTAGTGCCCTCGTTTGAATTCCCCACTGGCAAGCTAATGGCCGTCACTCTGCACTGAGTTCATACGGCAGTTAGCGCTAATAAAGGCCCGACCACACTTTGAATCATCTCCACGTTTAGACAATCACTCTACTTTGAATGCCATTTTTGAGCTTTAAGCATATTTTGATTATTTTTTGGCCCAATATCATGAATTGCTATTATTTTAGCCAGATATGGATATATTTCACGCCCATCCTTATGGCGTTTCAAACCTAATAATTGACTCATTATCTGGTTCCAATCAGTAAATGAGGTGGTCGATTTTCCCTTGAATTAAAGCCACGGGAAAAGCCGATCCGCCCAATTATCAGGAAGTAATGCGTCATGTTTAGATCTGCCCAAATCAATCCGACCAATGAAAAACGAAAGAGTTGTAATCAGTCGGACCGAACGGGGTTTCTCAGCGTTTCTTGTGGCCTGTAGACGCTTTTATTGGAGCATTGTTAGAGAGCCATTCTGAATCATTTTGATCATTTATTCATGTCTGAAGCCTCTGAAACAATGTACAAATAACACTACTTTGTAAAGGCGTGCAATAGATACGCAGAAGTCAGATTTTGCGTGCATATGATACTCCCACGTTACGTTTGTTATGAACGTATTTTAAATGCGTTTATTTTCTACATATCTTTGCTATTTATTAACCCTAACTTTAAGCCAATAAGCTGCTGTGTCATTTATTGTCCCGCAAACATTAAAACTGTCATTGGAACGGCGATCAAGCCTGAAGCCACAGAGCTCTTTGTTTTAATGTTTGAGGTGCAATATCAGCGTATCATATGCACGCAAAATCGGAACTCTGCGTATCTATTGCGCGCCTTTGCAAAGTCGTCTCATTTGTACGCAGACTGTGAGACCGGGTTGCTGAAATAGAACTAGCTCCAGCTCACGGGTTCATTCTGTTTTTGTTTGTCTCATACATTGGTAAGCTAAGTTTCAGCAGAACTTTCAAGGTGCATCAATAATGAGAAGATTGTTTTCATGTTTATTTTCTTTTTGATCTTCTCAACCAATCCCTTTGTATATTGTACAAGGGAGCCTGGATTAACTGGTCTCAGAGCGGTAAATACAGCAGTGGTAATCTGCAGAGGTGTTTGGTGCTGTCTGTGAGCACAATAGGACTCAAATTTAGAGATTTAAAGCGAGAAAACTACATAATAAAAAGAGCTGTGTACCAGTGCCACATGACACCAGAGAAGAGTTGCTTTGAGAAGACGAAGATGACTCGAAGCTTTTGTTCATTTAAGTCGCATTACTCCAACAATGAATGGTATTATGGCAGACTAACACAAGCACTGCTGCAAATTCATATGCATACTCAAATGTGGACTGCAGGTACACAAACACAACTCTTGCCAAAGTGGCGTGATTATTAGGAAATAAAAGATTAGCATTCAGTTGAAATTCCCACATTCATTCACAAGAACAAATCACACCGTTTCAAACACTTACAAAGCAGTTGTAGAACGTTGAGTGAGAGAGAGTTATTGTTCTGTTGTTGATAGGTTTACCGGCATGCTACGAAGAATGTGTGTAAAACACTCTCTTTCTCACATAAATACACTTCTCTCAGGTCTCTTTTTGTGCGTATTCCTGCAGGCGAAGACATTAGCAGCAATCTTCTGACAGCTTAATAATGCATCACAAAAATGGGACTGGCTTAAATTAGAGGGACAAGTCAGTTCCTTATGCTTCTTTAACACACACACACATTACGATTCCATAGACACTTACTTTTTGTTTGTGTTGCTGTCTCTTCTTTTCTTTTTTTCCAACGACAATGAGCCAAGTCCTCTCACCTTTATTAGTTTAGATCGTTCAGGCTAAGGTCTGAGTTTGAGCATTAAGATTAGCTTCTTATTTAGAGGGTTAATCAAATATCTTGGTGTTGACTTTCTGACTGACCTATTTGGCCCAAAACCTAAAGCTAAAAGAACTCTTATTAGACTGAATATACTTACACACTAAAGAAAATTATGATAATGTGTATATTATCTTGAGATCCCAATGGGTAATGACATGCTCTTTCCAGCACAATGTCATCTCATTGCTCACCTCATCATTTTCTCTTTTAACTTGATGCGAGGTAGCAAAAGTCTTTTTGGAAGTTTGTTATGCAATGTCATCATTTAAAAGTGCATAGTAAGCTCAAACAAAGCAGAGCAGGGCGGTTTGAAAATCAAATTCAGTGATCTAAATTTGGATGATTTTCATTGTGCAGTAAAGTGCCATGCATTACTTCTATTGTGAACCTTAACAATGAAATAGATCATTGGTTTGTGCGATGATAAACAACTTACACACTTGATTAAGGTAAGGAACAAATCAGGGTCATATTCTAATGAAAACAATGTTAAGAATTGACTAGCAGAGACATCACTGCTTCCAGGAGCTGCTGACGTGCTGCTTCGCCTCTCCCTGTCAGAATATAGGCAATGCACTTAGTCTAAAACGCCTCATTTACCATGCTTTGTGGGTGGGCCCTCTTTCACAGTGACACTGTAAAATAATTGGCTAAGATCTATTTTGGTAGGTCTATTTTCATAGATTTAATGTGTTAGTATTGCTTTCAAAGTGCATCTCTTCAATTAATCAAATGTTCAACCATTACCAAACTACCAGACTCCCCATAGAGGGTCAGAGTTCCACACACTGAATCCCATGGGAAAACTGCAACATCAAATACCTTAAAATAATCACTACACCTTCATGCCATAAGCTGGCTTATGAGACGGCTGAGCTCACAGAGTGCTTGATCATACCTGCTACCAGAGATCAAACGGTGACAAAAGGTTGATCTGAAAATATAAACAACTGCCCAACCCTGAGGGGTGTCATCAAAGTGAATGTGGTTGATGAAACAGGAAGGCAAAGGCACAGGAGAGTGCACATTTAAGCCCCGAGTGCTGTACCTGAGCGCCCTTTGAGCTCTGTAGTGACCGCAGCACTTCTAACAGAGCAGTCAGAGTACACTAAGCCGGAATACCACCTTCAGCTCAACAGCTCTCTTTATGGACACTGCTCCGGGAGGTTGGGGGATCATTTTAGTGGGTGTCAGGGTAAATCCTCCTGCTTTTGAGACAATTTCCAAAACCCGAGCAGCAGGGAGTCTGAACAGTCTGTAAGTGAAGGCGAGAATGAGAGATTGGCAACGAAAAGCAACAGAGGGATGGAAGAAGAAGAAGCATGGGCTACAGAAGAAAGAAAGAGAGGTGAAATAATGGCAGGATGAAGCATGAGCCAGATGGAGGGGAGAAAAGCTCGCTTGCCTGCTCTAGAGTGTGTGTGTGTGTGTGTGTGTGTGTGTGTGTGTGTGTGTGTGTGTGTGTGTGTGTGTGTGTGTGTGTGTGTGTGTGTGTGTGTGTGTGCAGCAGACTGAGTAAGCCTCCCTTTATTTGTTGTAAGGATTAAGAGGACAGCTCCAACACATGCACATTCTCGGGCTTAATGCGGTGACAGACTGAACACATTCACAACTGTGGGTGCGTGAAAAAACTGTGCACACACACACACACACATATTGGGCTGTAGAAATGAGGAGCACATTCAACAACTCTTGATGAAGGCTCCACCACAGGATCAGAAGCGATGACAAAGACAGTTTAATACACAGAGTGGGACGCTTTGAAGGCCGAGACATACTGTTGACACTTCAAGAGGGCTGTGATGTAATGTGATTAGCATTGGTGTCCCGCAGTATTTTCATATCTCACTTCTTTTTTTTTTTTAATCTGGGCTGTTAAGCAGAGTTTCTTCCCTCATCTGAATGTGTGTTTCCCTGAGACAGAGTGGTGTGCTCCTGCATGAGTAAGCTTAACCCAGTGTGGTCACACAGGTCAAACACTATCATACCAATTCCCTGGGTTTGAGTAGCTGCTAATCTCAGCTGGCTCGGGACTGGATTATCCAATTAAAAGACTCTGACCCCTGCAGTGACCCACTCAGCACCGAGCAGAGAAGCACACACTGCCACTGTAAGAGATAAACAGGACAGGATGGATCTTTGGAAGTAAAGGTAGGAATTGGAAAGATTTTCAGTCATTACTTTCTTAAAGTGGGTGAAATTGTACCTACATTTGATATATTGAAATTGTTATTTTCTTCCAAACTCAGCCATTTATTGACTTTGAAAGGTAAACTCACTGGTTAAATTATAGTGCCGGTTGCACACCCAAAGCCTCATTCCCTGACTCATCTAAACTTAAGTTTAACACACTAAAGTTTCAAAGCATTATACTTCTCAAGCTGAAATGGAGAATCAACAGATTAGTAACTGATATGGTCTGATAAAATATTCATACGGTTTTATTTTTCATCAATACAAACATTGGTGCTAGTTTCTTTTTATTGTATTTATTGGAATTGTGGATTATCGGTTTCAGGGAAATCTGCTTTACAGAGTACGGAACAAATAACAAAGAATATTCATTATTAACAACATGCAGGCTGACTTTGTGGACGTCACATCAGAGCCTTAAACTCAAGATATAAAAGCCAAACACTTGATACCTTAGAAAGACAGACTGCTGCAATGTGGCCACAGATTGGCTGGTTAGATTACGTATCATCATTAAAAGTATTTGCTTGGATAAATTCCCAAAAAGTATAGCAGTGGCATCAACTTGACATTAAATAGTTCCAATACACATCTAATCAATGTTAACCATGCTACATTTTTCAAAAAGTGTTCAAACTTGTGTTATTGGTTATTTTATGTTGAACTCGTTTGCCTGTTCCATTAAATCCCATCTCTTGATGTTAATTATTTCCTCTTGCGCAAGTAGACCGCGTCAGTCAACTGTGCCCTTGCTGATTTGATCAGCGGAAATTGTTTTCATTTTAATAATCAGAAACCAATTTTAGAGGCTTCCAACAGATTCACGACAAGAATGCTGCATGCCGTCTCTGCTGCACTGATGTTTGTTTACTGCATTCACTTCACAGCGCTAGAGATTCACCCCATAAAACTGTCAGTCAGACAGTGAGAGACACACACACACACACACACACACACACACACACACACACACACACACACACACACACACACACACACACACACACACACACACACACACACACACACACACACACACACACACACACACACACACACACACACACACACACACACACACACACACACACACACACACACACACACACACACACACACACACACACACACACACACACACACACACACGTCTGTGACCTATATATGAGTAGGCAATGCAGCAACTCCTTTACCTCAGAACCCAAGCCGACTGAGCTATTCGATTCTGCGTTGTGGAGCGTCAACATCACTGTATGTAAAATCCATTCCATCATTAACTGTTATCAAAAAGATGCTTTCAGAAATAAACAAGTAAAACAGACTTGTGCTGTTATTACAGCGATCACACGGCACAATGTTTCTTCTGCGAGGCATTGTTGTACCGTGTAAAAACATACATTTCAGATAAAAACTGTTCAGTTGTCTTTTCAATTTAATCTATTAGAAAGCTGCAGCTGATTCAGAACGCTGCTGCTCGAGTCCTCACTAACACTAAGAAAGTGGATCACATCACTCCTGTTCTGAAGTCTTTACACTGGCCTCCTGGTTTATAAAGCACTGAATGGTTTAGGCCCAAAATACATTTCTGACCTCCTGCTAAATGATGAACCATCCAGATCTCTCAGGTCTTCAGGGACTGGTCAGCTTTCTGTCCCCAGAGTCAGAACTAAACATGGTAAAGCAGCATTCAGTTATTATGCTCCAAATATCTGGAACAAACTCCCAGAAACCTGCAGGTCCTCTGCAACTCTTACTACTTTTAAATCCAGGCTGAAGACTTTTCTTTTTGTCGCTGCTTTTAATTGAACTATTCACATCTTAGACTGCACTGTAACTTTTATCCATGTATCTTTTCTTTTAATGTTTATTTTATTAACTTTTCTTTTTAATGACTGATTTTTAAATGCCATTTTCTTAATGTCTTTCATTTTTTGTAAAGCACTTTGAATTGCCTTGTGTTGAAAAGTGCTATATAAATAAACTTGCCTTGCCTTGCAGAAAACTGCCTCTGCTGCCATGTGATCCAAATGTAGGATATTGGTTTAAACATAGTAAATAATGTGTGTATATACAGTATATCATGGTTTCAGTGGTTTGCCATGTTAGAATATGGTTAGAATACATTTTCCATCTCTAACCAATCCAACTTTATTTATAAACCACTTTAAAACCTCCAGACCAGTGCTGCACAGAGAAGTACAAAATCACAAAGCGCAGCTCACAAATCTAATAAAAAGGTAAGAACAAAAATATAATAAAAACAATATACCATTTAAAAGCAATGAAAGCCACAATCTACAAAGTGCAGAACGCTACAGAGAAGAGGTGGGTTTTAAGATCGTGAAGACGTGCCGTTTGTAATCGTACACGTCTCCAAGGCACTAACCTCCCCTACAGGCACCGATAAGTTCTTTAACACAGTGTTCGTCATTCACTGTACTGACACACCCCAGGGCAGGATGCAAAAAAGTCTGATGTCAAACTCCAAGCATGGAAAACTCAACATTAATGGCTGCTGAAACAGTAACCGTGTAATAGCAGGAAACTGATTAGTTGCTCTTTTAGCACCAACATAAGGGGATGAGAATATACGCATTATGTTTGTTAGCACAGAAAATAAAAAAAGGGAACACACACACTCTGCCAAATACTCAGGCTTGTTTACTCTGCGAGAGTGAGCAAGTTAAATGTGCGCATGAGAGCGTGTATGTGATGCAAGCAGGATGTAACAAGCGCTGAGAAGTTTCCTTTAACTCAGAGTGTCATGCTGGCTCTGTGTCCCACACCTTCTCGCATCAAAGACGAGCCAAGGAGAACAGACGCATGAGAGGGATGAGAGCCAAGCCTTAAAAAAAAAAAATCCAAGAAGAGAGGAAAACAGATGCAACACTTTTTCTCTGACGGAAAGCTTAACCTCCTCTTGGGAGTACTGCCAAATTTAGAATCAGTACAAATACAGATTTGCTTGATCATCGAGGCCAATGTATCTGCAGCTTAATAATAGATTTAAAAATAAAGATGTTCCTTGAGAGTTTTTTGAAGAACAGCTCAACCACAATCTAAAAAGGTGAGACGAGCCTTTTTGTGTTAAAGAATCTTTGAGGCCGAAGCGTGTACACTTCCTTTCTCGCGGTTCTCCTTTGCCTTTGATTTAACAGATTGTACTGAAATGAATAAAGCTCACCAATTGCTTTCCAGCAAACCGTCCCCGACATTCACTGAAGGTTGTCCCGCTCAGAATGAGTTTCAGCCACCTCACAAAGCCCCCGAATAAAGACACAAGTTATGGTTTCTCTATTTTTCAGGGTCAGTGCTTTTATGAGTGCAGGTTTTTGGCCTGGAGTGAAAGAGAGGCAGTCGGTGGATGGGGAACAAAGGAACAGGAGAACAAATGAATAGAGGAGCTGAATAATTCAATTTGGAGAGCAAAAATGTAATCTCAAATTAGACTTTGAGATGAAGTCAGCACCACACACACACACACACACACACACACACACACACACACACACACACACACACACACACACACACACACACACACACACACACACACACACACACACACACACACACACACACACACACACACACACACACACACACACACACACACACACACACACACACACACACACACACACACACACACACACACACACACACACACACACACACACACACACACACACACACACACACACACACACACACACACACACACACACACACACACACACACACTTCAGGGTTGCGCACCAAAAGACATAGGACTTAGATGAAAGGCTTTGTAGTACAGAGAAGGAAATAACATGGATTCATCTTGGGGCTACACAGCGGACCCTCCTAACCTGTGGCTTCACTTTTACCTCTTTACAACCTCCTGTGGTTCCCGCTTCACAAGTAAGTATTGACACCTTTATTTCTGTATTCTTATTAACCAACAACAGGAGGTTGTGTGCGCAGATTCCTGTGTAAGCATGGGGTAAATCCGGGGCTGTGGGGCAGATTAGTGGCAGGTTATGTTGGCACCTTGGTGGAAAGGCACAGTAAATCTGAGGCATTCACAACCCAGCTGGCACTTGGTAAATAAATCATATCTCAGCAGCGAGATTTAGAGAGTGAATCATTGCCTGGCATCACAACAGGCAACAGTGACGGGGACTACCGTGCCTTGTTGGCCTCCTCCATACAGCCTTACATTTGATTGAGATCAAGGGAACAACGTAGGATTCAGACGCTAACAGAAAGAGGTTAATGAGTATAAAATATATACAGTGCATTCATTTTACACACAGATAAACACCTATTCAAATGGTGTTACCAGAATTCTTAAATAGCAAATGAAAAATCCAGTTTCAGGTTTACTGAATTATCTGGATAACTTCCTGAGGAAAACCCAGAACCACAAAACATCTGGAACATGAACTGATGACCAGAGACTCATTTCAGGGAATCACTGGTGTGGTGTTCTAATGCACATATCATGTAGTAGATGCAGGCAACATCCCATCGCCCCGTTTTGCAAACAAAGTGTGGAACTGACAGTCAGCTATCACCCTCCAGAGAGCCATAGCATAGCTGTAGAGATGTCTTTTTTACACCTATTGTTAACGATGGCTGCATTAAGAAGAAAAAAAAGACAATAGACAATGCAATATCTAGCTGCAAATCTTTTTAGGCAGCTCAGTTCAGATGTGACAAGAAAACTCATTTATTATTTGTAAAACCCCAGAAGTGATATTCCTTTTGCATGCTAGGTCTCATCACAAAAAGAGTATTGAAATCAAGGTTATTAGCCTGCCAAACTGCAATACTGTATGTTACAGAATGTCAAAGAAATATTATATTTTGTTTCCAGATTATGAACTATGGCGGATGTCGTACCATGTGGAGGTGTTCCTCAGGAAGCGGGATGGAGAAGGGGGGGGGGGGTTATTTCATGACTAAAACAAGCCCAGAGGCTTCTCCAGATGCCTCATCTGAATAAATGAGTCCCTTTAAATCAATAAGTCATCTACCCTCTGTGAAGAGTACTGCGGCGACACAAACATCGAAGATAAATACGCATCACATCCATATACATACTTTCATATAAACAGTCATACTAGTAAGAAAGAGAAATGCAGACTGCCAAAAACTGAGACACCTGCTTTATCATGTGATGGAAAACTATGGATATTTTCACACTACGAATCCTTTATTTCAAATGTTGTTAATACCAAATAACCTTTGGTAGCTGATGAGTAAGTCATAAATAGACAGAAATAATAATATCACTGAGAGGCAATCTTTACCATAACACTTCTTAAGAAGCAACATAATGCAGGGGCAGCTGGTGTTAGCGCAGTTTTACAATCATGTTGCTCAACCACTTTGGCCCTCCGGTACAGTACAAACATGGCAGTGAAACAAAGCAAACTTCATGGAAGGACCCACTTTCAAACTTTGTGTTTCTTATTATTTGCATGTACAGCACTTTGGCTCGACTAAAAATCGTTTGTAAAATGGGCTATATAAATAAAACCTGATTTGATTCTAAAGATATGAAAGACCCCTTCCAATTTTACACACACACACAATGGTTAAGATTATACAAAATAAAAACAGATGTTATGAATATCATATAACATGTCTTATTATAAATCCCCCTAAGTTCTACACAATGGCCCTTTAAATAACAATCATAAAGCTTTAAAAAGTGATAACTTACTGACTGTTTCTTTATCTGTTGCTGTTGTGTTTAAAGATAAAGGTCAAAATCTGCCTAAGTACATAATGATCTCCAGATTCAAATGGAGGCTCTGCTCTTCTTTTTAAAAGTCCCCTATTATACAGTTTTTCATCAATATATTATAGGTCTCAGTCAGATATATACAAATCATGTCTCTGAAGAGTTTGGCTCGAAATACCAAACAGATCATGGTATTGGTGTTTAGCATCCCATAATCCCCTCTGTTTCAGCCCTGTTTCAAAAGTGCTGATTATGTGTCTGTTACTTTAGATGAAAATAAGGTGCCACTCCCCACGCCCCTCTGAGAGATATTTTGTTAAATAGAACACAATGGTGCTCTAGGAGGAGATTCAGGTGATAAGGTGGGGTGGGGTTTTACCTTGGTTGGTGATTGGCTAATGGTTACACCAGCCAAAAAACATTATTACATCATAAAGTGGCCAAAATCTGATCAGCCCATTTTCAGACAGGTTTTTATATAAATGGATCAGGGCAAAAAGAGAGAATCTTTTTTTCCTGAAACTATCAGAATCTCTTTACACAGAGGGGACACATGTTTATGTATAAAAGACATATGTTGCGTAATAGTTCCCCTTTAATTTAATTTTTCATTATCATGCTTAAGAGTCATTCCATACCGACTCACCATCAATTGCCAGTTCATTTCCTGTATATATGATCCCTTTACTCAGAGTGAACATTATTAGAGTTGAAGTATCGCCGTCGTATCAGCTGTTGTGAAACTCAAAACTCAGTCACCCATCCCAAAAATTCCAATAAACCACATTACAAGGACCCTGAAACTAAAGGAGCCAAATGGAATTCAGACATCATTAATTTTTATTATTCACGCCTGTGCTTTTCCTACATGTCAAAATGTCTATGGAAAAATATCTGTTTGACTGACAATAGCCAAAAGCTAAATGCATGATTCCAAACTATAACACCAAAATAAACCAGCCCAAGGTGTTATGCGCCTCTCAAACTGAACACAACTGATCCGCTGGTCTAAAAAGCACTTATAATCCTCTATGTAGCATCACCCTTTAATGTAAAAGCTCTGTGACTTTAGAGCTGTTTTGCATTTCAATCCCCTTCAGTTTGACAGATGTGATGGTGCCTCTTCTTAATCACTCACTGCCATAGAAATATTGCCAACAGTGCTAAAGTGACAGCCGTTAGAGGAACAACGGAAATAGAGGAGAAGAGACTGAGAAGGAAAATGTCAAAAGACAGACAGTTTGAAAAAGGGGAAAGATAAGGCAAGTTATTTTTTTGCTGTCTGTTCTTCAAGTTCAAATGGCCAACATGTGGAGGAAGAGTGCAGCTTTACTGAAATGAGGCGCGGACACCATAGATATTTGGATTGAGGCGCGTGTCAAAATGACAACTTCTCTTCTCCATCCTCATCTCTCTTGCTCAAAGAGAGCTCTCCATAGTCATGAATATTTCATTTTCAGACTTCTGAAAAAGAGAAGTGTGCTGTTTGTAGTTCCCCTGCTCTGCATACTAATGAGAAGCTTTTCCCTTTTTGGGGGAAAGAAAATGTCAGCGGAAATGGATGTGATGAGGAATCAGGATGAGGGATGCAGTAAGAACGGGGGCCTCATCAATGAAATCAAATTTGCACTCTGTACCACTGATTGAACAACTTTGCACCATTAATCTCACTTTATTGTTAAGGTAGCCCTGGGTGAAGGCTTTCCTTGCTTAGCAGTGTTAAAGAATTTTAGATTAAAATTCAAACCTCGTAAATCTTCAAAGCTATGAAAATTCTTCGATTGGGGTCATGCCCTCTCCGTGTCAGGCACAAGGACACCGAGCTATCCTTCTGTGTTAACCGTCACCTATTCTTAGAAAAGAATTCTATATAGAGTAATGTAAAAATGCCAGCAGCATGGTTTTGTGGAGTCCTACAAGTAAAGACGAACAGCTTGAATAAAGTGTCAATCCTGCTTTACATCCATGCCTTACAACTCACTTAATGGTTACGACTTACTTCTCTACAGGGGCGGTTCTAGGGGGGGCAGGGGGGGTCGTTTTTCTGGAGGGTCTAAAAGGTTCCTGAGGACTACGATTTAGTTGCGTTCACACCAAAAAGTCCCAGGAACTAAATTAGTTCTAGAGAACCTTTTTTACCCCCTTTTCAGTCCCTGCTAGAGAGCAGGGACTTTCGTGGGATAAAAAGGTTCCTTTGTCTGATTGGTTGGGCGGAATGCAAACCACGCCCCGTCAAACTCCCAAAAACTTTTGTGAAGCCGCCATTTTA
Organism: Notothenia rossii; assembly: GCF_949606895.1. Classification (NCBI taxonomy): domain Eukaryota; kingdom Metazoa; phylum Chordata; class Actinopteri; order Perciformes; family Nototheniidae; genus Notothenia; species Notothenia rossii. The sequence goes on from NC_136909.1 coordinate 73,748,845, forward strand.
TTATCCTCGCATTGCATTATTAGCATTAGCCCAGCGCAGAAACGCAGAGAGACTAACTTATGACAACACAAAATAAAACATGGGAGCGGTGGATATGAGGTGTCGGCGTTCTGTACGTTTACTCGGAAGGCTTCAGTAGAAGCTGCTGGGAGTCCCAGCAGCTTCTACTGAAGCCAGTCCCTAACTCCGGGGACTTCGGGCCGGGGATTTTGAGCGGCAGTATACGCCGTGAAGTTGTTTGCGGCCTGCCAGTAAACCCAAAGCAGAAGAAGAAGAAGTGACGTCACTGGCTTCATTTGCCTAATCCACCCCCAGGAACTAATTTCCGGTGTGAACGCGATCTGTACTTAGTTCATGAGAACTAAAGAGTTCTCGGGAACCTTTGTGGGAAAAGTACTTGGTGTGAACGCGCCTATAGTCCTGCCTTGCTAAATAACAGAGCTAACAGCTAATATAAACAATTGAGGTTCCATTATGCAATCAGCTCTATTCACTAAGGATAAAATAGCTGTAAAATATAAGGTTAACAAGATGTGTTCAAATGTCATCATTGAAATACAATGTTTGAGGAGAAATGTGCATATAATTAATTGTTTGAAGAAAATGTTTTCACAAATTATATAAAATAGAAATTATGGGGAGTCATGACATGTTTAGCATCCTAACAGCTCTAAGCAGCTTATAATACACAATTATAATTACTAATGTCAGGATTAGTTTTCCAATCAAAGCAAATACAAATACTGTGTTTCATGCAAGTGTTCATTATAGATGACTAAGTGCAAAATACAACTGATAGCCTTACCTTGATGGACTCTAAATAGTTTTCCAGCAAACAATTAAAACAATCTTATCAATTAATATCCTTAATTTATAGTTGTTTGTATTGTATCTTTCTTTGTTCCTGCTTATTCCACTGCAATTCCTTCTCGCATTGCTCACCATTTCTGTATTACTCCCTTGTCATTAAAGCCCTTTTTCCCCTCTAAATTATGTCCTTCTTCCTTTTACTTTTAGTCTTTTTATCTCTTGGATCTGCTTATTTTCCCTGTACACTTCTCTTGCAAACTGCTCATCTTATTTCAGAGGTATTAGAGTGTGATTCATAAAACATCCAAGGACATCCCCACGTGTGTCCAATGAGAAGGCCAGCATGGTGCTGCTGATGCCTAAATCGGTCTCAACTCTTAATTAAACCCTGGGCTCCGTGGACCTAACTTATTAAAGACCCACAGTATGTAACACCCACACACACGCACACACACACACAAATATATAGCCAAGCCAATGTACTCACACACTTCCTTTAAGCTCACAACATGCCACCTTTAAGCTACCAAAGATGTAATGCATCTCAATATTTCACCTTCAGCATGCTGCTTAGTGACCCACTTGCAGAGAAATAAATTATTTGCTGGACTCTTTAAGCAGTAGCTCAGTACTGAAGGAAAATCTACATGGTAGCTACTGAGTGGAATTCACCAATCTAATAGAATTGGTGCTCTTTTAGTGTACAGCTTCGAAAATGGCAGAGAAGTTATAAGAATGAGAAGAGAGATGCAGAGTATACAACAACATTAACTTGGTCAAATGTGCACATTCAGACACACTGAAAAACTAAAAAGGGCAGAATGTTATTCAGCCATCTTAAACTCGAACATCTCACGTTTCTATATGAATGCTACTTCCTGCCGTTTGGGTAAATCACCAGTATGAATGCCTGCATATGACCACAACTCATAGGAGACAGTTTAATTCAGTGCCCTCCTTAATCCACTCGCAGGAGACACACATAATGAATCTACAGTCACGCGCTGTACATTAAATAATGTTCCTTCCGGTGTAACAGTGACAGAGTATGTCAATAAATTACATACCGGCAAAGCATCAACATTCAGTCATACATTACGAACTCCAGCCATTGAAACACTATTCCACACACGATTTATCCTCAATAACATTCATGACAGTCAGTAGCCAGTGCAGTTATTAGTGAGAAAATATGGAAAGTTTTTCATTTCATTCAATATTTAAATGTTGGCACAACAGGATTAAAACCCTTTTACATTTCAAACATCCTGTGGCTATATAAAGATACGCTTACACTAATAACGCCTATTCTTTCAGTCGCTTGGAAATCTGAGTAAATAAACATGACATTCATTAATAGAATCACTGTTACACAAAGTCAATATTTTAACTGAAACAGAAAATTGCTTTCCCACACTTGCTACTTGTATTATTAAAAGTGACTAAATCACAATCTTTGATAGCACACTGCACACACAGAACTTTCCTTCAGATATTGATACTCAGTTTTATTCAAATTAGTCTGCTAAATAATATAACTCAACAAGATGAAAGCCTTCTTAATCTCATAAAACCATCCCTGAGATAGAGAATAAAATCCCAAGTGCCCAAAACACTTTCCATGTTCTGCTCTTGAAATAATAAGCCTATAAAATTAACTAAATAGTTTTGAAGGAGCAGAAATAACTCATATTGTGCAGCAGCATTTGCAGATGGTAAACTGTGGTTTCACACAAAACTATGCCTAGATAGTTTGAAGAACACACATCCACAAAAACACACAAGTTCCTTTCATGTCTACTTCATTTATGCAGTGTCTATCTCTCAGGCTTGAAAAAACAACAACATAAGAGAGCCAAAATCTAAACTCCTAAGGCCCTGGCACTGATAGTCTAAGGCAGGCCTATATGAAATGCAGGCGGTTTGCCATGGTTAAACCAGTAGACCATAGACTGTATATATAAAAGGTTCAGACACATGCAGAGCTTAATTAGTTAAATGAATTCAGCTGCGGTGGTCCATCAAAGCAAACTTCCTCTATGCACCGGTTTATCAATCCCCACACATCTGTTGTTAGTGACACTTCTGCCAAACCTGCATTACGCCGACACTTATCACAGTCTATAAAAGCATGTATCAGAAAGACAAACCAACTTTTGCAAAGCTCATTAAAACCAGCGTTAAACAAGTTTTAAAAGAGGTAGCGGTCTTACAAGGTGTTTTCAATTGAATCCTCCAGTAGCAGAGATGGCGTTAGCTTCAATGTCAGCTCCTCAGTCACGGATATTTCTAACGCCTTGCTGTCGCTGTCCTCCTCAATGTTACTCCAGTACTTGTTTTTTTCTTAATTTTTTCTGCTTTAGCTAGTATGCTTTGGCTCATTAATGCTTCTTTAGCTAGTATGCTTTAGCTCATTAATGCTCTGTGCGTGCAGCATCGCCCCCTCCGGCCCGAGGCTAGTGAACAGGTGCTTCACAGCTTCAAATTAAATGCATTAGGCTATACAGTCTATGATTATAGTACACAGCATGAAAACAAATGAAGTAGAATGTATATAATGGAAACGCATATATTAACAATTAAAGCAACAGGACTGTCACAAACAAACCGAAATTAAAAGACAAATAAAACCAAAAGGCAGAGCAAAGAATACAAAAAAGGATAATAAAAATATGAAATATAAACAAATATAACACACAATAAAAACACAGTCCATTGGTTTGAGCCAGGACTGCAGGCTATTGGTTGTTAGATTAAAATCAGATGTGTTAGATATTCAAATGAATGATCGCTGACTTGATTTAGCTTGGCTGACACTTAAAAGAACATACATCCTTAATTTAATGAGCAACACCTGTGCTTCTCTTACTATCACAAGTCAAAATGTCTGCTATGAAACAGGCATATAAAGCGGCGTTTGAACAGATATGGCATTCATTTTTTGCTTTATTATCTGCCAATATTAGTGATGTGATGTGCTGCAGCTTGGGGTTTATTATGAGGTATATAATACATTAAAGTCAAACCCATTTTATTTACAACACAGCACCTGTTTAGACCCTTTTACACAGCAGATATCTTGACTTCCATGCACAGAACCATCAAGCCCAAGTATAATTAGAGGCAATAATGATGGCTGAGCCCTGGTATCTGGCATGCCGCCTCACTGACATGGTTTTTAATCTGGCACTTACATTTAATGAATTAATGTCATTATAGTAACACCTGTGCTTTTCCTGCTTTGGCAAGGGAAACTGTCTGCTGTGGAAAGAAAATGCTATAAAAGTCCATTCCAAATCATCAGTATTATGCAAGTTTAAATGTGTAAGGGTATTAGTTAAAAATACTATTGTGCAACAAATCTTAATCCTCTGTGTTTTAAAGTCCCCATTCACTGAATCTTACTCAGCCAATATTATAATGACAATACATTTGCAGGTGATTATAAAGTCATTCAAAAAGTATGCCAATCAGTGCTTACAGAAATAAAACAATTTATTCAGGAAGAAGTCCTCTAGCTGAATTTGCCTTTTAAAATAGGGTTTCTCTGCTCCTAGAAGCAACGTCATTTGCACTCGTCTTTATTCTTCGACAATGCAGAATAATAATAAGTACTAACAATAAAGCTGCCTTCCTCTACAAGCAGACTGACCTTATGGAATCCTACCTCTTTTAATCTGGTGCTAAAGAGAAATGCGAGGCAAACTTCAGAGGAAAGTGTGTGTCAATCTTAAAGTATAGACAATCTACATCACATATTACAATAATATAATAATAATGATAATATAAATGAAAGAGGAAAAAGTTTGAATCGAAATGTAAGTGTAACCCCTCATCCTCTCATCTATAATAACCTCAGCTCCAATCTTTGTTCCAGGAATAACACAAACACATTTTAGTGTCCATTACACTTCTGACAGATTTGCAGTCTCCCTTTTGAATTCCACTTCCTCATTTTATAATCCTAGTTGCACAGAAAAGTGTCAAAAGCGAGAAAAAGAAGAAGAGTCAAGACATGGGTCTAGAAAATAAAAGACAGACCCAAATATGAATCATCTTTGCATTGACAATGAATTGGCCATTTATCTCCATGAGTGTGTTGAGTGTGGAGGTTGCTGTCTGTATGTGTGTGTCTGTGTGCCATGCCAGTGCTGGAGGAGACAACGGCATTTGCCCTGTGATGAGGCCGTGCATATTAGTGTGAAGTGAGAAGCCAGTTCAAATCTGCGTAGCAGCACTGTACATGTCACATTGGATCTGATGGCACTGAGTTAAAGGGGGAACAGCAGGTCGGTCACATTTAACAGCCCCTCTGTTCTGCTGATGACCAGGGAGGGTCGAGTCCAGCAGCACGCTCTCTCCACAGCACGAGCCAGAGGTAGGAACCTTCTGGCTCAGCACAAGGTGACACTCATACACAATAAAACTGTGACAAGTAGTGGTGTAAAGTTACTAAGCACACCTACTCAAGTTTTCTTATGTACGATATGAAGTGTTTGTACTGTACTATATTTGAAACTGTGATTAGGCTTTAAAATACATTATGAGATATAATTTGATCCTCTTAAAACAACCGCAACAGAACAGAACACTGCATTCTTAGGGCCGTTCGTTTACTTTTACTTTTGATACTTAAAGTAATTTTTTCTGATTATATTTCTCTACGTTCACACACAGATTGGTTCCAGACATGTATGAATATTCTGCTATTAAAACTATTTTTCCCATAAAAAAAAACTTGATTTAAATACCCAAAAAGTTGTCCTTCTCCCTCTTTCCAGAAAATATCAATATGCAACAATTCTTAATTCACAGTTGAAATAAAGATTTGAATAAATCAGCTGAAATAAATGTATATCTCCAGTAGTTAGTACTGGCTTAGCAGTCAAAAGTGCAAGAGTGGGAAATGATGATGCAATAATGTGAAAGCTCACAGCTGTCAATCAAATGTCTGACAGACAGAAAAAGAGATTGATTTGGAGTCAGAGAGACAGCAAGAGGGAGAGAAATGGATCAAACAGGCATAATGGAAGAGGATAGAGGCGGAGGCAGCCGAGGAGAGCATCAGTGGTTGTGCTGACTATTCAGATATGTACAGTGGAAATACCAGAATGTGAAGGTCTGAAATGAGGCAATGGGCCCTGCTGTAACGCAATCACATGCTAGTAAAAGGAACCCATTGGTATTGCTCTGCTCGTGTCATTGGTCAGGGTTTGAGGAATTCAAATACATCCAACAGTGGCGAGCCGTCAGGGCCTTCTAGGCCCTCTGTGAGGGCCTAAGATATTCTACAAAATAATATTTAAAAACATTAAAAAATATATAGATTTTTTAAATATTTTTTTTAATATTTTTTTTTAGTTATTTTTTTAGTTATATTTTTCATTAGTTTTACCAAAATATCTTGATTCAATTGTATTTAAAATAACATTTCCAAATAAATAAATCCTTCGAATCTGCCTATTCAGTTTCTGTTGGAGTGAAGGGTTAAATGAAAGAAGCTCGTCTCTGCGAGTTACTGTGAAGAGAGGAGCTTGGACGTCCAGGCGGACCAGCTATGAATTCACAGAGGGCCCAGCTATAGTAACTGAACGAGAGAGTAATGTCAAACGACAGTACAATTGACCAATCATATCTATCGCAGACTTTATGACAAGTTCCGCCACTGTGAAACTGTTCTTGTTTCCATAGCAACAACAACTTCCTGTCAACAGCGTTAACTCGCCTTCAAAATAAAAGCATGCCAAATTACACTTAAGACATACAACTGCAAAAAAAGGGACAAACACAATGCAATATCCTTTTCAATTTCAAAGAACACAAATAGGGTTTTGTGTGGTAGAGGGATTGATGCGTTTTGCACCCCGGGCCGTTGTTTTGATATTCCGCTGAAGTACACGCTGTGACGTAATAACTCAAGGGAAGGGGTGGGGGTCAGAGGGCCTAGGTATAAAAGTCACGGCTCGCCACTGAAATCCAATAGTATTAAGACTAATTGACATTCATTATCTCAGTTTTATTATGGGTATCCTGCCCTCAGTCTTGTTGTTTTTGTCCTCTTAATTGCTGCAGGCTGTAACGCTCTGTGTTATTAAAGCGTAAATAAAGTTCTGATTGAATGGCACCAGCTCTTGCCATAGAAGTAATAAGCGGAAAAAATGTCAGCACTGTTTGCTTGAAGACCTGTGGTGATGCTTACTCATGGTCCGTCACTTGATGACATCAAAACCACTTACCAGATGGGGCGGTGGGGCATTGAGATTTCCGGCTCATTCCAAAAAAACTCCTAGAAACCCTGGAGATTTAATTTATTTCCATTTCCCTCCTGCTGGTTTGTGCCGTGTCCCCATCTCTCTGAAGCATCACCTCTCTCCCTCTCTGAAATGATACCTCATGTGGAAATTCTACCTGCTGAGCGAGGTTGACACACTATGTGTGTTTGTGTAAAAAGAAGCCAGCCTGCGTGCATTCATGAGCACACTGGTGGATTCACATCATCAACATTGTGAACATGAGCAATGAGTGTGAAGGAGGCGTTTAGACCTACTTCTAAGGCTGAATTACATACCTGAAATTCACAGACATGGGGACTCTGTGAACAGGAGTGAATGGGAGGAAGTAATTAACCCTTGCTAGCATAAGTAGCACCTGTCACCTGAGCGCAAAGGTTCAGTCAAAACATCATTATGCATGTAGGATCAGCGGCTCATTGGTTCCCACCACATTAACCACGAAACATGAAAGCATGACGACAACATTAGCAAGTCATGCCTCCTGACCTTTCACCACCTGAGATAATAAAATATCCACCACACGTGATTTACAGCCGGTGGTTTCCTCCCACAAATCCATCTCCCTACCCTCCATCCCAGCCTGTCGTTGCCCGTCTCCAGTGTGGAACCAGACTGAATAATTGAACAGTCAACAGAATATTCGTGAAAAGATTGGTTGCCAGAGAGCTCCGGGGGCCCGATGCTCAACACAAATCTCCACAAACTGCGAGAGAAAGCAACAAACTCATCCATATTTACTGTCTCATCACATCAATGGGCACTCAGAAAGGGAGAAGGCAGTGTGCTTGCATGTAGGAAGGTAAAGGTGGTTCAAATTAAAAGAAAAAGAGGCTGTGGTGTTGAAGTAATGTTTCAAATGCCACTGCCTTTGAAAACCCTAAAGTTTGGGAATCATTAAATAATGCAAAACAAGAACATCATGAGGACTATGAAACTATAGAAACTATGTGTTCAGGCTTTTGTTTGGCTGCGATAGATGTTATTGTCACCGATTTATGTGAATACAATTTTGAATTGATAACATTTGATTGCCTGCAAGAAAACAAAGTGGAAAATAAACAAAAGATTGGAAGGGACATCATAAAATAGAAATACAAATCTCCCTATTTGTTTCTTCCTCTTCTCAAATGAAAGCATGTGATTTACAGAGCAGAAACAGAATGCAATTATTAGCTCCATTTGAATAATGCTGTCGGAAAAAGGTACATCAGAGAAACATACAGAAATACAGGACATGTTTTACCCAAACACAGTGAGAAGTTTGAACATACAAATCAATAGCAAATGAATTATTATTATTATCAGCACTGCTGAGTGATGCAAAAAGGAAGCAGTGAATATGAGAGAAATAACTGGAAAAGGAAGGTTCATGTAAAGAGAGGGCAAATATATCCCACCCTTTTGCTGACATATATTTGTTCCCCTCCTCCTCTCTCTCCTCCTCTCTGTTTATACCCCACGTTTAAAGATTTGCCCCCTGAGTCTAATCCACAGCCACAGAGGCTCGGGCACACACAGCGTGAAAAACCAAATCAACTCACTGAGCTCCAGTCAGTTTCTTCTGAAGATTCACAGGGTTTAATGATCACGTCAGAATACTTAATCATCACTCACATGCACACTCACTAATGTGTGGTGCAGCTGTGTCTCTCAGTATAATTAGAACAGATCTGGTGTGAAAGGCCACAGTAGTGGTGAGGTGCCGTGAGAGAAGAAGAGGAGAGAGAGAGAGAGAGAGAGGAGAGAGAGAGAGAGAGAGAGAGAGAGAGAGAGAGAGAGAGAGAGAGAGAGACCAGCGACTGTGGTTTGATCTGTTGGCCTTAATTAATCCGCGCTTGAATCCCCAAGACTGAAGTCATTCACTGTTACTACTACTTATGTATCCAGCTGCCCTTCCAAAAGCTTTAAGTCTTGTGCTTTTGTGTGTCTTTATTTATCCCAAAAAGGCAATTCATTTGCAGCTTAGCCATGCAGTCCATACACACCACTTCAAAACTCACAGGAAAAGTAATTATGTCGGAAGCAACAGGGTCAGTATGATGGACAATGAGTGGCAGCATGTTCAATACAATGATATACAAACATACATACATACATACATACATACATACATACATGTACTTTAAATATTAGTGGGCGACAGAAAATTCAATCGATTCACTTAAAATGACCATAGACACTGTTTAGCGGCTTGATAGCAGAGGGAAGGAAAGTTATCAAAGTTAGAGAAGCATTTTCTTCTCGTCAGGGCCATATTATGGTGGCTGCCTGAGGCATTACAGTGGAATTACTGGACAGAATATGGTCAGATTGGTCAAAAAATCCTTTTAGTTTTTGGGCCACCTGTTTCTCTCAGAGGGAGTGTATTGCTCTTTACTGGACTCCAATTATATTGGAGCAGACTTTCACAATACCATTCAGGCAATTCTTGACAACCAACTCTGTATGATATAAGAGAGATAATTGCGTTAATGACCTCAACACATTTCTGTTAAATACCATTAAGGAGGACCACACAAACAAGCAGGACTACAATTTAGTGTGAGGTTGATCTTAACAGTGAAAATAACCAATAACAGCTGTGATAGGCCAACATAAAACACAGATCGCATAAGTTTGAATGTGATGCATATGATTGCTGGTTTGCAGTCAGTGAAGTCGAAATAGAGAGGGAAACATGATTATTATGTTATTTCGACAACAAAATTAGAAGGGCCAAAACGCCACGAGTGTGGGAAAAGCAAGGCTGGTCAATATACATTCAGGTTGATTAGGGAATTGGGCAGGAGGGAGTGGCTGGATCTGAAATGAAAGATATTACTGTCACTATATTGGCTTTTAAATTATGAATATGTTTCTTAACCTTGAACCAGGGACCAAGCCATTTGCCCTTTTAGGCTGAGCTAAACCTATAAAATAAATCATTTGTTCTTTTTTTTCTGTTACTGTGGTGGCACAAACAACAGTAGCCAGGTAATGTTATAACAAATGTAATCACCATATCATAACATTTTGTATTGCTTTTTGAGACATGCCTCAGCGGAACACAGAGATTTAAACCCAAAGGCTTGAAAACAAATCTGACACAAGGCAATGCCCTGTGCGCCCTGTGATAAATGCAGAAAAGAAGGTGGCCATTTTAAGGTTTAAACATTAGCCCTCAAAGTTTCTGTGCATGTCCCTTACTTGAACTCATCTGATAGCACTGTGGGGGTGCACCCATCAAAATAGTTTTGGGAACCACTGCTTTAAATGATTTATCCATAGAGCATAGCAATATAATTGTTATCTTCCTAACGTGCATATCATCATTGAGCAAACTTTCTTTACTGTTGCTCATGTCCAAGGACACTTCAGTAGTAGTTTAACTAAATTCACTGGCATTGGGACATTGAGTTTATCCAAGCCTTGGACCCCATGTTCTGTTTATGATCATGTTTTAGTATTGTTAATTATGTTTCAGGCAAAGAGCAAAAAGTCCTGTCACTTCCTTTTCTTTTCTTTGTCTTTTTTGTGAAGCGATGTGTGAAAATCAACAATTATAAAGTCCTAAGTAAACGTGCTATTAACTAATCAATGCAACATGTACTTTGTGTAATTGTGTTCTGCTCATCAGCCGCCTACTTGTTACTGCCTGAAAGAGACCATCAGCCGCACACCATTGTGTTTCACGGGGCAATTCAAAAACATTCAATAACCATCACAAACGCTTCCCATTGAAAGTCTGACAGACTGAATTCAACATGATTGGATTTTTTAACGTCTCTGCTTCAGGGGAATCTGATTAAGTTTCAAAAGTAGAATACAGTTCAGTGCTGTTTGGAGTGAGGCACGGTTATTATTATTTTCACAATAAATTCAAAGAAACGCTACAAACCTCCCTTGGCTTAAAGTGCATAATGATAAATGAAGCTGATATCTACTAATGGTGAACATCTGCTAACCTTATCACTGTGACATGACAGCCCACCTCTCCACTCCTTATCTCAGATCTCCTTTAATGCATATATGAGTCTAATCATTGATTGATGCAGCTCACTAAGAGCTACAGAATAATAAAGTAATACTCATAATTATTGCAAGGACACATTAGGACCATCTCAAAGTGTCAAAACTCAGAGATGTGATGCATTAAATCAGTTCCGGCAGAGATGAACTGCACTTGGCCTACTCTCTATCGAAATGGTTCTCTAAATGCCAAACTTTCCTCGATCTGCTTCTGATCTGAGCCCTTTAAAAAAAATAAGATCTTAACAAGACTGCTCAGCAGGCACGTGCACACATATAAATCAAAGTGGGCTTGAGCCCCTGCCCTTTTTCTTCCTCCAGAGAAAGTGCCCTTTTTTTAAATAAATGAATATCTACTGCTGTTTGCGCACAGTTTCCCTTTCCAAAAATATATTGATTGAATATAAAGTAAAAATACCAGGTCGGGAGATTAGACTGTGAAGTTCCGATGCTCTCTACCCTCCCTCCCTCCATGTCTTGCGCACAGCGGTGGGACATCGGCAGTCACTTCAGACAGACAGGTAGCAGCAACTCCCACCTTACTATCCCGCCATGTTATGCCGGCTTTTCTTGGCTTGTTTGAAGGTGAGTGGTAATGAACAATGACTAAGCTGCCAGTGCCTCGAGTTTAAGACCTAATTAGCCAAAATACAAAAACAAATATAGTTAACTAAGGTAGGCTACTAGATAATGGATAAGTTAGCTCAAGCCAAGGTTTAGCTAAGGCAATTTATCATGGGCATACAGGCTAATGTACTGTACTTAAGGGGAGACTGACACTAAAGGTGAATACAGTAAAATGTGTATAATAACGTCATCACAATCGCCACATTGATATGCAAATTAGGCGTTAACTAGGCCTGATTAAAATGCGCTAATTTGCATGCAGTTACCAAGGCATTGAAGGTGAAAAGGATAAAACAAAAAACAGATCACCTCACAACTTCCCTAGATAGTTACTTACGTCAAGTCAGTATTTTCCCCTGAAATGTTATGTTTAAATGCAGATTAGCTTTAAATCTATAGATGAATTCAGACATGCAGTAAAACGAACACCATTTATATATGTTTTTTGGAAGTTTTATTTCCATTAGAGTGAAAGAAAACATGGAAGCAAAATAGACCAAAAGAAATAACCCAATTTACAAGTAGGGCTACATGAAAAAACTATCTTTCAGCCTGTAATGTCCTGCCTTAAACAGTAACTTAATAATTGTGATTGTTGGCTGCTCATTTAATAACTATTAATTTCACTAGTTTGCTGTCTGCTCTTGTGCTTAGTGAATACTGATTATTTTGTAGAATTCTGTTGAGTATTAAACAATTGCGTGAGTGTGAGGGTATTAAAATAAATTGGTCAGTGAGTCAGAGATGTATGTATTTATAAATGATTATGGGAAGTGCCTTTTTTCTCACTTGAGCTCCCGCCCCCCAAAATGTCTGTGCACGTCCCTGCTGTTCAGTTCATTTGGAGCCTTTATCTGTCAAGCTGACCACTTTTTTCTCATCATAGCACAGCAGATGACTCACAACGAAGACAATCTCCTGCATGACATGTGACATTCTGCCAACCTAGGCCCTTTACTGTTGTTTAAAAGCCATGTTTGGCACCAAGCAGCCACTTGCCTTTTATGAGGTCTCAAATAAGTTGTATTTTCAAAAGTGACAATGCCTGCGAGGAACTGTGTTCAGACATATTTGCATTTGTACCGTTTGAATTAGCCCCTTTGAAGAGAGCAATGTGAATACAAAGTGATGGGAAAGGAGAAATCTGCAAAGGTGCAAGGTTTTATCTTCCTTACACATTCTTTGTGTCTTCACATTGAGTCGGTGAGGGTAAGAGGGCTTCAGGGGTATTTTTCCATTAGGGATCTAATTCGTTTTAGCTCGCCTTCACACTCTCCCTGGAAGCTACAGACTGACTTCAAAGGTGTCGGTGGAAACAGTCTTACAGTAACCGGGTTCTATTCTGGTGCCTCCATCCTCTAAGTGCTGGCTTAGCACGTTACCCAAAACACACTCACACTGAAATATTGTACTCTTGTTCGTTTTCAAGAAATTAGTGGAAAATCTGTATGTGACAAGCAAAACGTTTTAAATTAAGTTCTTAATGCTGGTGTAGACACATTTTGAGAAACGGTCAAGCATTTGAAAGTATCCAATCATGAAAATCCCAGCCTCTCCAAAACCACTCCCACATTCAATGATTTAATGGGGGTGATATTAAATGATTAGATGTGATTATTAAAGGTCTGATACCGTATTTGATTTTTTTTTGTGAGTATTTGCTGAAGAACTTGCATGATAAAGCGAGGAGTTCAACAAAGTCTCCAAGAAATGCTAACATCAGCATGCTAACATATGACCATGGTTTCATGCCTATATTAAGCTTAACCATATTCTGAGCCTGTTGTGAGTGTAGTTAGTCAGTATTTGATAACTGTTGGGAAAATACTGAATGTTCTCTTCCAATATAGCACATGATAACAAAGACCCAACTGTAACTGCGTACATGACAGGATGTATGATTACCTAGAAGAGCGTCAGGACACACTGTTTTAGGAATACGATATGTGAAAATGATTAACAGGATGATCCAGCCCCTAGGGAGATAGGCATATGACTGTCATTGCTTACGTGGGCTTTAGCTTATCTGAACTAAGCATAGAATACTACTTTGAACCGGTATCCATGTGTCTTGTGACTGTATAACACCCTCTATAAGCATCTGAAGGACACTGATCGAGGAAATAGTTGTACCAAATGCTCTGTATGTGATGACTACTTCCATTCTTGCAAGGATAATAAATACATCTATCCTGATATTGAAGCTCAAGCCGGTGACGAGTGATATTTTTCTAACAATAACCATTAAAGGTGGGGTAGGTAATTTTGGAGAAACCAGCTCGAGTGTGCTAGAATTTGAAAATACACAGCCGGAAGAAATCTGCTACTTCCTTACAAAGCCCCTCCTCCAACACACACGAACGTGCACATGACCAATGAGGGCACGAGATAAGTTTGTCAGGTAGGCCATCCAGTTATTTTAGCCGGGCTGGCTAAAATGATTGGTCGTGCTTTTTACAATACTACGGCTTCCACAGATAAAAACATTGTATGGATTTTTTGTCAAAGCACTTAAGATATTCATTGCTATCGGAATGTTAAGAGCATTCCATGGAATATAACAGCAAGTGTATCTCGAGCCGGTTTCTCAAACTTACCTACACCAACTTTAAGGTATTTTACTGAAAGCAAAAAATGTCAACCTGCTGGTAACACAAGACAAAAAGTTGGGGGGTCTCTAAAGTTAGCTTTAACCTCTGGGGAACCATGCATTCAAGCTGTATTGCAATTCATGCAGTCGTTGAATTGAGATTTATAGATCAAAGTGTTGAAGACTGGCAAAAAAAAGTTTAAACACCCGCATTGTGTTAAGACCCGGTTACTGCCAACAACAGCACTGCAGAGATTGCTAAGTGACAATAACAAATCCTTTGAAACAATATACAAAGCCTTACACAAAACCCTCCATATATGTATTTTCCCTTTTGTACTTGTCTTCTTTTAATTGCAGCTATATATATTTATTTTTTGATAAAGATCCATGTGTGTTTTTGTCCATGTACATCTCAGTGGAACATCTGAGCGCTGTAGCTCTGGTGAATACTACAGAGGGATTATGAGATGACAATGATGTTGCTAATCTTTGTTCTTTCTTCCTGTTTTATTATTAATTTAGTGATTGTCCCTGTATAGTGTACTAGTGTCTTTGATGTTTAAACCAGGATGTTTTAAGAGTGGGCTAGATATAAATATCTGATTTATTGGTCCCATGCTCTGTCAGATGGTGTATGGAAATACTTTAGGGGGAAGAAGTATAAATGAAAAACAAAATTCTCTGAGGAACTGCTTTTTATGTATTACATCTTTTGCCATAAAAATATACCACAAAAAATAGTAGTAGCGATGCCATCCTATATCACTTGCGTCTGCCAGTAAGCACTTTCAGTTATTTAGTGTCACTTTTCCCTCTGAAAAAGACCTAATCATCACATCCACTGAACCACTGCAGGGGATTGTGTGCTCACAAAAGTTCATGTTTATGTTTCGGGGGAAATGTATGTCCCTTTGTAGTTAGTGTCCCCATCACTGAGGTTTTGTAGCTGCGACAGACTCTGCGAGAAGCAAAATGATCACTGAACATACTCCTGTGCTGTGCAGTGCTCTGTCTCATGTCTAACAGGTATCATCCCTCTCTGCAGGAGAAAACAAAGAAGCCTGAACTATACCATAAGGGTGTAAGCTGCATGATTTTAAATCTTTGCACCCATGCATGGTATTGCATGCATGCAAGCAAAAGCAGGGAGCCTGGATGCCATTTTCTTCAGTAACTCAAGGTTACTCTGTGTACACTCTGTCACTGGCTATGAGGTCTGTTTTGAACTGAATTATTCAGATGTGCTTCCCCTCTTAGTTCCAAACCAGCGGTACATTTTAATGTGAAATTAGTCCCACTTTATCCTGCCGATCTTTATGTGCACATGCTGTTATCGCGCATCACAATAAACCAACCCTACAACCAGACATCTGAATAAATCAAGGTTGCATCATGTCAAGTTGTGTGAGTTGATGGGATACAAGCATGAATTTTCTAGTTGATTTTGTTTGAAACATTTGGTGTCAGAGATGCTGCATTGGCAAGGTTTGTAAGTATGACTTTATGGTTGAATTTACCCCAAAAAAAACACCATGAAATGTAGTCTACCAAGCACTTTTTATGACAAATTCTTTATGAAAATATGGGATTGAAGTTTTGTTCTACTATTGGCAAACTTGAGTATTTCATACTAAACAATCAATTGAAACCTTTCCTCTTTTGTGCTCCTGTATTTTACTCCTGTATTCATTTTTTTTTAAACAGTCATTCCAAATATAAAAAGTTAAGCTGCATTCACTTCATCTATTGTATAATATATGAAATCATTGAAATAATGATTGCAATTTTTGCTACTGTAACATGACACCTATATTGTATTAGAATACAGGTGGGAAATACATTTTGTCTTTGTTTTGTCTTACAAATGTAAGAATAATAACACCATAACCTTGCAGCCTTTAGAGAGAGCTGTTAATAGGTCTGCTTATTTAATTATTAACACTTGGATGTGTTCTAATTATATGTCACATACATTCTGCCTCTCTGTTCACCTCTTCAGCCACATTCCCAAAGAGACAACATGGCCCTCCTTTCCCCACCACCTGTCTGCCACACCCATCCACACATCTTTTCCTTCTTCCCTCATGTGCTCGGCATGGCCTGTCCTCACCCACCTGCATTTCCAAATCCCCCACCAGGTCTTTTTTTCTTCTGTCAATTAATCATAATAGTTTCTATGGTGTCTCTGTCTGCCTGCTACCTGCCTCTTTGACACTTTGCCATTTGGACTCTCTGCCTATAAACCATTCAAAGTAGGTCACTGAATTCATCCTTCTGCCTCCAGCTGTCTGAATTTGGGTCCAATCCTCATTGTCCTGCATTACCCACCTCGACTTTATACTCTATAATGCAGGGAACAACAATGAAAACCCAGCTGGCCTTTGAACAATATACAGTATAAAACGTATTAATTGCTATTCTATGATCTTCAAATAACAGACTACTGTAAGCAAAAATAACAATCTTATCTCTGTGGGTTCAGATAAAGGACAAAGAGTAAAAGAAGCGTCACCACCATCTTACATACACTTTTAAGGTACAAGGAGGATGCTTTTAAAACGACTTCCTCTCTGCCTCTGGCTCCGGCTGCTGGAATGGGTAATGCAAACGTAATACGATGTGATGTGAAGTTGGCTGTACGTGTTTCTCCACAGTCCAGAAGCGAGTAAAGCTTTAAGCCAGACAGAAAGGTCTCAGATGTGGAAATCAGTTTGACCTTGTGAATACATACTGAAGGCACCAGGCTAGGAGTCAATTTTTCAATTTCCACTCTCATCTTGTGGCTAACATTTCAGCTTGAAGTCTTGTTTCATAGATCCAAGAAAACCATATTTTTTCCACATCAATAAAGCCGTTTTTAATTTCCAAAGAGTATTGATCCCCTTTAAATGGAGTAAACTGAAAAGGTGCTGGCCCCGGCTCAGCAGGACACTCCTGTTGAATCATGTTTGATGTTGTGTGTGCACCTCAAAGTGGGGTGGTGCCATGGTGGAGTTTAGAGACTACAGAAGCAACTGAGAGCTGAGTTGTAGGCTACAGTACTGAAAATAAGAACAAAGGTGCACAATGACATAGAGGAAGGAATAACAATGAGTGCTGTAGCACAGTGTTGTCTGATTCTCGTGTGGTACAGGGGTTGCGTGTGCGTGCGGGTTTGGGATTATTATCAGAGCACAAGGAGCATGTACTGTATATATAATTTCCCTAATTACTGTTTGGTGCTCTAATTACAATACAGCAGGGACACATTCAACTCTCAGATCCTTCCTTATATAAAATCTCAATACGGCTTCCGTTGTCAATCATAGAGACATGCACACACCGAGAAAAATAAAAAAGAAGCTTGTTTCTTCTCCCCGTCTTCCTTTTGAAAATCTGATCTGCTCCCTGTGCTCTCCACACAGCTGTCACTGCTGTGGTTCTTGATATTTTGTCAGCTTAACCTTAACTTATCTTTGCCAAAATGTCTGGAGAGCAGTGACCAAAAACGAGATAAGCATTTTTGAATTCTCAGAATACATTACTGGAAGGACATACATCTTAAGACATTGTTCTCTCTTGAAATTCAAATGTATGATCAGTCGAAGGAGGATTGAAACACTGCAAAAACACGAAAAGCCTGTAGCACCTTTTGTCCCTGCATTAAAAAGGTGTAAACAGAAAAAAGACTGAACATGACCTGCACATCATTTGTTTGGTTAACTTTAACCTACTTTGGTCCAGAATTGCAATGTATAACCACAACGGAGCATACTGTGCCACAAATGCATGCCATTTACAAAACCATTATAAAGAAATCTCTCCCATATTTCATTACCTTCTAAATCGGTCAAATAATTTTGGGAACATAAAGACATTCATCTATATGCACATAATTTAGAAAAAGCTGCATGCCTGAAAGGCAACACTGTACCACAGAGGAATCTCAGTTTGCCACTGTGCACATAACTGGCTACAAGTACAGAAGTCAGCATGATTACATTCTTTATGCAACTCTGTTATAATTTAACATAGATTCAGATGCTTTTTTATTGCCATTCAGTGTGTCTTAATGCAAGGTTTTCCCATTTAATTCTACATCTTACCATAAAGCCCACCAGCAACATTGTTGGAAGACATATTCTTTATACCTATTGCATTATACATAAAATATAAAAATACTCCAG